>NC_135327.1:188517493-188832992 GCF_023851605.1 Tamandua tetradactyla
ACTTAAATAGGAGATTTAAGAAAAAAAGTTCGAATGTTAGAAACTATAAATGTTAATGCCATAAAGAAAATTACACCATTTCAAATATATATATATTTAATCCATACCTAGGGTATACTTTTTGCAATAGGAAATGGAGGTGATTTCTCAAACTATAAGCAGGTCAATACATTTAATAACATATATGATGAAGGTGAAACTACATTCTATAGGATAATCTATTTCTATACAGACTATAAATTCCTGTTATTGCCAAGAGGTTGAACTATAAACATGCCGGCAGTGAGGAAATTTAAAAACTGTTTCTATCAAACATATTCTCTTATCTAAAAAGAAAAGTTCAGTATGCAAACTTCAGAAAAACCAGACAACAAAGATTGCAAATCAATAAAAAAATCAATTATTAATTACCTAACAGAACCTATAATTTGGAAGTAATTAAAGTAAATTATACTAGGATTCACTAATATAAAATTCTCATACAACAAAAAATATACTTCATTTACTCACTTTTTATTTAACTAAATAAACTGTCTCTGAAATTTTATTTTAGTCAATGCTCAAAGTCCTCACAAATAGCAATACTTGAAAATGTCACTTAATAAGGGTTTGAAGTGGTAGTAAGGTGATTATCATGGTTCTACCAAGAGATACCATTTAAAGCAAAGAAATAATATAACGTGGTCAAGCAGCTCTCTGTCACTGAGGTGGTTTTCCACAAAGAAGTTTGAAGGAAAATTAACAGTGGCTATTTACTAAGAAGTGGGTAGAATAAATTGTAACAGAATTAATTAAAAACATACCTTTCCCGCTCTCCTTCCGTCATGTCATATAAGCGGTTGGCACCTCCATCAGCACAGGCTTTGAAAAGAGCTTCAAACAGGAAAAAAAAAAAAAAATTCAACACTGGAAACTTAGAGCAACATATTTCCAATTATTAAATATTAAAAAGCATACACTTTTTAGTATTCAAAAAGACACAGAGACGCACTTCCCTCCTTGGAACATTTATGTCCCACTAGTAACACTGCTGGGGGTACTCAAAATGATTCTTTATAGCATACGGACAGGTAGATAACACAGAATCACATGCAAAGTTTATTTCCTATTGCACACTCTCCATTTCTCTGATTGGTTATAACTTACTTATATTGTTTTCTTCCCTCATTTTATTCATTCTTACAGGTATTTTCTATTTATAGTAGGTATTAGTAGTATTATAATATAAAATGCTTTAAAAATAAATCATAAGCAAAAACATAACTTTCATTTTAAAATATTAAAAATAATATGGATGATATGCGAATACTGAAATAATTGTAAAGGTAGTACAAAATTCACTAAAACTTGGGAAATACTAAGATAATCAAATCTAGATTTATATCTCTTCCTTTCACATGCTTTCCCTGTTTCATACTTCTCTAATTAAAAATAAACAAACAAACAAAATTTTTTTTAACTTAGAAGTTCATAACCATCAAGAGAAAATTCTAAAACTAGAAGATTTATCACTAAGACAATAAACTCAGGGACTTAAGTTATGGAATCTTCCTTGGGGATCTTCATAAATAGCCAATGGAAAAGGACCAAAGCAAACATGTATGTAAAATGATAAAGATAATTGATTTTTACATTACACAATTATATGCACAAGAAATTGGTTACAGTGGTGGTTCTGGAAAAAACTACAGTTAGGATAAAGAGTTCTTTTCTTCCAGGGAACTACTTTGGCACTCTCAGCCTCTAATTGATATACCCAAATCCAGGATTTGGCATATGGCTCAATCCAGAATAAGAGTATTACAATCCCATACCCAGAGTAAATAATTCAGAGAGAGATGTGACCCAGTCAAAGATTATGAGATACAAAGAGATTTTGTGTGTTCCTAGAACCTGAGAAAGTGGAAGCTTGAAGCTAGTGACCTTGCAAATGAAGCCAAAACAGTGAAGGGAAAGTTATGAGAAGAGAAGATATTGAGTCCCTGTATCAAAGCATAGTTAAACCAACTGCTGCCAGCCTTTTCAATTATGTGAGCTTATAAACTCCTTTTTGGCATTACGCCATATACAATATTGCATAGATGCAGAAAGGAAAGAAGTTATGAGGCAGGGAACCATGTGAATGAACCCTGAGGATGTCATATTGAGTGAAATAAGCCAGAAATGAAAGGACAGCTACTGTATGGTCTCACGAATATGAACTAACTATAATGAGAACTGAAGTTGAAAGCATGGGTTATAAGGAGATAGAAAGAGGGCAGAGATAGAGCAATTGATTCTAAGGAGTACAGAATGTTCAATAAGGTTGACTGTAAAGGTTTGTAAATGGAGAACATAATACTGTGTGATGGTAGCACAATACTAAAAGTGTAATTAACAAAGTTGTATATTAGTATGAGTGAAAGAGGAAGGCTAGGTCATGTATGTCCCCAGAAGGAAAGTTAAAGGATGAAATCTGGGGCTGTATAACTTGGTAAAACCTAAGTAAACAACGATGGTAGTTAACTGTATAACTATTAGAAAATTGGAATAAACAAACATCAGTATCATGAGGTGTTAATAGTAATAGTAAATGGGAAAAATACAATTAATGTAAACTAAGATCTATAGTTAACAATAACTAATATTCTTGTATTAATGGAAACAAAGGCACTATAACAAAGTTAAATGTCAATAAGGAGGGACATAGAGGGGTATGGGATTTTGTTTTTTCTTCAGAAGAAATGAGAATGTTCTCATGTTAATCATAATGGTGAATGCCTAACTATGTGATCATACCAAAAGCCACTGATTGTCTGCTTAGGACAGGATTGCATGGTGTGTGAATAAAACTGTTTAAATATATGTAAACAAAATTAAAATAAAACATTTATAATACAGGAGGACACAGGGTATGAGATATTTTGGATTTTCTTTTTCTTTTTCTTGGAGTAATGAAAAATGTTCTAAAATTGTGGTGATGAAGGCACAACTCTGTGATGGTACTGTGAGCCACTGATGGTATACTTTGGATGGATTAGAAGGTATGTGAATACCTCAATAAAATTGCATTAAACAAAGGCATTTCATGTAGAAAAAGCTTTCATTCAAAGCATTTCATGGTAATGTAAGCTCTCCAAGAGAGCAACAATTTACTTTGCTTATAGGAGTACTGAAAGGCAAAATTAATTGTTCTTTAGAGAGCTCTTTCAGGGTTTTAGATGCAAGGTTTTATTTATAGTATATGTACAATTATTAAGAAAGCTTACATTATTTGTAATGTCCCATAAATAATGAAGATAACTCAAATTTAAAATTTTAGTCATTAGCACAGAGCTATCCTTGTTTCAAATATAAAGCAAGTGGTATTTATATCAAGCATCTACAAGCATAATACTGTGCTAGTCCTAATTAGCTGGTTCATGTCATGTAATGAATATTTTTATTACCTTTTTGTAAATATTGCTATGTGAATTCTATAATTTTTTTTCTCTGCCACCTTTACCTCCTGCTATCCCAGTAATGTGCATGGTGTAAAGTCTTACACAGTCTTCTTTTTTTTAAATTTTTATTAGTAAAACCAATCAACATATAATATGAACATTCTTTTTTTCACCACATAGTTGTATATCCATCATCATAATCATTTCTTAGAACATTTGCATCAATTCAGAAAAAGAAATAAAAAGAAAACAGAAAAAAAATCATACATACCATACCCCTTACCCTGCCCTTTCATTGATCACTAGCATTTCAATCTACTAAATTTATTTTAACACTTATTCCCCTATTATTTATTTATTTTTAATCCATATGTTTTACTCATCTGTCCATAAGGTAGATAAAAGAAGAATCAGCCACAAGGTTTTCACAATCACACAGTCACACTGCAAAACGTATATCATTATACAATCATCTTCAAGAAACATGGCTACTGGAACACAGCTCTACATTTTTAGGCAGTTCTCTCCAGCCTCTCTGTTAACACTTTAAAAAGGTGATATCTATTTAATGCATAAGAATAACCTCCAGAATAACCTCTTGACTTTGTTTGGAATCTCTCAGCTATTGATACTTTATTTTGCCTCATTTCGCTCTTCCCCCATTTTGGTCGAGAAGGTTTTCTCAATTCCTTGGTGCTGAGTCCCAGTTCATTCTAGGATTTCTATCCCACGTTGCCAGGAAGGTCCACACCCCTGGGAGTCTTGTCCCACGCAGAGACGGGGAGGGCAGTGAGTTTGCTTGTTGTGTTGGCTGAGAGAGAGAGGCCACATCTGAGCAACAAAAGAGGTTCTCTTGGGGGTGACTCAGGCCTAATTTTAAGTAGGCTTAGCCTATCCTTTGAGGGATTAAGTTTCATATGAACAAACCCCAAAATTGGGGGCTCAGCCTATTGCTTTGGTTGTCCCCACTGCTTGTGAGAATATCAAGAATTCACTACTTGGGGAAGTTGAATTTTCCCTCTTTCTCACCATTCCCCCAAGGGGATTTTGCAAATGCTTTTTTATTCACTGTTCAAATCACTCTGAGATTTATCAGGGCATCCTTCTGGACAAACCTACAAAATCTCATGCCCTACTCAAAGTTCCATGTACTTATGGTGTTCAATTAAGCTGTCCACAAAAGTTATATTAGGAAATGCACCAGTCGAAATATAAATTTTGTACCAAATAGACATTTTGTGCTTTAGTCTCACACATAAATTAAAGTTTTAAAATATTAATCACCATCTACTTTGAACACCCTGAATTATTGACATTCCTTTGTTCTTCCTCATACAAAACATTTTTAAATTTGTATATTTAGTCACTATCATTATATACTCTAGGCATTCCTAGATTACACCTTCTCAGTCTCTACCATCTATCTTTCCTTCTTATTTCATTTGTGACAGCCTTCTTGATGCTACTTTAACTAAGTCTACAGCCAAGTACCCTCTTAAGTGACATCAAATATTTAATTACTAAGACATTTTAAGGAGGCAGCCAAACATCAAACTGACTTGGCACTGAAAAATTTTCATACTGTATAAAACTGCATGTACTAAGCAGCACAGGAAAAGATTGTTATATATGAGTGAAACCAGTATACATGTGTTTGTACAAACATGAGCTGTTAGGAAGAAGTGAGGAAAGGCACTCACAATCATTAGACATTGGTAAAATTGCAAGCTCAATCTACAGTGAATATTAAGATGTATAATAGACCTTTGTTGGGGAAGCTACAATACAGGGTTTTGTACCTTCAGCACTATTGACATTTTGCGCCTCAAAATTCTTTCTCAGCCTTTGTAGGATGCTTAGTAGCACCCTTGGCTTTGATTCACTGGATGCAAATAGCACCTCCCAGTTGTGACAAGCAAACATCTACAGACAATGCCAGATGTCTCCTGAGGAATTAAATCACCCCTGGTTGAGACTCACTGATCTAACCAGAAAAACCATTTATACCTCTGCAGGTTACCCAGAGTCACAATATATTCAACTATAAGGCAGAATTACCAAGCAAAGCAGACTGTTCATTTCTACTCCCTAAGATATCAATTCTCAAAGTAATGTCACCACCCAGAAATTACCATCTAACTACCAAAGTCAGGTAAATTAAAGAAACTAAGGTCCTAGCTAAATTGCCTTTATATCCATCCCAGATACAGACCTATCATTCTATCCTTTATTTTAGACTTTCAAAAGTCTTCTGAAGCTTGATTAAGACCTCTCATACAATTCGTATATATATTGGATATCTGATTTTCTTGGTAATCTTCTAGGATGATTCCATGCCATCTCTATTTGTGCCTCCCATTCACTTAAAAGCTTATTACTAAATTATTGCTTCTAGTTGAACAGTAAAAGCCAGGACCGTATGATTGCCCTATGAGATCTGCTGGTAAATTTGCTTCTTCTTTCAAGTTTGATAAAAAGCAACAATCCCACTGATATTAATATAGATAGTAAGTATGACGAGTAACCCACTTCTCAGCTCAGTTCACCAAATAATGTAAAAAACATACACAGAGTAGCAGTTAAAATAATTAGAGTGTAGCAGATCTCTCTGGGAATGAAAAGAGCCACGAAGTCTAATAATCATGGCTGATCCAACTCAAAAATTCAAGGGCTTTTAAATAAAACTGTGTTGTTGATACAAATACGTTCCATAATAGAAGAGTGTAGAGATATTAGACTGTGAATGGCAAGCAATTGCTTAAGATGTGCATAGAATGTTTAACCAGATTGAATTTAAATAAATGGAAATGTATAGAGGTGATGGTATCACATTGTGATTATAATTAACAGCACTGAATTGCCTGTGAATGCTGTTGATGGAGGAAGTTTATGGGATTGTATAACATAGTAAATATTTTGGTAGACAATGACAAGCCTGAAATACAGAATCAAGTAAATCCAGTTATGAAATGAACTTTTGGAAAGATCAGACTTCAAATAGACATATGAATGTAGCTGATCTGGATAGGACTGGGATACATCAGAATACAGGATAAAAGATGATATCATCCATATTTTAAAACTTCAACTTCTGTGTGAGACCAAAGGGAGAGATGTTTAGTTGGTGCAAAATTTATGTTTTGGGTAGCACATTACCTAATTTAACTTCTATGGTCAGTTTAGTCGAATACCATTTTAAATATATGGAATCTTGAATAGGGCATGAGATCTTTTTGGTTTGTCCAGGTTAGTGTGATGCCCCAATATATATCTGTAATGGTCAGGTTCATGTGTCAACTCGGCCAGGTGATAGTGCCTGTTGGTCTGGTTGGGCAAGTGCTGGTCTGTCTGTTGCTATGAGGACATTTCATAGAATTAATCATGATCACTAGGCTGCATCCACAGCTGATTGCATTTGTAATCAGCCGAGGGGAGTGTATTCTGCAATGAAAGACATCTAATCTAATCAGTGGAAGGCTTTTAAGTGGGATTCAGAAGAGACAGTTTCTCTTCCTGCTTCAGTTGGAGAGCCTCTCCTCTGGAGTTGTCCACATCCTTCACTGGCGCCATCAGCTTCACAGCCTGCCCTGAGGATTTTACGCTCCCCTGGTTACACGAGACACCTTTATAAATTTTATATCTACAGATATTTCTTGCTGATTCTATTTCTCTAGTGAACCCTAGCTAATACAACTTGGTACCGAGAGTAGGGTCTTAAGGAACAGAATCTTAAAATTTGGACAGTGAATAAAGAAGTATTTGCAAAGTCCCCTTGGGGAACTGGGGAGAAAGAAAGTAATATTCAACTTCCCCATTTGGGGAATTTCTGATGCTCTCACAAGCAGTGGGGACAACCAAATCAATAGGCTGGGCCCTTAATGTTGGGGTTTGCTCCTATGAAACTTACTCCTGCAAAGGATAAGCTAAGCTTACTAAAAGTCACTCCCAGAGAATCTCTTTCCTTGCTCAGATGTGGCCTCTATCTTTAAGCCAACTCACAGGTGAACTCACTGCCCTCCTTCCTATGTAGGACATGACTCCCAAGGGTTTAAATCTTCCTGGCAACTTGAGAAAGAGCTGCTGGGTTTCACCAGGACCCAGCATCATGGGATTGAGAAATCCTTCTTGACCAAAAGGGAGAAGAGAGAAAAAAGACAAAACAAAGTTTCAGTGGCTGAGAGATTTCAAACAGAGAAGTTATCTTGGAGGTTACCTTACGCATTATATAGATAACCCTTTTTAGTTTATGATGTATTGGAGTGGCTAGAGGGAAGTGTCTGAAACTGCTGAGCTGTGCACCAGTAGCCTTGATTCTTGAAGACTGTATAACTATATAGCTTTTTTTAAAATTCGTATCCTGTATGGTGGAGTTCACATTTCATTTCTTTTTCCATTTGAGTATCCTCTTATTGCAGCACCATTTTGTTGAATTTTTGTTTGTTTTTTCATTTGTTTGTTTGCTTGCTTGTTTGGGAAGTGCATGGGCTGGGAATTGAATTTGGGTCTCTCTATGGAAGCCAAGAATTCTACCACTGAACTAACCTCGCACCCCAAATATATAGCTTTTACAATGTGATTCTGAAAACCTTATGGCCAGTGCTCCTTTTATCTAGGGTACGGAGAGATGAGTAAAAAATATGGACAAAATATAAATAATAGGAGGGATAAGGGATAAAATAAATTGGGTAGATTGAAATACTAGTGGTCAAAGAGAAGGAGGGGTAAGGGGCATGGAGTGTATTAGTTTTTGCTTTTCTTTTTCTTTATTTCTTTTTCTGGAATGATACAAATGTTCTAAAAATGATCATGGTGATGAATACATAATAAAGCGATGATACTGGGAGTCACTGATTGAATACCATGCATAGACTGTATGTGTGTGATGATTTGTCAATCAAAATACATTTTTAAATGTACTTTTGTGCTTGTATACATCAAAAGGACAATTCTGCATTTGTACACCCTTTTTCAAAAGACTGATATGATATGTATTAGGTGTAACAGATAAGAGAAATAACCTTTGTTTTTTAATCCACAGTTTTTGCTTTCAAAAATATAAAATGTAGAGTCTACGAAAGTCAACTGAATGTATAAAACATATTTTATATTGAGAATACATCAAAAGACAAAGAATAAGGTAACACCACTGTGCGCCCAACCTAGAATTGCCAATTCCTACATTCAGCATTTTTGTTTGAGAGAAAAAAAAAAGTTTATATGCCTAGATCCCTCCTCCAATAACCCCAATTTACTTGTGTGCTCCTTGCCAGCAGCATCCAATATTCTGGGTTTAAAGCTTATCTTTACACTTTGGGTAAGTCTTTATATAAGTTTCATTTACCTTTATGAAAAATACATAATATTGATATTTCTTTTCTTTTTTCACTCAGCTGTTTGTTTTTGAGGGATTTCCATTTTGAAATACAAATCCAATTCACTGAATTCATTTAACTGTTGTACAGAGTTAAGGAATGTGTCAAATATATTTATCTAATCTACTATTAATAGATGTTTAGGTGGTTATCACCTTGCTTTTATTACTGAAAAAAGATTCCCTCCTTGGGCACATTTCAAACAGTTTTTCAAACAGTTGGTATTTAAATGGATAATCACAGGATCACACAGCATGCACATTAATCATTAAAATGTATAATTTACTGAATATTGAATTCTACTGCACCTTTCATAATGCCAAGTGAAATTACATCTTTTAAGCAGAAAACTGAATCAAAGAACCTAGTCTCTACTTGCCTTAAATAGATATGCATCAATGTGATTACAAATTAATTAAGAATATTATGGAAGAAGCTTAGTCTACAGTAATAGCAAAAGGTGCTAAATGTCAAATGCTGTGGCCAGGAGATACCAGCTGAAAAGTACAGCTTGGATAAAGACTGGCCATACTCTACCAACTGTAATAAATCTTGGGCAATGTATCACAAAGCCTGTCCCCACTGAACTATCTTATAACTGGAATGCTCTAACAGTGCAAAATCCTTCCATACTCGGTGTGCTCTTTTAAGTCAATGTGTGCTAGTTTTCTTGACAAGAGATACTGATACTATCAGTGATTCCCAACAACCAACATAATACCCCCTCTAATATACTTTTTTCATTCATTCATTCATTTGTACACAAATATTAAATGAGTACCAACTGTGGCCAGAAATGCATCAAAAACCAGATATAATTCCAGCTGTCAAGGAACCCACAGTATGCTGTACAATACAGTAACCACCAAAACCACCAGACACTTCTTGTATTAAGCATTTGAAATATGTTTAGTCAGAATTCAAGTGTGGTCTGTGTAAATTACACGCTAGATTTTGAATACAGTGCAAAAATACCAATAATTTTTTTAACTTTTTTTATTAATTAAAAAAATTAACAAAACATTAAGATATCATTTCCATTCTACATATACAATCAGTAATTCTTAATATCATCACATAGTTGCATATTCATCATTTCTTAGAACATTTGCATCGATTTAGAAAAAGAAATAAAAAGACAACAGAAGAAGAAATAAAACAATAACAGAGAAAAAAAAAGATTATACATACCATACCCCTTACCTCTCGCTTTCATTTACCACTAGCATTTCAAACTAAATTTATTTTAACATTTGTTCCCCCTATTATTTATTTTTATTCCATATGTTCTACTCTTCTGTTGATATAGTAGCTAAAAGGAGCATCAGACACGAGATTTTCACATTCACAGAGTCTCACTGTGAAAGCTATAGCATTGTTCAATCATCATCAAGAAACATGGCTACTGGAACACAGCACTACATTTTCAGGCAGTTCCCTCCAGCCTCTCCGCTACATCTTGAACAACATGGTGATATCTACTTAATGCATAAGAATAACCTTGAGGATAACCTCTCAACTCTGTTTGAACTCTCTCAGCCATTGATACTTAGTCTTATTTCACTCTTCCCCCTTTTGGTCAAGAAGGTTCTCTCAATCCCCTGATGTTAATTCTCAGCTCATTCTAGGGTTTTTCTCAGTCCCTTGATGCTGAGTCTCCGCTCATTCCAGGATCTCTGTCCCATGTTGCCAGGAAGGTCCACACCCCGGGAGTCATGTCCCACGCAGAGAGGGGGAGGGTGGTGAGACTGCTCGTCATGTTGGCTGGAGAGACAGGCCACATCTGAGCAACAAAAGAGGCTCTCTTGGGGGTGACTCTTAGGCCTAGATTTTAAGTAGACTTGATCTATCTTTTGTGGGGTTAAGTTTCATATGAACAAACCCCAAGACTGGGGGCTCAGCCTATAGCTTTGGTTGTCCACACTGCTTGTGAGAATATCAAGAATTCCACTTGGGGAAGTTGAATTTCTCCCCACTCTCACCATTCCCCGAAGGGGGCTTGCAAATACTTTTCCAGTCACTGATCAAATCACTCTGGGATTCATCGGGGCATCACTCTGGACAAACCAACAAAATCTCATGTCCTACCTGAGATTCCAAGTACTTATGACAGTCAATCAAACTATCTACATAAGTTATATTAGGAAATGCACTAGTCAAAATATAAATTTTGTACCAAATAAACATTTTTTGCTTTAGTCTCACACATAAGGTGACATTTTAAAATATTAATTACCATCTATTTTCAGCATCCTGCAGTAATGACATTCCTTTGTTCTTCCTCATGCAACATTTTTAAAATTTATACATTGTACATTTCACTATTATTATACACTCTAGGCATTCCTAGATTATACCATCTCAATCTTTACCATCTATCTTTCTTTCTGATTTCATTTATGTCCCCAGCCCTCCTCCCTCTATCATTCTCACATGCAGCTTCAGTCAGTGTTTTAACATAATTACATTACAGTTAGGTAGTACTGTGCTGTCCATTTCTGAGTTTTTATATTCAGTCCTGTTGCACAATCTGTATCCCTTCAGCTCCAATTACCCAATATCTCACCCTATTTCTATCTCCTGATGATCTCTGTTACCAAGGAAATATTTCAAGTTTATTCACTAATGTCAGTTCATATCAGTGAGACCATACAGTATTTGTCCTTTTGTTTCTGGCTAATCACACTCAGCATAATGTCCTTAAGGTCCATTCATGTTGTTACATACTTCATAACTTTATTCCGTCTTACAGCTGCATAATATTCCATCTTATGTAAATGTCACAGTTTGTTTAGTCAATTGTCTGTTGATGGACATTTTGGCTGTTTCCATCTCTTGGTAATTGTTAATAATGCTGCTATAAACATTGGTGTGTAAATGTCCATTTGTGTTCTTGACCTCGTGTCCTTTGAGTAGAGACAGCATATAGATTGGTCCTGTTTTTTAATCCATTCTGCCGGACTATGTCTTTTGATTGGAGAGTTTAATCCATTAACATTCAATGTTATTACTGCATGGGTAGTACTTTCTTCTACTCTTTTGCCTTCTGGATTTTATATGTCATATCTAATTTTCCTTCTTTTTACCTTTACTCATAGTCTTCCTTTCTACACTCTTCTCCACACCTCTCTCTTCTGTCTTCGTATCTGTCTCTAGTGTTCCCTTTAGTATTTCTTGCAGAGCTGGTCTCTTTGTCACAAATTCTCTCAGTGATTTTTTGTCTGAAAATGTTTTAATTTCTCCCTCATTTTTGAAGGACAGTTTTGCTGGACATAGAATTCTTGGTTGGCAGTTTTTCTCTTTTAATAATTTAAATATATCATCCCACTGTCTTCTTGCCTCCATGGTTTCTGCTGAGAGATCTGCGCATAGTCTTATTGGGCTTTCCTTGTATGTGACGGATTGCTTTTCTCTTGCTGCTTTCAAGATCCTCTCTTTTTCCTCTGACCTCTGACATTCTGATTATTAAATGTCTTGGAGTATGTCTATTTGGATCTATTCTCTTTGGGGTACGCTGCACTTCTTGGATCTGTAATTTTAAGTCTTTCATAAGAGTTGGGAAATTTTCAGTGATAATTTCCTCCATTAGTTTTTCTCCTCATTTTCCCTTTTCTTCTTCTGGGATACCCACAACATGTATATTCGTGCACTTCATATTGTCTTTCAGTTCCCTGAGTCCCTGCTCATATTTTTCCATTTTTTTCCCTATAGTTTCTGTTTCTTGTTGGATTTCAGATGTTCTGTCCTCCAGTTTTGAAATCCTATGTTCTGTCTCTTGAAATCTACCACTGTAGGTTTCCATTGCTTTTTTCATCTCTTCTACTGTGTTTTTCATTCCCATAAGTTCTGTGATTTGTTTTTTCAGACTTTCAGTTTCTTCTTTTTGTTCTTTCCTTGCCATCTTTATATTCTCCCTCAATTCATTGATTTGGTTTTTGATGAGGTTTTCCATGTCTGTTCGCACATTCTGAATTAATTGTTTCAGTTCCTGTATGTCATTTGAATTGTTGGTTTGTTACCAATAATTTTTATACTAGTTACACAATGAAATGATAGTATTGTGAATATATTTGGTTAATTAAAATAATTTGCTGTTTTTTTTTTACATTTTAAATATGCCTATAAAAAATTTAAGTTTACATATGTGGCCCTCTACATATGTAAACTACACATGACTTCTGGTCAAGAAGGTATGAAAGGAGAGTGAATAATCAATCAAAATGCAGTGTGAAAGGGTGCACAGATAGTTCAGTGGTAGAATTCTCACCTGCCAAGTGGAAGACCCAAGTTTGATTCTGGGCCCAAGCACCACCACCACCACCACCACCCCGCAAAAAAAAATGCAGTGTGAAGGAATGCTAAAGTGGGATTAAAGCTATGGTCGAAGGGAGCATAGAGAAAGATAACTCAGCTTTGAGTGCAAATGGACATGAACCACAGGAACTGAAACCATAAATAAAAAAGTCATTACTATTTAAAAAGAATGTGTTAAGGAAGGTAGGAAAAGTAGAAGAGGCAAGAAATGGTAGAGCACAAATCAAAACTGGGCTAGATTAGCTACATTATAACCTCAAAGCCCTAGGCAGGGTTGGCTTTTTTAATTTAAATAACAGTCTTCATTTCCTAGGAAGGAATTTTAGGCAAGTGAGACAAAACATCAAACAATTTTTTTACAAATTATCTTACTTTATATAATCTATTATGTATTTCTATACTATCAGAATCACCAAATCTAAATGACAAGCAGTTGTATAAATAACACCCATGATATGGGAAAAATTTATCCAGTTCGTCATATGACCCCACAGGAAGAAGCTTGAAAAGGAGTTTGTAACCTTTTGGGCTTTTGCAAATCTACACAAGAGTATAGGATCTTCATATTACAGCCAAAAGCACCTTAATAAAAGCATATAATATTATAGTTAACTTTTTTCTCTGCTAGAAGCTATAGGTGTCCTCCATTTAACTGAAAATGAAAAGGATTCAAAATTAGAATCTGTTTTACTTATTCTAGTCCTTTCTCAAACACAAGCTTTACTAAAGAACACTTACGAGTGTAAGTAAAAAGAAAAAAAGACCAATGAAAGGTAAAAAGAGCAAAGGGGGATTACTAAGATTTGTTGTTAGTTATAATTTAACAGGACTTTAAAAAACAGAATTCCAACAGCTGGGAATTACATTGGGTTCATGTTAAAGAAATGTAGCAGCTGCTATTCACAAACATGATGGATGGAGAACAGCTTGCAAGCATGATGGATAACAATAAAATATTCATTATGCAAAATGTGTTTCACTGTTTGAAACACACTGTAAATTTGAAACAATTATAAGTACTACATGGCAGTACACGTTGAGAGTCATTTGCACTGACTTGCAGGTAGCGTTTTTTGCAGGTTTTTCCCTCTTTTGGGGCTGTACTGTGGTATTTGGTATTTGATGAGAGAAACTATCACCTATCTCCTTTTTCACCAAAAAAAATTTTTTTAACATCTTTGAAACTTGGAACATAAAAGGCAATACTAAGCAAAATTCAGTAAAATAAGGAAAATCTTGCCTCAGAAAGGATGGCAGACATTAATGCTTACTCTTATTTTTTTCCCTGTTTTAATGTATAACATGGTAAATATCAACAGTTATAACCTACATAAACACAAATTCTTTGGATCCCCGGTAGGTTTTAATATAACTTTTTAACTGTATAACATATATACAATATACAAACATATATACAAAGCAAAGAAACAAATAAAGCAATATTTTTCAAAGCACTCTTCAATAAGTAGTTATAAAACAAATCCCAGAGTTTGTTAGGAGCTACCATACAACCCTCTCAAATTTTCCCTTCTAGCTGCTCCAAAATGTAACTCCTACTCTTTTTAAAGATATTTTCAAGCTTGTTTTAATGATTCATAAAACATACAACCTCTTAAAAGCAAAAAAAAGAAAAAAGTACAATATGGCCCCAAGAAATGAACTGAGGAAGAAGTATTCACCCCTATAATATTTTTAGTAAGTGTAATAACATGACATGCCTTCAGAACAAACAAGTTCCAAGCAGAATGTAATGCCCTGTTTGTTCATAGTTAATCCAGCTAGGAATTCAAAACATATACTGTGAAATCTAGATTTGTTTTAATCTAAATAAAAACAAAAGAAAAACCACAAAGGAATAAAAGAAATTGTGGATTAAAAAAACAAAGTGTTACTCTAAAGAAGGCTTTTATATGCTGGAATAAATTTACTCAAAGATTTAAGGGGAAAAAAACATAGGACAGCAGGAATAAGTCCCTCTCTGTCATCATCCCAAACAACAGTAGAATGAAAAAAAAGGAACGGAAATTCCATCTTAGATGAAAAGACAAAATCTAGCACCCCCAATCACAATACATAGGAAGATGCTGAGAGGAGGTCTTTGGTTGCAGATTTAGACATTTACAATGAAGGCAAGGTTAAAAAGAGAGACTAAACTACCAATGGTTTTCTGGCTGCCACTGCATTGGCAAGTAATTGGCAAAGTTAAAATACTCTCAAATAACCAATCTTGTTTTCTAAAGTACTCTGCTGTGAATAAGGAAGAATTTTTGCTAACCCTGCTCTCCTAGCCCCTATTTATATCCTTTTCAAGTCAGTGACCCAGGGAGGATTCAGTTCAGGCAAAGATAAATAAAAAGAAACTAGCACGGAATCTTGAACAGAAAAAAAAGTTAGAAGGGAGAAGACAAAAAGAAGAAGTGAAAAAGCACAAGAAAGAGGAGGAAGAAAGAGAAGGGGAAAGAGAGACTTAGGCAATAAACTGGAAAAATGGATGAGGAAAGTCACCAGAAAAATACTGCTACAAAGCAGATGAAAATCATTACGGAAATATCACTTTAACTCAACTTAAAAAATTAAAGCAGTCAAAGAAGACCTACAACAGCTCTTGCAGACATAGACATGGCAAAACCACAGAATGAAATCAATTATAAGTCTGCAGAATTCATTAAAGAAATTAAATCTAAACAAAAAGTTACCAAAGCAAAATAAGCATTGCCGAAAATTCAGGTAAGGGACATGGAAAACAAAATTGAGAAATAAGCAAAAGGAAATGGACATGAAAACCAAACTGGAGAGAAATGGATGTAGAGGTTGAGAAAGACCACTAAACACTCCCAAACTGCCTCTCTCCCTCATGATTCATGAAAGGCATATCAGCTGGCACAATGATTAGCAGCGTACAACAGGGAAAGAAAAATAATTCCCAAGAAAAGACAAATGGAAGCATAAAAAATGCTTTTTATTTATTATAATAAAAAGCAGGTGATTAATCAAAACATCAATCAACACACTATATGAAATGCATATCATGTGTCCAATAGTTCTGATAGATGAGGCCCTGTACCCAAGATATTTACAAATTTGAGAAGCAAACATACATAAAATAATTAGAAAATAATGCAAGAAAAAAAATACAATCAAAGGTTGAACTTCATAGCATCAACTACTCAAAGTTTTCATGATTCTGAGAAAGGGAATATCAGTTCTGGCCTTAAGTCATCAAAAAGTATTTCACAGAAAAGGCAGAAAATAAGCTCGAAGACTTTGATGGAGAAGCACACTATAGACTGAAGAAGAGATGAAGAGTACAATCAATGGATGGGCTGTATGGTATGTGAATAAAAATGAAAATGAGTAAAGAGTGTAAGTCAAAGCAAGAATGAGATGACACAGCACATATGCAGGGTAATAAGGAGAGCAGCCTAAAAGGGAAATGTTGGCAAAGAGAAAAAATGAGGTTATGACAGGATCAGCCTATGGAAAGAACTGAAAATCGGAAAAAGGAGTTTAAATGGAATGGAATAAACACCGTAGATACTGCAAAGGGATATGATTTGAAACCATTTCAGGGAAGGGCAGTCTGAAAGATGAATTAGAATGGAGAAAAAAATGTAGTAAGAGAAAATAAAGGCTTTTATAATAGTGAAGTAAGGTGGCAGCAGTGGAAACACAGAGTAAAAGATAGAGAGAAAAGAGAGATTTAGCAGATGAAAAAAAGATCAAGAAGGTTTGAAGACATCAGAAAAAGGAGAAGAAAAGGCTGCAAAAATGACTCCATGTTTCAATCTAGAAAAGCAGAATAAAAGATTGTGGCACATTTGATCTAAACATCTAAAATATATCAATTCCATCTGTTTTCACATCTTTCCTGGACCTTTGGTTTATTATATGCATGCCAAATGAGCCCCTGCAGCATTTTTCAACAGTGGAAGTTTAAGGATATCATACTAACATTAAGTACAACCACATAAAACAAACTAAGACTAGTAAAAATTTTTAAAATTACGTCCTTTTTGAATGAAAATAATGATACATGATATTTACTTCAAAATAATCCACTGAGGAAGTGTATACTCTAAAGCAAAATTAGTCATGCGTTAGTAACTGTTAAAAATGGATGACAGGTACATGGGGGCATACATTATGCTCTCCACTTTTATATTTGTAGGAGTTACAAATAATAAGAAAAGACCTTTCACTATAACCTATTCACATGAATCTATTCATTCACTGAGAGATCCTTTCTAAAGCTAAGGAAAAGATCATAGAGTTTGGCAATGTAATTTTTAAGTAATTTTGACCAAAAAAAAAAGGCAAATCTAACAGTTATCAGCCATTGCTGAATATAAATGCAAAAAGTAATAAAAAAGAAACAATGGAGGATAAATCCATGGTGAGTACCACTGCTGAGATCATAGATCTATTATGATCATGAAACTCCCTAAGATTTTCAAAGAGTAGAAACTGTTCTTTGTTCTTAAGAATAACAATTATAATAACAGCTACCACTTGTGTAATTACAACCCTCCGGGCTTAGATATTATCTCATTCATTCTCACAGTAATCGAATAAAGTAGTTTTTTATTATATTAAAAAAAAATGTTTTGCAACAGTTTTGCTGCCAGAACACAGATGTCATGCAAACTATTGCTATATCTTAAGCCAGAATTGGAAAGGAAAAGATTAACATTGTCATCATTGGACACATAGGTTTGGGCAAGTCCTCCACACTGGCCACCTCATCTACAAATGTGGTGGAGTCAAGAAAAGAATCATCGAAAAATTTGAAATCTGAATATGAGCATGGTATCACCAGTGAAGTCTCCCTGTGGAAATGTGAGACCAGCAAGTATTATGTAACCATCACTAATGCCCCAAACACAGAGACTTTATTAGAAATATGGTTACAGGCACAACTCAGATTGACTGTCCTGATGTTGCTGTTGGTGAATTTGAAGCTGGTTTCTCCAAGAATGGGCAGACCCAAGAGCATGTCCTTCTGGCTTATATACTGGGTGTGAAACCACTAGTAGTTGGTGTTAACAAAATGGATTCCACTGAGTCACTTTACAGTCAGAAAAGATATGAGGAAATTGTTAAGGAAATCAGCACCTATATTAAGAAAATTGGCTACAACCCTGATATAGCTGCATTTGTGCCAATTTCTGGTTGGAATGGTGACATGTGGAGCCCAGTGCTAACATGCCTTGGTTCAAGGGATGGAAAGTCACCCACAAGATGGCAAGGCCAATGGAACCATACTGCTTGAAGCTCTGGGTTGCATCTTGCCACCTACTCATCCAGCTAACAAACCCTTGTATCTGCTTCTTCAGGATATCTACAAAATTGGTGGTATTCGCTCTGTGCCTGCAGACCGAGTGGAGATTGGTGTTCTCAAACCGGCCATGCTGGGTCATCTTTGCTCCCAGGACAACTGAAGTAAAGTCTCCTGAAATGTACCATGAAGCTGAGTGAAGCTCTTCCTGGGGACAATATGGGCTTCAACGTCAAGAAAGTGTCTATAAAAGATGTTTGTTGTGGTAATGTGGCTGGTGACACCAAAAATGACTCCCCAGTGACAGAAGCTGGCTTCACTGCTCAGGTGAATATCCTGAACCATCCAGGGCAAATCAATGCTGGCTATGCACCTGTGCTGGATTTTTAACCAGCATTGCCTGCAAGTTTGCTGAGGTAAAGAAGATAGATCACTATTCTGGTAAGAAGCTGGAAGCTGGCCCCAAATTCCTGAAGTCTGGTGATGCTACCATTGTCAGTTTGGTTCCTGACAAGCACGTGTGTGTTGAGAGCTTCTCTGACTATCCTCCTTGGGTCATTTTGTTGTTTGTGATATGAGACAGACAGTTGCTGTGGGAGTCCTCAAGGCAGTGGACAAAAAGGCTGCTAGAGCTGGCAGGGTCACCAAGTATGCCCCAAAAAGCTCAGAAAGCTAAATGAATATTACCCATAACACCTGTCACGCCAGTCTTAATCAGTGGTGGAAGGGCAGTCTCAGGACTATCTGTCTCAATTGGTAATTTAAGTTCAATGAGAAGAAAAAAAAAAAGGTGCTCCATGGGAGACCGTGCTGGTTTGAAAGGATGTATGCTCCCTAGATAAGCCATGTTTTAATCAAAATCCCATTTTATAAAGGTAGAATAATCCCTATTCAATACTGTATGTTTGAAACTGTAATCAGATAATTTCCCTGGATGATGTGATTTAGTCAAGAGTGGTTGTTAAATTGTACTAGGTGATGACATGTCTCCACCCATTTGGGTGGGTCTTGATTGGCTTACTGGAGTCCCAAAAAAGAGGAAACATTTTGGAGAAAAGAGATTCAGAGAGAACAGAGCAGAATGACATAGTTACGAGAAGCAGAGTCCACCAGCCAGCGACCTTTGGAAATGAAGAAAGAAAATGCCTCCCAGGGAGCTTCATGAAAACAGGAAGCCAGGAGAAGAAGCTAGCAGATAATGCCATGTTCACCATGTGCCCTTCCATTTGAGAGAGAAACCTTGAACTTCATCAGCTTCTTGAACAAGGTATCTTTCCCTGGATGCCTTTGATTGGACATTTCTATAGACTTGTAATTGGGACATTTTCTTGGCCTTAGAACTGTAAATGAGCAACTTATTAAATTCCCCTTTTTAAAATCCATTCTGATTCTGGTATATTGCATTCCAGCAGTTAGCAAACTAGAACAGAGACAATTAGGAGGCGGCTATGTGCACACACAGGCACTGGATATGCCCAGGTACTCCTTAAGCTATTCTCTAAATGATTCAAGATTTCACTACAAAAACTCTTACTACCTTTTAACCTGGCTATCAGTAAGACTCCTTTTTATATAATATATTATTTTCAGTCATAAACTCAAAATTTTACATTAAACTACACACCAGTGCCTTGTCTAGAAATCCCATTTAGATTAGGAAAAAGGATAGTAAAGATGTTTTGTGATTCCAAAACAAAAATTTTTCAAGTGATATAAATCATCTATCCAGAAAATTCACTTTTAATCTGCTTCAAAGACACTATGTGGCTCCTTCTCTTCCAAGAGCTAGTTGTACAGCAACCCAATCACTTTTCTCTCTTTCTGGTGAAACAATGCCTTCTCTCTTGGCCAAAAGATAAGTCATATTAGCATGCCATGAACCAAGAGCATATTTTATTCAAAGTGCAAAAGGATAAATGACCACAATCTTAATTATATATATATACAGTTTAATATATATATAATTTTATAAATTTAAAAGATTTAAGAAGAGAGTTACCTTTCTCTCTAAATAATCATCTTGCCTGAGGAAATAAGAGTTCATGAACAAGCAAAACAAGGCAGCAATCAGTTCATTCCATCCAAATGAATTACATGCATTTTTGGACCGTTTTATTTTGCATTTTTTAAATGGAACTAGATGATGTTCTGGAGAGGATGGCCCTTCCGGGTTTCAGGTCTTGTCTGGCCTAGGAACCCATCTGGGGATTGGAGGTGTCTGGAAAGTAATCATAGTGCATAGAACCTTTGTAGAATTTCAGATAAAAACCTAAGGTGTTCTTTAGGGTTTGACAGGAATGGTTTTGATTGGGGGTTGGCAAACCATAATAACTAGCAATATCTAGCTGAAGCTCCAGAGTAGTCTCTCAACTCTATTTGAACTCTCTCAGCCACTGATACCTTATTTGTTGCAATTCTTTTCCCTCTTTTGGTCAAGAAGGTATTGTCAATCCAACGGTGCCAAGGCCAGGCTCATCCCTGGGAGTCATCCCAATGTCATGTTGCTGAACCATTTTAAAATTTACTTATAGTCTACATATTTATTGACTTATCTGTCATGTGTAGAAGAAATCAACTTAAGGAACAGTAACTGAGGCCTTAGCAGGATCCCTGTTACTTAACTACATTGAAACAGATCAGTGGAGAGGCAAAAAGGCAGCTCAGAGGTGGGAAGGTATGGTAGGCAGAGCTACATAGGCCAATTCAGTCAAAGGAGCTACAATTTTTTCTGTCCTGGAACTTCCAGAAGATTTTTCTTATATGATTTCACTTGAGGAGGATTATGAAATTAAAACAAAATTAGAGCACTGTAATGTGGCATAATTTTATTCTTGGCCTGGTAGCTTAGTCTCTTTCTCTCCCTCCCTCGCCATTTTGGCACGTCCGGTTCTTCTAGATCTCTAAATTACAGGCCTCACCGGCGACTAGTGATGATGCAGCCTTGTCTCTCTAACCCTCTCCTTAGTCCTCCACCTACCCAACATCCTCTGCTACGGGTACACTCAGGAACAGCATCTCTATGGTCACAGTCACTCATCCGTCCTCCCTGTGTGATTGGCTACCCTCCCCTGGAGGCCACACCCTAACTCCGCCTCTCAAACTGTATATAATCCAGGGCTCGTCAAGCCTCGTGGTCTTTAGCTACTGGTGGCCCTGGCATAAGCGTCTACCAACAATAAAGCTACCTGCTTCATGCCTTAATTGGCTCGGCCTCCAGTCCTTTAGACCCGCAGCGAGGTCTCCTGCGCGCGCCCCTTGGACCCAGACCCCCGGCTCGAGCCCCTTTTCTGCGTGGGGCAGTGTCGTCTAGCAAGCAGTGAGAAGCTGAGGAGTAGAGGGTCCCCGATAGCTTAGCGGTTGGGCCAAACCGCACTGTAAGTATTGAATATATGTACTCACATTTCCAATACTCAAAACATTGAAATGAAGTTAGAAAAAGTTCCAATAAATACACTAGAAGAAATGAGCTTTATCTGTTAGATTCTGAGTTAGGCTAGAAATATTTCTAACTTTAAATTCTGATACTTCATTTAAAAGCATTGAACTGAAAAAATAAAAAAGCCTCTGTACAGCATTATTAGTATCTTGTCAAACCGTTACAGTGAAATGGAAGGAAAAATAAACAACCCCTCCCAATCCTATTCATCAAGCTTAAATAACAAAATGTCATTACTGAATCATCATTATTCTAAACCAAATGTGATATAACCATAAAACATAACATAGAAAGAGTAAAAATACACGTCTTCCCCCTAAACTTGTTCTAGTTTGCTAGCTGCCGGAATGCAACACACCAGAGATGGATTGGCTTTTAATAAAAGGGGATTTATTTTGTTGGTTCTTCAGAGGAAAGGCAGCTAACTTTCCACTGAGGTTTTTTCTTACATGGAAGGCACAGGATGGTCTCTGCTGGTCTTCTCTCCAGACCCCTGGGTTCCAACAACTTTCCATGGGGTGACTTCTTTCTGCATCTCCAAAGGCCTGGGCTGAGCTGCAAGTGCTGAGATGAGGAATGTCAGAGCTGTTTGACTGTGCTACATTGTGTTCTCTCATTTAAGCACCAGCCAATTAAGTCAAACGTCACTCATTGCAGCAGACACGCCTCCTAGCCGACTGCAGATGTAATTAGCAACAGATGAGGTTCACGTACCACTGGCTTGTGTCCGCAGCAACAGAACTAGGTATGCTCACCTGGCCAAGTTGACAAATTGAATCTAACTAACACACTTGTTAAGGATGACCAACAAACTCCACTTCCAGCTGACAATTGTGATTTAGATGGTAACCAAAAATGCATGAAAATAAACTGTCTATTCTATCTCTTCTTTCTCTTCATGCTTTCTATATTTATGGTGGTTGAAATTCTGCAACCCATAAAGAGTGGTAGTGAATATTGTGTGAAGGCAGTAAAGTCAACATCAACTAATAAAGGCAGATTTCATCTAAGAAGAACAAAGTTACTATGTTACTGCGCAAATAACACGTAAGTCCACCGCAAGATTTTAGAGTATATTCAATATGAATCTGTGTGCCCTATCACACTTACTTAACACATATTTCTAAATAGATGAGTAAAAGTCACTATTTTTTAAATGTCATTAATTAGATACTATTTAAAAAGAGGTACACTGAGTGATTTTAAAGGCAAGACTGATCAAGCAG
Organism: Tamandua tetradactyla; assembly: GCF_023851605.1. Classification (NCBI taxonomy): domain Eukaryota; kingdom Metazoa; phylum Chordata; class Mammalia; order Pilosa; family Myrmecophagidae; genus Tamandua; species Tamandua tetradactyla. The sequence continues at coordinate 188,540,539 of NC_135327.1, forward strand.
GCTTTTCAAAACCAAGCAGATCATTAAAATGAATTTCATGCTAAAAAGTAGCTAAGAAGAACTAAACAAATCAATTATTCTTTCTGCACATACAATAAATGTATATTACAAATTCATTATGTATCATTCATTTACCTACAAATAATTTTCTCTGGAACATATATTTCCTCACAAAATTTTCTCTAAAAATAATTATATTTAAAAGCAAACTATGTGATGATACTGTGAACCAGTGATTATATAATCCATGGTTTGTATGGAGTATGAATATATCTCAATAAAATTGCATTCAAAAAAACAAAATAAAAAGTAGAAAGTTGTTGCTGCTAGGCATAAGGCTGGTACTGCATTTAAAAGAAGTATATGGGGTGGTCCACAGTGGTTCAGTGGCAGAGTTCTTGGCTGCCATGCCGGAGACCTGGGTTCGATTCCCAGTACCTGCCCATGCAAACAAAACAAAAACAACAACAAAAAAGAAGTATATGTTGTATATATGTCATGTTGTATATGTGTTATGAGAATAATAATAAAAGAACTGGCAGCTTAAGATTAAGGAAGAATACAGAAAAACCAAAAAAAGTAATCTGGAGCTAACTGCCTTTACAATTAAAAATCTCTATTACAGAAAAATAAAGGAATTTTATGATTTTGATGAATTTTATAAAAACCTAAAAAAATACCAAAAATTGAGTCTAAATTTAAACAGGAGTTCATTATTTTTTATGGGAACAAATATGCTACTTCTCAGTTTAGGATATCATCATCCCCTCACAAAAAAGGAAGTCACATCATTTTATATACTAATGATAAGCATGCAGAAGCCAAAATTACAAGCATAATACCATTTACAATGACTCCAAATTTTATTTCAAAAAAAGTATGAGCATGGATGAACCATGAAGGTGTCATGCTGAGTGAGAAAAATCAGATACAAAAGGAAACACATTGTATGAATTCACTGGTAAGAAATAATTAGAGGAGGCAAATTCATAGAGTTAGAAACCAGAAAAGAGGTTACAAAGGGATGGGCAGGGGGAGGGGGAAGGGAATGGGGAGTTGTATTAATCAGGGCTCTTTAGAAAAACAGAACAGGAGATATCTGTAAATATGAGACTTATAAAAGTATCTCACACAACTGTGGGAATGGACGAGTCCAAAATCCATAGGGCAGGCTGTGAGGATGGTGGCTCTGATGAAGGGTCTGGACAAACTTCCAGGAGAGGCTCGCTGGCTGAAGAAGCCGTAAAAAAAAGTTTCTCTTCTTCCTTAAAAGCCTTCAACTCATTAGATTATCTCGTTGGGGGGGGGGGGGGTGGCTGGGCACTGTGCCTTAGTTGATATCATCAGCCACAGAAGCAGTCAGCTGACTGGTAATTTAATGCATCAGCCTTCCAGTTTATCAATCAGCCACAAAATATCCTTGCAGCAATGGTCAGGCAGTGCTTGCCTGACCAGACAACTGGGCATAATCACTTGACCAAGTTGACAACAGAACCCAAGTTAATGCTTAATTGGTACACAGTTTCAGTGTTGGGTGATGGGAAAAGTTTTGGTAATGGATGGTAGTTATGATAACAGATTAATAGCGACAATTATAAACTTAAATGTGGGGCTGTATATGTGTTATGAGAATAAATTAAAAAAACAAAACTTGGGACTGTATGACACAATAGTGAAACCTAATATAAACAAAGGATTACAGTTAATTATGTAATCATAATAATACTCTTGTAACTTGTAACTAATACAAGGTTGCAAGGCTGCAAGGGAAGGTATATGAAAACTGCATTTTCTACATGACTTTCTATAATTAAAAAAAATTCTCTTCCCAGCAAAGATGGATGGAGACTGATATAAGGCATAAAGAAAGACACTATATATTAATAAAAGGGGCAATTCACCAAGAAAAAATAGCAATCATAAATATTTATGCTCTTAAGTAAGGTACCCCAAAGTACATGAGGCAAATACTGGAAAAACTGAAGGGAGTAATAGATGTCTCTACTATAATAGGGGGAGACTTCAACATACCACACTCTCCAATAGACAGAACATCTAAACAGGGGATAAATACTGAAACAGAGTTCCTAAATAATATGGTACATGAACTAGAACTAAGAGACATTTACGGAACATTGGACCTCAAAACAGCAGGATATATATTCTTCTTAAGTGCTCATGGAACATTCTCCAGGATAGACTTTATGCTGGGACACATATAATAAATTTTAAAAGACTGAAATTATACTAAATAATTCTTAAAAAGATGAAATTATACTAAATACTTTCTCTGATCATAAAGGGATGAAGCTGAAAACCAACCACAAATGGAGAACCAGAAAACAAATAAAACTATGGGGTTAAACAACAACACACTCTTAAAAAATCAGTGAGTCAGAAGAAATTTCAAGAGAAATCCATAAATATCTTGTGACGAAATGTACATGAGAACACAACACATCAAAACTTATGGGATGCAATGAGGGCAGAGCTGAGAAGGAAATTTATGGCTCTACATGACTACATTAAAAAGGAAGAAAGAGCTAAAACCAACAACCTAACTGAACAACTGGAGAAACTAGATAAAGAACCGCAAACTAATCCCAAAGCAACCAGAAAGAAATAAGATTAGAACAGAAATAAATGGAGAGAAAATAAAGAGAATCAATAAGGCCAAAAGTTTTCTTTAAGAAAATCAATAAAATTGATAAACCCTTAGCTAGACTGACCAAGGCAAAAAAGAGAGAAGCTACAATAAAAATAAAAAATGAGGGGGAGCATTATTATGGACCCCAAAGTAATACAAAAAAGATAATAGGTTAATATGAACAAATGTATGCCAATAAACTAGACAATTTATATGAAATGGAAACAAGCAACATAAATTAACTCAAGAAATAGAAGACATCAACAAACCAATCACAAGGGATTGAAACAGTCATCAAAAACCTACCAACATTTTTCTTTTTCACGATATTTTTTAGCTATTCGAGATTGCTTACTCTACAAAATTAAACCGGTAATTAGCTTTTTCATTTCTGCAAAGTAGTTTGTTGGAATTTTGGTCAGTATTGTACTGAATCTAGGTCAACTTGGATAGAATTGACATCCTAATGACATTTAGCCTTCCAATACAAGAACATGGGATGTCTTTCCACTTATTCAGGTCTTCTTTGATTTCTTTTAGCAATGTTTTGTAGTTCTTCTGTGTTCAAGTCCTTTACATCCTTCATTAAGTTTATTCCTAGATATTCGATCATTTTAGTTGCTATCATAAATGGATTTTTTTTTTTTTTTACCTCCTTGAACAGTTCATTCTTAGTGTGTAGAAACACCACTGAATTTTGTGGGTTGATCTTGTATCCTGACATTTTGTTAACTCATTTATTAGCTCAAGCAACTTTTGTTGTCATTTTTTTCAAGATTTTCTAATTATAGGATCATGTCATCTACAAATAATGACAGTTTTACTTCTTCCTTTTCCAATTTGGATGGTTTTTATTTTTCTCTTGCCTAACTGCTCCAGCTAGAACTTCTAGCACTATGCTAAATAGCAGTGATGACAGCAGACTTCATTTCACACCCCTAGAATGACCACTATTAAACAAACAGCAAACTACAAATATTAGAGAGGACGTGAAGAAACAGTATCACTTATGCACTGCTAGTGGTTATATGGTTCAGTCTTTGTGGAAGGCAGTTTGGAGGTTCCTCAGAAAGCTAAGTATAGTGTTGCCCTGAAATCCAGCAACTGTGCTCCTCAGTACATAACAAAAAGAACTGGAACTGAAAGCAGAGACACGCAACAGACATTTGCACCCTAATATTCACAATTCCCAAAATATGCATTATTCACAATTCCCAAAATATGGAAGCCCTCAAGGCTACTTTGCAAATACTTTTTTGTCTTCCTGCAGTAGTCTTTCAGTGAACTCTTGCTGTGTATGCACCTACACAGACCTCGAACTCAATACCCCCAAAGCCCCTTTTGAATTCCAAAGGCAAGCATAGGAACCACCATATATACAGGTGGTTATTTCTTGTTCTGGGCTTCATATTCAAATACACGTTAAAAATTATCAAGTTAGGACCGTCCTTAAATGCTTCTACGATTCCCTCAAATATCATGCACAGTGCTAGTAAAAGTCCTGAGTGCTAAATAAATCCTCAATAATTGATTTACAACACAGGCTACCCAATTGTAAATCCCTTCAAGGAAAGCATCTGGTCTTACTGTCTTTGCAAACCAAGCAATCTACAAGGGTCCCAGCTTATGGCTCATACATTAAAAAATTTAATTAGCATTTTGAACCATCACCAGGTCTGAACATTGAAATGGAGGATTAAGGACCTTATAGTGACAGAAGCCTAAAGATATTTCTTTTTCAGAAAATATTTTGTTTGCTTGTTTTAGGTTGGAAGATAAATTTCCTGAGAAAGCAGTTTCCTTCATTAAGGATTTAAGGCTAAGAGCACCAATGAGGTGGTGCTGTGCGTGGTACCGTGGGTGAGGTGAGTGCACAGAGAGTGGAGTATGGACTTAGGATCTCCCCCCATTTCTTATCAGATCCACAAGCACCATCCATAAATGAAATCCAAGTTACAGCTATTCAATATGAGACTCTTGCCTTTTTAGTATTATTGTTTTCATTCTCACATGATGGGGAAATGCTGCCATGACTACTTCTCTTTGGAAGATTTTAGTAAATAGCAGTTTAGTAGATGAACAACTTCTGTCTGTTCAAAAAATACCAGCAAGAGATATACTTTGGTAAACTGATAAATTATTCTACTTAAGGACTAACAAATCACTTGGTAAAATCAGGAATATCTTCTCTTCTCTTCATTTACTAATAACCTTTCCAAGTTGCATTCTGTTCTGTTATGAGTCTCTGTAATTTTTTTTCTGTGACGGTTTTCTATTCTCTGAGTTTAAACTAAAGTATTTCTAATTGCAAACAAAAAAGAATTTAAGGCAAATAGTGAATGCTTATCACATTCTCCCACATAAAGCTTAACCTAATAAATATACTCTAAATAAGAATGTTCTAATTAAACAAACTAAACTCACTCTTTGATCTGGAAATTAAAGTACTAAGAATACAACACTGGCAATTTTGCTTAGCTTCCTCAATGTATCCCTTCTAAACAAATCAGCTTCTGTATTTTGTCAAAATATTTTTTTTTAGCATTATAGAATTTCTAAACCTAACACAGAAAATAGTTCATACGAATGTAAAAGAAAATCAAGATGAAACAGTTGGATGGTAAATACGAATATCTCACTCAAACATCAAATCCATTTGCAGAAAGAGCAAAGGGATATGATTGCTGAATCATTATAATGATATTTCATTTAGTCTCATGTTTTGGAGCAGCTAGAAGGAAAAACCTAAAACTGTGGAACTGTAACCCATACTAAACTCTGAAATCTGTTCTATAATTGTTGCAACATGCTTTGAAATGTATTGCTTTTTTGTATATTTTTTACAATTAAAAAAAAGCTATATTCTCACAAGCAACTACAAGTATTGGAGAGAATGTGGAGAAATTGGAATCCTTATTCACTGCTGGTGGGAATGTAAAATGATACAGTGGCTGTGGAGGACAGTCTGGTGGTTTCTCAGGAAGCTAAGTATAGAGTTGCCTCATGTGCCAGTTTGAAGCTATTATGTACCCCAGAAAAGCCATATCCTTTAATCCTCATTCAGTATTGCTGAGTGAGATCTTTTTTATTATTTCCATGGAGATGTGACCTTCCCAATTGTGGGTGGTAAATTTGATTAAATGGTTTCTATGGAGATGTGTCTTCACACATTCAAAGTGGGGATGCTTAGTGGAGCCTTTAAGAGGAACCATTTTGTAGAAAGTCTTAGAGTCACCAGAACCAACAGAGCCCACACAGCCAGAAACCACTGGAGATGTAGAAGGAAAATGCCCCCAGGAAAGCCACTGAAGAAGCATGGAGAGAAAGTTAGCAGATATTGGCAGGTGCCTTTCCAGTTGACAGAAGGGTTCTAGACCCACTGGACTTTCTTGAATCAGGGTATCTTTACCTGGATGCTTTAATTTGGATGTTTTCACTGTAAATTTGCAACATAATAAATTCCCCTCTTTAAAAGCCATTCTGTTTCTTTCTGGTATATTGCATTCTGGCAGCTTTTACAAACTAACACACCTTACTATCCAGCAATCCTGCTACTTGGGATATCCCTGGAAACAGGGATGCAAACAGATATTTGTATACCAATGTTTATAGCAGCATTATTCAAAATTGCTAAAAGATGGAAACAACCCAAATGCCCTTCAAAAGATAACTGGATAAACAATTTGTGGTATATACATACAATGGAAGCATGCAACTATATGAATGGACCTTGAGGACATTATGCTAAGTGAAATGTCAGACACAAAAGGACAAATATTTAAGATGTCACTGATAATGAATTAATTATAATATGTAAACTCATAGATACAAAATACAGAATACAGCTTACCAGGATACAGAATGAGGCTAAAGAGTGGGGAGTGGTTACTTAATATGTGTAGAATATTTACGGTGAACTTTAACATTTGGAAATGGATAGAGGTAATGGTAGCATGTTATTGTAAGAATAATTAATAGGGCTGAATGGCGTGTGAACATGCTAAAAAGGGAAAATTTATAGTCATGTATGTCACCAGAAGGTAAAAACCTTCTGTGTATAACAGTGAATCCTGTGGTAGACAATGTCTGTGATTTACTGTACAAATATAAAAAAGTTCTTTCATGAACTAGAACAGAATCATTATAAGGAGTTAATAATAGAGGTGCATATGGGGGGAAATGTACCTATTGCAAAGTATGGACTATAGTTAACAGTAATATTTTAATACTCTCTCATCAACAGTAACAAATGTACCACACCAACACTATTGATCAATAATATGGGGGGATAAGGAGTATGTAAGGATTAAAGTTTTCTTTTTTAAATTTCTATTTTTCTGAAGTAATGAAAAGGTTCTAAATTTGGGGCTGAAGTCTGACTTCAGACCCCCACCATGCTGGTGCCTGAATAAATTTTGGTGCCTGAATAAATTCCTTCACCTTGGTCAGTTTGCCTCTGAGCCTTATGTGAACCTAACATTTGGTACCGAAACCCAGGAAAACGTCATTGAGACAAACCAACCAGTGGGGAGCCTCTACCTCGCCACAGCCGACCAAGTAAACAATACCAGACACTAATTCTGCGGCTGGGTGAGTTTTGGAACCCCTCCAGAGGTCTGTTAATTATCTCAAGTTAAGGAAACACTCTCCTCTTTTCTGTTGGTACTCTTTCCCCATTGTCCAGGACAACAGGTCTTGAAATCCTAGAGCTGGGTAAGAGCTGCCTGTACTGGGAGGACCAGGACCCTAGGAGTGAGTGAGACGGTGGGACACCTCCATCCACTCCTCCACATACTCACTGGGACTTTAAGCTCTCAACGCAGGGATGCCGTCTTGACAGTTTTTAAGTAGTTTAAGAGAAAGAGCCTCAGTTTCTCCTTACCCCATCTTCTCTCCACTTTTCAGATCTCTAAAGTTCATAATCTCAATCCACAATAGGCAGCACTCACTCCATTCCCCCCAGGACACACCTTTAGGGTGCAATGGCCTGAACATAGTACTTTTGACATTCCAGTCCTGTGAAACCTCAAGGACTTCATATAGCACAACAGAAAATGGTCTGAGATTCCTTGCATTCAGGCTTTCTTTTTCCTCTGTAACCATCCTTCCCTCTCCCAATCCTGCACCATCTACCAAATTTTCCTCCTCCATGAACCCTCTCCTCTCACCTCCTCTTCTCCAAAGAAATCAGAAAAATCCCTGTGGAAAAGTCCTTTAGAGTCCTCTGTAATATATCTCTACTAACTTTGACCCTGCTGACCATACTCCACCCCCTACCCTTTATGCTCCTTCATTACCTCCTGAACCTCCTGTGGCTTGTGCAGCCATGCCCCCTGGCACCCGCCAAACCTGTTTCACTTATCAAATACTTCTCCTTGCCCCTCCACTCTCAACTATTCCTTTAATCTAGCCAAAGGCCTCCTTAACTCTTTTCCCCCTCTTCCCTACACAGCCCACCCTGGTCAAGCCAAAGCCCAGCCTTCATTCAAAAAAAGGGCTCCCAGGGCAAACCCAAGACTGCTCAGCCTGAAGTCATGAACTCTTGAGGGAAATTCCAATTGGTTCTTCTCTTCTATCCCACACAGTTCAACTTAATAAATAGACTTCAGGAAATGTATACTTAGACTTAGTAACAAAAAGAGGTTTATGCATATCACTTTTTGTACCATTCTAAATATTTTTTGTCTTCTCTCATTTCCTCCTTACCCTTTTTTAAAAGAGGAAGTAGTCTTTTCCCTTGACCTTTCCCAATGATATGGACTGATTCTGATTGGCCATTTCCACCAGGAATCAGAGACAACTGTTGCCAGTTTTCCCAAGGTAAGCAATGCTCTTCCCAGTGCACTAGGTCTTTCAGTTACCCAGAGGCCTTACTGAGCAACCCCCCACAATTTAGGTTGTCTCAGGAGGCAGTGGGTCAGAGCTACCCTGCTGCCTTTTCAGTCTAGGCAGAAGCCACAAATGCTTGCCAGGTTCACTCCAAACGACTATGTAACAAGGAAAGGCAGTAAAGGGACCGTGTTCTGGATTAGCCAGAAAAGGGAAATTTTAATTGGTAAAAAAGAGGGAACTCTAGGAAACAGTGTGAATCTGTCTCTACTCCCAAAAGGTGCCTAAGATTTGACACTCAAATCAGGGTTTCAGTCTCCTACTTGGCATGATAGCTTAACTGGCAGTTTCTTCAAAATGCCCAAAGCCTTGTTTTCTATTACTTTAGACTAAAAACCCGAGAAATCTATGGGAAAATCGCATTTAATTAAAGAAAAAAAAAGGCGGGGGGCGAAATGACATTGCAATGTTTGGAGATTTTTCTCTTTTCCCTCTTCCCTGAATCCTATCTTTATCCTGAACTAAATTCATACCAATATAATTAGTATTAATCTAAGCTGTTACCCATCAAAAAACTGCTGCAGTCTCTACAGTTGAATAAATAAAAACATTGCATAAATGCCCCCCCCACAGCTGAATAAATAAAAACACTGCATAAATGCCCTCCCCCCAAAAAAAAAACCAAAATGGTTCTAAATTTGGCCATCGGGCTGTATGCACAACAATATAAAGATACTGTGAGCCAGTGACTGTACACTTCGGATGGTTTCTGTGCTATGTGAATATATCTCAATAAAATTGCATTAAAAAAAAAACAAAACTATGTTCTCTACCCCCAATCTATCCCCTGATACCTATATTCTGGGTTCTAACTCTTAAAGAGTTTCCTAATTAAAATTATTTCATATCAGTGAGATTCATCCATGTTGTCACATGCAATAGGAATAGGGGAACTGATGTTTAATATAGAGTTTCTATTTAGGTCAATTGTAAAAGTTTGGAAATGGATGGTGGTGGCAAATAACAGTGCTGAAGTATGTCTGTGAATATGGTTGAAAGGGGATGTTTTAGGTTGTGCATATCACTAGAATGAAAGGTAAAACAATGGACACTGAAGCCTGTTGTGGATGATGCTGGGGTTAATAGAAGTATAAAAATGTTCCTTCATGAATTATAACATATATATAACAAAAATACAAGGTGTTAATAATAGGGTGGCTCATACAAAAATACACCTAACAAAGTATGGATTATAATTTATAGTGTTATTTTCATATTCTTTCAACAATTGTAACACTGATGCTATTGCAAAGGGTCAACAGGCAGATATATGGGATCCACGTACTCTTCTGGAAACCTGTAACTTCTCTAATTAAAACAATAATAATAAAATAAAAATTAAAATGGGTAACTTTAATTATCCATTTTAATTACCCCGCATATTGATATCAGAAGGGCCTACCATTGGCCTATTTGCTTTTCCAAAATTGCTCACATGGCCCTCTCCAGTGGCCCTCAACTAGCTTTTCTGTCAGATCAGAGAAACCAAAAATGACATAAATGTGATGACAAGCTCTGGGTTTATTTTCTCACACTTTATGAACATGAATCCAGATTTGCCAAATGGGAACAATGGTGTGCTTCAGTGAATGAAATTTCAGGATCTCCTTTTGCACGGCCAGCAAGCAAGTCACTTTAAATGATTTTTTCTTACCACTTGTCTTTTAAGCCCCAGACTCATTGCTTTTTCCATTTGCTAACTGGGTGTCTATACATAGTTTGCCCTTGTATAGGTATTAATGATTGATTGTGGTGAGCATCAGGCCCACGGCTCCCCCATGTTATAATGTAAAAGATCACGGTTGTGTGGAGAAGACATCGTAAATAGAAAACAAAATTAAGCTGAGCCTCTATGGCCTAGGTTTTGTACACACAGAAACTGCATGGTACTTAAATTATTGTTCATCTCTGATAACATATGCAATTTCTTTAAAAAACAACAACAAAGTCTAAAATAAAATGTAAAGAATCAGAACAGGGCAGGCAACAGTGGCTCAGTGGCAGAATTCTCACCTGCCATGCCGGAGACCCAGGTTCGATATCCGGTGCCTGCCCACATATTAAAAAAAAAAAAAAGTAAAGAATCAGAACAAATATTGTGTGATTTCACTTATACTGCTTTGTGGATACCAAATTTCTTTTGGGGGTGATGAAAAGGTTTTATAACAGATGGTTGCACAATATTGTGAACATAATTAATATCATTAAATTGTACATATGAAGCAGTTAAAATGGGAAATTTGTTTTTCACTTATAACCTAGGACTCTCACTTATGATTACTGTTTGTGCTATGTTAATGAATTTAAACCTCATGAAAAGTTCTCATTTTTATTTGCTACTACAAAATGCATATTGCCAAAAGCTCAAAGGAACAGCATTATATCCCTTATCCTTAAAACTCTGCATAGAAAAAAAAAGAGATCCCTAACACAGTTAAATCTGGGATTTGTTGTTGTTTTGGCATATTAAACAATCTTTGTTATTTTTCCTTATAAAATATTGGTCATGTGCTTATTTTCTAAACACTGGTGGGTTAAACTGTATTTTTAAACTATTATCATAATAATTGGACATTGAAAGTTGTCAGTTACTACTCCAAAAAATTAAAAGCACCAACACCATCTAGTTATATGGCCAAAGGTGTCAAAATATGATACAAGACCTTCCAAATAAACAAGAGCAGATAAAAATGGGTATGGAGGACTTTTCTACTATACAAATAAAATCTCCATTTTGCTGAAAAAAAAATGAGTATGGATCATGCTAAATTTCAAGAAACTAATCATAAAAACAATTAAAATAACATTAGTAAAAATGAAAACAAAAAAAGAAAACCACCTATTTACCCAAGTTTTAATATGAAAATGTTTTCTCTCATTTTTTCATTATGGTATCAATGGAGAAAATATGTGATATCTAGAAAGATAAAATGAAATAAAAGCAATGACAGCATCTAATTAACCACGTATAATAACCACCTGGTCGAATGTAACAATACATCATCAGATGTCATTTTAAGGCTGTCTTTTGCAGTGTAACGATACACAGGAAAAGTTGTTTATTTGATGACACTAAGAAATGATGAGCTTGAATCTTTAAATATTTGGCAAGATTTCACTGAATTCTCCTTTGAACTATCATTGCTGGAGAAACAAAAAATACTATATTTATTAGCAGTCTTCTAGAGAGTAATACTTTGGCCTAATCAAAATTAAGGAGCTTAGAGTAAATCACAAGACAAAACTAATTATATCATTCAAACCTTTTAAAATAGATAGGAACTATGGGTTACTCTCCTTGGGAAATATCTTAAAACAATGAAGCACAGTCTCACCAGAGGCCTTGGAAGAATTACAATGGACTTGAATCAAATATATTACTACTAACAACTCTTTCGAAAAACAAAACAAAAAAACACAAGGAATACAGGAACTAAAATAATGACTTCAAAAAGATAACAAAGGGAAGAGAAAAGGAGATTGGAAGAAACCCAGCATAGTCCATGGCATAAGCTGTTAGGAAAAAAGCTAACCTCCAAGGATACATCAAAGTGTTTCCCAGAATCTTGGGGTAAGTGGTAATGTATGTTTCTGTTAATATAGGAGATTTTTCTAAACACCTATGTTCTAAGAATATAGCTCTAAAAGCTTTAAAAAGATAGATGATCCAATACTCTGAGCCAGTGATTGTACACTTCAGATGGTTTATGTGGTATATGAACATATCTCAATCAAACAGCATTTAAAAATAGACATGGGGTCTCAGAGCTGAGTGGGTCAGGATGGATGAGAAGGCCCTGACCACACTTATGATGCTCATCACTGGCAAGAGTGGGGTGGGCAAGTTCAGCCTGCTCTTGAGGATCACAGATGATACTTTTGATTCAGAACTTGCAGCAACAATAGGATACTGCTGGTCAAGAGTATTCCAGCTATTACAGAGGTTTATTATTAGTTTATGATGTCACAAGAAGAGATACCTTTCTTAACTGGATAATTGGTTAAATGAATTGGAAACATACTACACAAGAAATGACACAATAAACATGCTAGTTGAAATAAAATTGATTATCGTGAAGCTGATAGAAATAAAGGCCTGAAATTTTCATGAAACCATTCCATGTCATTCATAGAAGTAAGTGCAAAAACCTGTGATGGTGTCCAGTATGCCTTTGAAGAACTCGGTGAAAAGATCATTCAGACACCTATTATCCTGATAATTGAGTCAAGACATATAAAAATCATTTCATGGGAAATAATAGAAAAGAAAAAAATAAAAGAATAAAACAGAGATAATGAAGGGATCAGTAAACAGTCAATGGTGACTGACACATTTTTCATTATAAACTTTTTACAATGCACATTTGTATAATCAAAGATGGAAAATCAGGGAAAAAATTGAAGCATTTATATTCATAAAAATAAGGTTAATGTATAGTTCTCATGAACTAATTACAGAAATAAACTAATCTTAGAAGTACTACAATAAAAAATACCTTTATACAAGGTACGACTCAATTGTATATTTATACATCTTTCTATAAAAAAGATGTACCCTTTTATGGTACAAACCTTAATAGGCAAAGAGGATATATTCCAGTGGTATCTTTTTTTATTCCAGTGATATCTTTTTTTTTATTGTACTACATTTTTTTTTAATGAAATATTGCTTTAAACCAAGTAAGGATTCAACTAGGATCTAGCTAGTTCCAGGACCTAGCTAGTTATTTTTTTTCTTTTTTTATTTAAACAGTTTTATTCACACGACATACAATCCTTCCTAAGAATACAAGAAATGGCTCTTGGTAAAATCACCACCACAGTCAATATGAGAACATTCTAATTCTTCTGGAAAAAAAAAGAAAAAGAAAAATCCCACACCCCTTATATCCCTCAATTATTGGCATTTAGCTTTGGTATGCTGCCTCTGTTACAATTATGAAAGAATATTACAATTTTCTTGTTAACTATAGACCTTAGTTTGCATTCATTGTACTTTTTTTTATACATAACCTGTGTTAGTTTGCAAGCTGTTGGAATGCAATATACCAGAACTGGAATGGCTTTTAAGAAAAGAGGAAGTTACAAGTTTACAGTTCTAAGCAAGTGAGTGTATCCAAATTAAGGCACCAATAAGAGGGTTACTGTTACTCAAAATAGGCCAGCTGTTCTGGAATACCTCTGTCAACAAGGAAGTCACGTGACTGGCATCTGCTGGTCCACTGCTCCTGGGCTCTGTTGCTTTCAGTCTCTGTCAGTGTGGAGGTCCTCACTTTGCTTCTCTGGGGCTGGCTTCCATCTCTTGGCTTCCCTTGGCTCTCTCCAGGTTATAGCTTGCTTAAAATCTCCTGGTGGCCTCTGCTGGGCTCCAAGGATCTCCAAACATCTGTATGTCTGTTCTCTAAGTCTGCATCTATGTCAGCTCTGCTCTGAAAGTTTCTATCAGCTCTTTCTCTCTCTGTCGGCTCTGTTGCTTCTGTCACTTTTGTTGTTTCTTTCTCAAAAACGTTTCCTCTTTTAAAGGGATTCCAGTAAATTAGTCAAGACTCACCTAGAATGGGTGGAGTCACAGCTCCATCTAATCAAAACCTCCACTATTGAGCGTGTCACATATCCATGGAGATAATTTAATCAGAAGTTTCCAGCCTACAGTATTGAATCAGGATTAAAAGAAATGGCTGCTCGCACAAGATTGGATCAGGATCAAAGCATGACTTTTCTGGGGTACATAATACTTTCAAACCAGTACACCATCCCATTATTAATACTTTGTAATAGTGATGTATGTTTGCTCCAGTTCACCTAAGAACTTTCTTATATATGTACAATTATCAATCATCATTATCCATTCTAGGTTTCACTAAGTTTACCATCCCAGTTTTCATTCTCTTAACTTTCCTTCTGATGACATACATGACCCTAGCTTTCCCTTTCAATACTCACACTCAGCTTTGTTACTCATACTTACAATATTGTGTTATCATCATTTCTAACCCTTTACATCAATGCTATTGGACATTCTGTACTCCTTAAGCATCAACTACCCAATCTCAACCCTCTTTCTTTTCCTGATAAACCTATGCTCTTTAAGTAACACCGTTTGTTCATTACAGTTAGTTCTGATTTGTGAGACCATATAATATTTGTCCTTTGTCTCTGACTTATTTCACTCAACATAATATCCTCAAGATTGATCCAGCCCATTGCATGGATCACAACTTCATTCCTTCCTATATACATATCTAGTTACAGAATTTCTAGATCATATGGCAACATTATACTTAGCTTCCTAAGGAATGGTAAAACTTCATTCCTGAGCATTCACATTCTCTCCAGTGAATAAGTATACCTTTTTTCCAATCCTCTTCAGCACTTGTACTTTTCTGTTGTTGCTGTAGTTTTTTCAAATACACCACAACCCAACCAACATGTACAATCAATGGCGCCTGGTATAAATCACATAGTTACGCATTCGCCACCACAATCAATGAGAATATTCCCATTTCTTCTAGAAAAAAAGAATCCCATATCCCTTATATTCCCATGTTATTGACACTTAGCTTTGGTATAGTGCCAATGGTACATTTCTTTGCCAGCTTCTCAGTGATCAAAGGCATAACACCAGAGAGGCAGAAAAGGAATGTAATTTTGCATATGAACTCAAAGGAAAGGAAGAGGAAAATACTAGTACCGACTGGTTGGCCGTACTGAGGAACACGAATATGCTTCTGGGACTAGATAGAAAAAAGGAGAGGTGGTAGCTAACAGTTAGCAAAAGTGAAAGTTACTTAAATTAGGTTCAGTACCAGAGGAAAAAGACAGAGCTTGCTAACTGGCAAGAGGGTTTCTCAGATCCAGAAAGATAAGCACTTGCCATCGACAAATTGTCGGGGATGACCCTCAATAGATACCCCAGACTAGCCTCAGAGGAAACAAGAGGAAAACACCATCAGCTAAGCACATTGCAATTATTTAGAAAAGTTTATCCTCAGAGAAGCATAAGGTGACATTCACAAATAATAGAAACACAATACAAATACTATAGAGAAAATGTTTCTCTACCTGGGCAAGCTAAGGAAGTCTTCCTAAGAAGCAATTGAGTTGGGCCTGCAAGGATGAGTGGAAGTTTCCAAAAGCTTATTTTAGGAAGAAAAAAGAACAAATAAAAGTTGTATTAGAACAATCATTAAGTACATAGGAAGGGATGTCAATGAAAGACAAGGCCAAAAGAATAAAAATTATATTAGAAACATACTTACAAAATGATAGAACAGATGGGCGGGCCGCAGTGGCTCAGCGGGCAAGAGTGCTTGCCTGCCGTGCCGGAGGACCCCGGTTCGATTCCCGGCCCCAGCCCATGTAACAAACAAACAAAATATAATAAAACAAGAAAATGTTTAAAAATGTTTCCCTTTCTTCCTCCTTTCCTTCCTTCCATCCTTCCTTCCTTCTCTGTCTTTCCTTCCTTTCCTCCCTCTCTCTTAAAAAAAAAAAAAAAAAAAAAAAATGATAGAACAGGACATCAAGGTCAGCTTTTAGAATAGCCCTAAGATGATTTCTGTTAAAACCTGTGTTTACTATTGTGAGCATAATTAACAACACTGAAATATATATAATGAAAGGGAAACCAGGTTGTACATATGGTAACAGAATAAAAACTCTACATTAAACCATGGATTATCATCAAAGGTAGTACAATTACAAAAATGTGATCAATTGTAACAAATGTTCTACACCAATACAAGGTGTTAATAATAGGGCGGTATTTGGGAATTCTGTATTTCATGTATGATTGTTCTGAAAAGCCACAACTTCTCTAATAAAGGGAAAATAAACTTTTCAACTCAACCACAAAAAAAAGGTCTTTACCATGAGTTTTTCTAAGATAATGCATTTAATTCACAAACAGATATAAATGGAATAAAAGAGTGATTGATACCAAAGATATTAAAGCATATCAGTCAATTCAACAAAGCTAAACATAAAAATGGCAGGTATCAAGTGTCTCTTTTTAAAGAGAATAAATACACTGAACACCAGAAGTGTGATAAGGGGGCCCCACTAAATAGAGAAATGGAAATAGGAAAAGAAATTAAAATAAAAATTTAATATGTAATTTACTGAGTTTTTTTCTAACATGGGCAGGCACCGGAAATCGAACGCAGGTCCTCTGGCATGGCAGGCGAGCATTCTTGTCTGCTGAGCCACCGTGGCCCGCTCGTTTTTTCCAATTTAGCTTCAAATAATCTGGTAGACAGAAGTTTATAAAGAGTCCTGGAATGCATATTTTATGAAGTAGAGGGTCGTACAACAAAATTATTAAAGCAAGGTGCTTGTTTTAGTTCATTAAGGCTGCCAGAACGCAATACGCCAGGGATGGATTGGCTTTTATGAAGAGGATTTATTTAGTTACAAATTTACTATTTATAATAATTTACAAAATTATTTTCCTCAGAGGAAAGGCAGCTAGCTTTTATCTGAGTTTCTCTGTCACATGGGAAGGTACATGGCATCATCCATGGCCCTTTCTCCTGGCTTCGGGGTTCCAACGGCTTTCCACGGGGCATTTCCTCTCTTCGCTTCCAAACATCTGGGTCTACGTTGGCTCTGAGCTGAGTTGTGCTGGGCTGTGCTGAGTACTTGAGCTGCTTCTCTCTAATCTGACCTCTTTCTTTTAAGCCTCACTCATTGCAAAAAGCACTCCCCTTAGCCTACCTCGGATAGAATCAGCCAAGATGAAATTCACATGCTGATGATTTAGGTCCACAGCAACAGAACAACTAGGCACTGTCACCTTGCCAAGTTGACACCTGAACTAACTACTACATGCTTTATAGATTTCTACTTCTGGATGGCAAATTTGAGGGCAATACCAATCACTAGCACAAAATTGGTATAGTTTGTGGAGAATTCATGATTTTATTAAAAACTACTATATTTTGGTAAGGTATTTCCAACAAAAAAAGAAATTAAGCATAAAAACATGAATAGTCAGTTAACCACGTGGAACAATAATTTCAGCTATTAAGAAATTGGGATAAAGCAAGTTAATTCTGAGGATTTATGCGATGCCAGAAGCACTGATATACTTATATCAGGAACAGATTACATCTAGTCATAACTGAGAACCCACAATTACACCCTCAGCATTTAACACAGTGCCTGACAGACAAAAGGGGCTCAGAAAATATCTCATAAACAACTAATTTGGACCCTGGACTACACGTAGTCAATTACAAAGAGAACAGAAGGGAAAGTACTGATGTTATAAAACCAAAGATATTGTTTATATTTCAACTCATGAATGCGACAATCACACAATGGTGGCATTTGTGCCTTCTTCACCTATAAAACACCCCTGATTTGTCAAAACTGTTATAACTTCAACCTCAACCCAAAAGAACCAGGGTATGGGCAGCAGGGTATACTGTGACCTCAATGCTCTTGCCAGCAAACTGAAAGAAGTCATGTGAAGGAAAATAATTCCTTAGAGGTAAAAAGTCTCATACTGGAGATAATCACATGAAATTAACATAATCTGATAATTTGATTGTCACGTAATTGACATGATCAAAATTGTTCTGTAATTCACATGGAAAAGATAGGGAAAGGCATCAAACATGGTAAAAATAAGATATTTTAAGAAGCCAAGCTCTAACTACTAGAAAACTGATATATAATCGATCTATATAAACTTATCCCAGTAAAATATATGTCTGTTATGTATTATTTTCTGGTTTGTGTGTTTAAAATTTATGTAGCTTAGGGACATCAAATACCATTTTTGAAGCCTCTTATAGCATGGTGTCCCCAAGTTGAGAATAACTGATCTGTATATAACAGGAAATAAGAAGACCCTTTCAATACAGACTTCTTTTTCATTTATCACATTATTTAAGGCTGAGAAAAAAAATAACTGGAATGTGAACTCGGAGGGCAATATCCATTCACAAATAGCCATCCAATAACTTATGATAGCTACAGAAAGTTAGATAGATAAAATGTAGATGTATTTACCTATTTGTGTCGATCTGGAAGAATTATGTACCCTAAAAAAAAAACATGTTTTAATCCTTTTCCATCTTGTGGAGGCAGCCATTTCTTTTAAACCCTATTCAACACTGTAGGATGGGAACTTCATTATATTATCTCCACAGAGATATTGATACACCCAATTGTGGGTATTAACCTTTGATTAGAGGGAGATGTGACTCCACCCATTCCAGGTGGGTTCTGATTAACAGTTTACTGGAATCCTTTAAAAGAGGAATCTTTCTGGAAAAAGCTTCAGAGCCACAAGAACCAGGAGAACCCATGCAGCCAGAGTACTTTGGATGAAGAAGGAATATGCCCCCGGGGAGCCTCATGAAACAAGAAGACTGGAGAGAAAGCTAGCAGACATTACCATGTTCATCGCCATTTCTGCCACGTGCCTTTTCAGTTGAGAGAAAAACCTTGGACTTCATCAGCCTTTCTTGAGTGAAGGTAACCTCTTTTTGGTGCCTCAATTTGGATATTTTTATGGACTGGCCTTAATTGGGACATTCTCACAGCATTAGAACTGTAAACTTGCAACTTAATAAATTCCCTTACAAAAGCCATTCTGTTTCTGGTATATTGCATTCTGGCAACTTTCAAACTAGAATACCTAACAATTTATCTATACTTCTATCCATCTACCTTCCTACCTAGCTACATGTTTTAAATTTCCAGTTTAATTCTGACATACAAAATGCTAAAATAGACAGAGATATACTCACAAACTTATAACCAAGAAAATCACCTAAACTTGATATAGCATAAAAGGGAAACTACATTAAAAATCTCTATAATTTTAATTTCCCTTGAGTTTCTTCTTCAGGCATTAAAACTGGATTTTACAATCTATTTATCAACTAAACATTGTAGGAAGAAACTAAGAGATAAACCTTCAAAATAGTCTTTCTCCTTATAGGAATTAAGGGGGAGGTACCTATTTAACAGAAGTCCTAAACATAGGTTAAATTGCTAATTTTATGAGACATATATTATGCGACACCCTTAACATTTCTTTGCATTCTGTTTTAACAGCCCAGCTTTTATCCCTTGATTTCCACTCTTCACAAACCTTCATGTCACAGAACAGAAGTTACAGAAATATATGAATACACAGTGGATACATATGGCTATACGGATACATAATGCTTGCTGAGAACCCAAGCCACCATACTGCTTCCACTACCAATAACCCAATACTCCCCTATACATTTTCCTAGGCCTCTCCCTTTTATTTAAAATAAACAGCATTTTGAAGAAAAGACTTAAAGATGTAGCTTTTAATAGCCAAGCTTTCTAACAATTCATAGCAATGACTGTTTCCTCTACTTCAAATTTTTGCAATAAAACATGGTCACACTTTATTCTAAAATATAATTAAAAAGTGCAAAAACTGCTTTAAAAATAAATTTAACTCTCAACAGTTTGCTCATTATAGTTCATATTAGTGAGACCATACAGTATTTGTCCTTATTATATTTCTTGCTTATTCCACTCAACATAACATGTTCAAGGCTCAGCCACATGGTCGTACGCACCATGACTTTTTCCTGCTTACAGCTGTTTCCAGAGCAGCTGCACCATTCTACATCTCCATCAACAGTAACTGTTCCTATTTCTCCACATCCTCTCCAGTACTTGTAATTTTCTGTTTGTTTATGGTAATTGCCATTCTAGTAGGTGTGAGATGGTTATCTCATTTTTTTTTGATCTTTTTATTTAAGAAAACTTAGAACCACCAAAAATGGATATCCTAGCTTACCCATAGACATATTTAAATAAAGTATCCAAATAATCATTGTAAAACCTGTGTTTGGCTAGTAAGTTTCATAAACCAATTTAATATTAAGGCAACAAGGAAAAAATCTACAAATTCAGACATCAGTTTCTTAAATTCTAAATATTAACCACTAACTTAAATAGTGACCAGCTGTCAAAATTGTGAATGTTCTCAAAATATCAAATAGAAAGTTATTACAAATATCAACATTGCTATAGTAATGATCTATGTCACTGAACATTTTCCTGATTTCAGAAAAATATAAAGATACAAATGTTTTTACAATTAGCATATAAGACTCAATCATCAAAAATGGATATCTTAGTTAGCTTATCCATAGGCATATTTAATTAAAATATCTAAATAATCACTGTAAAGCCTGTTTGTACAATAAATTTCATAAAGCAATTTAAAATTAAAGCAAGCATGAGAAAGATCTTTAATCCTGTAGAGACTGTAATGCCTGGATACATCCAAGAGTATATTAAGCAGATAATCAAAAAGTATTGGCAAAGTCTCATGAGGGATGGGAGAAAGAAAATGAAACTATTAAACCTTATCATCAGGGAATCTCCTGATACTGTGTCAAACTTTAGGGATGCCCAAATCAATAGGCTATGCCCTCGATCCTGAGGCTTACTCATGTGAAGCTTATGTCGGTAGCGGAGAAGCTTAGACTACCTATAGGCATGTCTAACAATTACTTCTGGAGGACCTCTTTTGTTGCTCAGATTGGCCTCACTCTCTCTAAGCCCAACTCTGCAAGTGAAATCATTGCCCTCCCCCACTATGTGGGACATGACACCCAGGGGTGAAAGTCTCCCTGGTAGCATGGGAGATGACTCCCAGGGATGAATACAGCCCTGGCACCATGGGATCAACAATTCCATCCTGACCAAAAGCGGGAAAAGAAGTGTAACTAATAAAGTATCAGTGGCAGAGAGAGTTCAAATAGAGTCGAGAGGCTACTCTAGAGGTTGTTCTTACGCAAACTTCAGTTAGACCTTGCTACCTATCATAACTTGCCAAACCCCAATCAGGACCATTCCAGCCAATCCTAAAGAACAGCTAGGGCAATATATAAGATTCCACAAGGGTTCCATGGACTAGAGTACCTTTCCAGAAACCTACAACCTCCAGGTAGGTCCCTGGTCCAGATACGTTCTGAAACCTAGAGGGCCCAGCCTCTCCAGAACATCAGATAGTTTTACCTCCCTACCCCATATTAGTGACAGACCCTTCCAATATGGAAAATTTAGAGTGGTCATAGTCAAAACACCCCTAAAAAGAGGGATGGAAAGATCAAAGGTGATGGTAGAGTTGTACAGTGAAGATAGGATTTAACAAATGAATATTAATGCTGAATCATTAAATTGATATCTCTTTTAGTTTCCAGTATCTTAGTGCAGGTAGAAGCAAAAACCTGAAATTATGGAAATGTAACCCATATCAAACTCTGAAATATGTTCTACAACTAATTGTGGTACTGTGCTTTGAAATTTATTGCTTTTTTGTATATATGTTATTTTTCACAAAAAAAAAGAAGGAAAAAAAGTCGATTGTGATGATAAAAAATATTTAAGTTTTCTAGCCTCCTATATTCTGGAGCAGCTAGAAGGAAAATTCTGAGAGGATATACAAAATCCTAGGATCTGTCCTGTAACTACTTGTTGAGGAGTGCTTTGAAAACTATTGCTTTTTTATTTCTTTGCTTTGTATAGATGTTATACTATACAATAAAAAGTTTTTTAAAAAATTGTAGGTATATAAAGAATTTGAACAGCACAATCAAATCTTGACTTTATAGAGAATATATATTATTATCAAGTACACATGGACCATTTACAGAAATTAATTATGTGCTATACCATAAAGTCAGGACTTCCCAATTTTACCAACTTTATGCTACTCTGGCTGAACTCACTAGCTCTGGTCATTTCAAACTTCATCTGGTTGTGCAAAAGAGCTGAAGAAATCAATACATTGACACACCAGTAATCTATTCATGATTGAGAAGCTCTGTTAAAGAAGTGCCAAAGAATCAGTAAAGATTAAATGAAATTAACCATAGATCAACAATGCAATGATGGGAAAAATTATTTTTGGAAACTAAGCCATACTTCTTAAAAAAAAAAAAAAAGTACACTGAAGAGAAGACCCAACAGAAATTGTGAAATAATTTAACTGAATGGTAACAAAAACAGGTTTTGAACTTGTGTGGTGTAGCAAACGTAGTATTTGGAAAGGAATTTAGTGCATTGATTATACATTTAAAAAAATTTTTTATGAATGCATTCTTAAATGTAAATTTGAAAATAAATCATACATTCAAATAAAGAAGTGAACAGATAAATCAAATGAGAATGAAAACAATAATAAGGATGAGATTAGATTTTAATAAAATAAAGCACAGCTAAATAAAAAGAACAATGATGATTAAGAAAAGAAAAAAAATCTGGTCTTTGAAAAGACTAGAAAAAAACTGAAAGGCTAATACAGAGCTGGAACACACACATACACATATCTATATTTTCAGTGCATACATAATGTATATTATGTATATATACATATATATGTACATACATGAATGAATGATTTCATCACATTGCTTGTAATAAAAAAATTGGAAGTAATAAAAACATCCTATAAAGAGAAATGGTTAAATAAACTGTTGTATATTCACATGATGGGATAATAAACAGAAGTTTAAAAAAATGGACTAAATCTATAAGTATCATGAATGTATCTTCAAGTATAACACTATGAAAAAAAGAAAATGGCAGAATGTTACCCTAAAGAATAATATTATTTAAGTACATATAAAAACTTAAAACTATTGTATATGACTTAATATTTACGTAACTGAAGCATAACCATATGAATTGGCCACACTTTTAATTCATGATAATTACTTTCATGTTAAGAGATAGAGATTGAGAAGAAAAAGTGACTACAGAGAAGGGCAAAGAGAGCTTCCACCTGTCTGTTGTTTTCTGTGTATTTATTTTAAACATCTGAAGCAAATATGACAATTTTATTTTTTACTATATGGGTAATAGGTGCTGGCTTTGTTTGTAAGTCCCTCTCTAGGTTTCAAATGCTGGTTAGAGTTTATGATGAGAGATTATCAGAGGTCTGGGATCTAATCATATTCTGAGGTGATTATGAGGACCAAGACATCTGCAATATTCTCTATGAAAACTGAGTGCCCATGAATCCTCCACAACAGTGGTTCTCAATCTATTAGGCCCATTACCCCATTCTTTTTGTTTTTAAACAATTACTTGTAAAATTAACTACCCTGAAATAAAATTCTTAAAACAACAATAAAAAAAAAATTAAAGCAAGGAAAAAATCTGCAGATCCAGATATCAAAATCTCTTAAATTATAAATTTTCAACATTAAATACCATTAGATTAACTCTCAAAACTACATACATTCTCAAAATATCAGGTAGAAGGTCCATTTTCTCTCTTATACCTCCACCCTCACCTTCTTTTTTTCTTTTTTTTAATTGAATTTGCATTATCAAACCAAAACAACAAACAAACATGAACATTCTTAACATACAAACATTCCATGTATGGTTACAATCACTATCATCATATAGTAGTCTATTCATCACCATGATCATATTTTAGAATATGTGCATCACTCCAGAAAAAGAAATAAAAAGAAAAAAAGAAGAACTCACACATACCACGCCTCTTACCCCTCCCTCTCATTGACCACTGGATCTACTCAATAGATTTTAACCTTTCTTCCCTCTATTCTTTTTCTATACCCCTTACCACTCCCTTTCATTGTTCACTAGTATTTCAATTTATTCAACTTATTTTAACATTTGTTCCCCCTATTATTTATTTTTAATCTATATTTTTTATTCCTCTGTCAATATCACAGATAAAAGGAGCATCAGACACAGGTCTTCACAATCACAGTCACGTTGTGAAAGCCAAATCGTTATACATTCATCTTGAAGAAATATGGCTACTGGAACACAGCTCTACAGTTTCAGGCCTTCCCTCTAGCCTCTCTAAAACACCTTAAATTAAAAAGGGGATATCTATAAAATGCGTCAGAATAACCTCCAGGATAGCCTCTCGACTCTGTTTGAAATCTCTCAGTCACTGACACTATTTTGTCTCATTTCTCTCTTGCCCCTTTTGGTCGAAAAGATTTTCTTAATGCCTTGATGCTGAGTCCCAACTCATTCTAGGATTTCTGTCTCACGTTGCCAGGGAGGTTTACACCCCTGGGAGTCATGTCCCATGTAGAGAGGGGGAGGGCAGTGAGTTTGAGTGCTGTGTTGGCTGAGGGAGAGATAGGCCACATTTGAACAACGAAAGAGGTTCTCTGGGGGTGGGTCACAGTGGGTCAGCAGGCAGAGCTCTTGCCTGCCATACCGGAGACCCAGGCTCATTTTCCAGTGCCTGCCCATGTGTTCTTTGATAGCTGCCAGAAGGCAACACACCAGAGACAGATTGGCTTTTAATAAAAGGGGGTTTATTTCATTAGTTCTTCAGAGGAAACTGAGGTTCTTTCTTATGTGGGAAGGCACCAGGCCTCTTGGTTCCAACAACTCTCCCCGGGGTGATTCCTTTCTGCATCTCCAAAGGCCTGGGATGAGCTGTGAGTGCTGAGGTGAGGTATGCTGAGCTGCTTGGGCTCTGCTATGTTGAGCTCTCTCATTTAAGCACCAGCCAGTTAAATCAAACACCATTCATTACATAAGGCATGCCTCCTAGCCGACTGCAGATGTAATGAGCAACAGAAAGGTTCAGTACTATTGGCTCATATCCACAGCAACAGAACTAGGCAGGTTCACCTGGCCAAGTTGATACCTGAACCTAACTACCACACCATGCAAAAAAAAAAAAAAAAAAAAAGTTTTCTGGGGGTGACTTCTTAAGTAGGCTTAGTCTATCCTTTGTGGGGATAAGTTTCATATGAACAAACCCCAAGACCGAGGGCTCAGGCTATTGATTTGGTTGTCCCCACTGATTGCCAGAATATCAGGAATCTCCAAATGACCTCCCTCACCTTTAATCCCTCTCACATTCTATAGGATCCTTGGGGAATACGCAGTCCAACTCTTTCATGAATGAGAAGGGGCATCCACATTGAAGGACAGGGGGATGCAATCATCAATAACCTGGACAGGCTGGTCCCTCTGAGTTTCAGGATTTATTTGACCTAGGAATTATATGTTTTAGGAAGGCAAACCTAGTGCATGAAACCTTTACAGAGTCTCAGTTTCAGCTCTGGTGCTCTACGAGTCAACATTAGTGAGCTGATTGGGGTTTAGCAAAATATGACCATTAGCACTATCTAACTGCCTGTTAACTATTGGCCATAGCATGCATATTTAGTTTACCTCTATATCCCTCTACCATTGACTCCTTGTCCACTATCAAACCATTAAAATTGTACATGTGAGAACTTATTTAAGGCATAAATTTAATCATTGGGATATATAGCACTATACATCCCCTTTCACTCATGTTCACAGTCAAAACAGCATGGTACTGGCACAAAGACAGAAGGATCAACCAATGGAAAAGAATCAAGAGTGCAGAGATAGACCACAAAATTTAAGGACATTTGATCTTCAAAAAGACAAAATAGTCTTTTCAATGAGGGGACATGGGAGAATGGTACTTCAATAGACAAAAGAATAAAAGGGGACTCCTACCTTATACTCTATACAAAAATTAATTCAAAATGGATTAAAGACCTAAATGTAAGACCCAGTACCATAAAACTTCTAGAAGAAAATGCAGGGAAACATCTTCAAGATCTAATAACTTTACACCTAAAGCACAAGCAGTAAAAGAAAAAATAGACAAATGGGAACTCCTTGAGATCAAGAGATTCTGTGCCTCAAAGGACTTAGTGAAAAAGGTGAAGAGGCAACCAACTCAATGGGAGAAAACATTTGGAAACCACATACTGGAAAAAAGGCTTGATATCTTCTGTACATAAATTATACAGCTCAACAACAAAAGAACCACCCAATTACAAAATGGGCGGAGGATATGAATAGACACTTCTCTGAAGAGCAAATACATATATCCAACGAAAACCATTCCTGCCAATCCTAAAGGACACCTAGAGCATTATATAAGATTCTACAAAGGTTCAATGCGCTAGGGTAACTTTCCAGAAACCTATAACCTCCAGATGGGTCTCTGGACCAGATAAATTCTGAAATGAAGAGGGATCTGCCTCTCCATCCCCTTATCCTATATTATCAACAGCCCCTTCCAATATGAAAAAGTTAGAATGGGTATAACCCAAATACCCCTAAAGAGTAGGACAAAGATCAAATATGATGGTGGAGTTATACAGAAAAAGTAGGATTTAACAAATGAGTATGATTGCCGAATCATTATATTAATATTTTTTAGTCTCCAGTATCTTAGATCAGCTAGAAGTAAAAACCTAAAATTGTGGAATTGTAACTCATACCAAACCCCGAAATCTGTTCTACAACTATTTGCTGTGATGTGCCTTGAAATGTATCGCTTTTTTGTATGTTATTTTTCAGGAAAAAGAAAAAAAAGTTGATTGCAATAATAAATGCACAGCTATATGAAAAAAAAGGATTGAATGACAATAAAAAGAATAAAGGAGGGAAAAAAAGTAAAGGCCTGATTCATGCTACAATATGAATGAATCTTGAAGACATAATTTTGAGTGATATAAGCTAAACACAAAAAGGCAATTTTTTTATGAAGTACCTTGAAGAATCAAACTTCACAGAGACTGCTGATGTTTTGTAGGATACAAAGAGAGGAGGAGGCAGGAAGAAGGAGCTATAGCTTAATGGATGAGTAGCTTCTGATTGAGATGATGATAAAGGAGGGGTGATGGATATAAGTGATGATAGCACAATATTGTAAATATAATACTAGTGAATTGTACACGTGAATGTGGTTAAAATGGGAAATTTTGTGTAATAGACTGATTATTACAATAAAAACTTAAAAAAAAAAAAGTACAGATGGAGTGATGGTGGCGCAGTGGCAGAGTTATCATCTGCCATGCCAGAGACCCAGGTTCAGTTCCTGGTGCCTGTCCATGCAAATTAAAAAAAAAAAGAAGGAAAAAATACAGATGGCTAATAAGCACCCAAAGAGCTGTTCATCTTCATTGGCTATAAGGGAGATGTAAATTAAGATGACAATGAGATATCACCTCACACCTATAAGATTGGCTGCTATAAAACAAACAGGAAACTACAAATATTGGAGAGGAAGTAGAGAAACTGGAACACTTATTCACTGCTGGTGTGAATGTATAATGGTATAACCACTTTAGAAGTCTATTTGGCGACCAGGCAATACCAATACTAGTTATATACCCAGAAAGTTGAAGGCAGTGACACTGATATTTGCACACCAATGTTCTTCCCCCTATCTGATTTGGCCTAAAGCTGACATTGATAACTTAGCAGAAATATCTCTTTGAGAAAAATTAAAATTATTACTAATAATAATAACTGGCTGGATATCTCAAAATTTCATGGAAAATAAGTAGAGGTTTAACACAACTATATTTAATACTATATTTAATTACTATATTACAATTAGATTTAATATTATTTTCTAGCTTGTAATCCTCTAAGATCAAAGATTAATATAAGTAGATAATAAAACTGGTTTCTTAAATAGAACCTCCCAGATGAATTACATGAAATTAACCCATTTTTAGCTATATTTTTCCACATTATTAAAGATTTAATGTACTGGCAAACATGTCTTCTTCAATTTTGCAAATCCAATAACCCTGCAGGTATCTTACTATTGAATGCTATGACAACAATGAGGCATATTGATGCTTTTTGCTGTCACCAGTGACAAAAATATTTACACTTGAACAAATACTTGGGAATTAATAGTCACATAGTTGTTCTGAAATTCAGTACAGTAATGGTAAACTATAATTCAATACTTGGCATACATGTGGTAGAAATAATACAAACACTTATTAAGATTACCTTTGCTCCAAAGGTGACGAAAACAGTCATCCAAAGGCTGGTTCAGAATCAAAAGGCAGTACTTCAAATTCCCTACAGATAATTAAAAAAGAAAGAAAGAAAGAAAGAAAAGCAAAATAAAATAAGTGAACAGCCTCCCCCTCCCATTTTTATCCTCTGCTGGTCCCAAATTTCAATACTTTTAACTGCAGCTTAATTTCTCCTATCTTAATTTCAAAAGACACCTAAGATAAGCTGGATCTATCTTATTCAATATGTCTATCACATTACTATACTGCTGAGGAAATCATTAAAAAACAATTCATTTTGGAGGGGGTAAGAGTGGGGAATTGTTTCTCTCTAGTTTTTTAGCAGAAATGTTTTAAATATAAGTTTTCGTCCCTATGGATATACCCATCACTTTGATACAACTACTCTTCTATCTGGCATGTCTTATATATCTGTCATTATTTACCAAGTTGTGTGAATTTGGGTAGGTATACATTTTCACATTCTTTATCATTCATTCATTTCCCCCAACTCCCTGAGCCCAGGTGCCCCCCACTCCTTCTTGAATTTTGCAATGAAAAATTTTACATGTGGATCACAAAATTCTACTAGCGTTCTTCATGGCTCTTTTCTCCCAGTTGTTTTTTTTATGACAATCAAAACACAAAAGATGGAAAAAATTATTTCTCCAACAATCATTCCAAGACTTTTACGATGTACTTATACTGCAAAATACAATCTGTGGAAAATTTGTCATGTGGCTTAATCCAAGCACCCTCCTTTTCATTTATGGAAAAGAAATGCTTGTGGTACTAAAAAATATTTATTGTTTTCTGAGCAATATCACTGTCAGAAATGGACGGAACAATATAATGAAAAAAGGGGCTGCCACTGTCCACAGTAAACATTATTAAGTGCCAATTATAAATAGGGTGCTGGTAGCAGAAAGAGGAATAAGATTCCAAGCTATCTGAGAGATAAAATGTGTAGGATAAAGACAATTTATTCAACAATGTACAAAGAGTGCCAGGTAAACAGATAAATGAATATGGCAGAAGTTCAAAGGCTAGGAGGCCAATAAGGTCTGAGGGCATTCTAGAAACCTTTCTGGAATCAGATTTTTGAACATGAGTTTTAAAAAGGATAGAGAAGAAAAAGCAATGCTCTAATAACGATTGGGATCTAAGACATTAATACTAACATCACAAATTTTAAACATAATGTTTAAGATGACAGGGGAATTTAAGTTGAGATATCTGCAAGTATTTAAGAATGAAGCAGGAATGAATAATAAAAATAACATGTATATTTTGGAATTATCTGTAGAGATAATAACTGAAGGTAAATTAGTAGTATAGGAAACTGAGATATTCAAAGAAAGGAAACATAGAAAAGAATAAAGAACAAAGACTCACCAGTACAGAGTAGGAAAAAGTCAAAGGAAAGCCAGAAAGGTTAAAAAAAAAAAAAAGGACTAAGAGGGTATTTCAAAGACACTTCGGTCAATAGCATAGATGCTAGACAAGTCAAGGAGATTAAACAATGAGAAAAGGTTAATGAAGGGGGAAAAAAAACTCAAAGAAAAGGTGAAAATTCAAGATAGCAAGGAGGCCAAAGAGTTAGCAAAATGAAAAAATTAAAAAGGAGGCACAGATGCCTTCTCTTAAAAAATAAAAAATGAAATGTGAGAAATAAATTAAAAAATACGGCAGCAGAGTCAAGACAGAACATTTTAAATACAGAAGCAATCTTACATTCCAAGTAGGGGGAGAGAAGAGAAGGACAGGAAATTATCCATTTATTCATTTAAAAGGTGTTTATGGCACACAAGGTTAATTTGAGGTAGTGCTCTAGATAGCAGTGAACAAGAAAAAGGTCTCTGGCATGAAGTGTACATTCTATTAGTAAAAACGGGTACTGAGACTGAGGCACATGACATCATAGCTACAAACAAAATGTAAAAATTAAAATATAAACAAATTAGATTATAAATGACATAAGAAAGTAAACAAAAACAAGTGGGTAGTTCCTTGAAGAAATGACTGTAGGAGCTGACATCCCCAATTTAAGAAATAGGAATATACTTAGAGTTAGCTAACATCAGATGTATCTGTGATTTTAGGGCTTTGCCCAGAAATTCTGGAAAACACAAGTAGGAGGCAGGCTTAAGAGAAGGAATAAACAAGTAGGATGGGTGTGAGCACTGGCTTGGGAACTGACAAGGCAACTTGACAAGAGGCAAAGAAAACTGAGGGTACTTACTTGGGCAGCATTAGAATAAATGACTGCTCCCTTATATTCTTTATCCTCTTGTAACAGAATCCTAAGGGATCTTTTTTTACTTTGTTTCTTGTTTGTGTATTTGTATTCCTGGGTACATTACTGTCCAGATGAAGCAGGATAGAATAGGACAACTAACTGCAACTCCCTAGTTTCCTATACAGCTATGAAATAATGGAAAACCGCCAAATCCCTAGCTTCTTATCTAGCTCAGAAGTGTTAATTCAGAGCTGCAAACTTCTAGGACAAATATTTCCCCTGAAGCCCTGAGACCTCCCAAAACGACTGAAACCTCCCAAAACCATAATAGCTTGTAAAATCATGGGCCCAAAGCAAACTGTTAGTTAATGAGAGAAAGCATGGGTCATAAAGATTATTAAATATCTGCCCAAAGACAAACCTGGATAAATGATGGCACGCCCCAAGTTCCAGTAGCTATCTCTCTCTAGAACAAAGAGGACACCTGGATAATACAAGTCTTGTAAGACCCTAGAGTTCAAAAGTTACAATGGAAATCTGCCACCAGAAAAAACCTTCCTATAAAGCAAGCTAACCTACACTCACTCAGGGCATACTTCTCCCTTGAACACACCCACACCCTTTAACATGTTCTCTCCTTCTCTTTAATAAACTTTACTACTTATTCCTACTCACTATCATTTACCTAAATTATTTTAGCAGTGAGACTCCTGAACCTAGAACAGAGCTCAACTGGAACTGTTGCCAGCAAGGCACTAGTAACACAGACTCCCTTGCACAAAAATAAGTTCCTAAGTGATCATAAGACTAACATCTAGCCAAGGAGATATTAGACGCTTTATGATTGCTCTAGGCAGTCTCCTTGAAATGAAGGGGGCAAACAGTAACTGAGAGAATCTGTGACTAAGAGACTGGTTATACAAGAAATCCTAAAGGGAGCACTACAGGCAGATGGGGAATGACAGAAGACAAAAGTCTGGAGAAAAGTGTAGAAATAAAGTCTATCAGTAAAGATAAAAAGAGAAAAAAAATTAGATATGACATATAAAATCCAAAAGGCAATATGATAGAAGAAAGTACTGCCTTTACAGTAATCACATTAAATATTAATGGTTAAACTTCCCAATCAAAAGATATAGACACACAAAATGGATTTAAAAAACAGGACCCATCTATTTGCTGTCTACAGGGGACTCATTTAGAGTGAAAGGTGAGAAAAAGATATTTCATGCAAACAACAGCCAGAAAAGAGCAAGGGTAGCTATACTAATATTCAACATATTAGGCTTCAAATGTAAAACAATTAAAAGAGACAAAGAAGGGCACTATGTATTAATAAAAGGAACAATTCAACAAGTAGAGTAACAATCATAAATATTTATGCGCCAAGCGAGAGTGCTGCAAAGTACATGAGGCAAACAATGACAATACTGAAGGGGGAAATAGACCCTATACCATGATGAGTTGGAGATTTAAATTCTTCACTCTCATCAGGATAGACATCTTAACAGAGGACCAATTAAGGAAACAGAGATTTTGAATAATCCGATAAATACACTAGACTTAACAGACATTTACAAAACATTACACCCCACAAAAGCACAATACACATTTCTCTCAAGTGTTCACAGATTATTCTTAAGGATAGACCTTATGCTAGGTCACAAAGCAAGCCTCAATAAATTTAAAAGGATTAAAATTATACAAAATACTTTCTTGGATCATAATGAAAAGAAGTTAGAAATCAATAACAGGCAGAGGGTATGATTGTGAAAATCTTGTGTCTGATGCTCCTTTTACCTACATATGGAACGATGAGTAAAACATACGGATTAAAAATAAATAATAGGGGGAACAAATGTTAAAATAAATTTAGTAGACTGAAATGCTAGTGATCAACGAAAGGGAGTGGGAAGGGATACAGAAAACAATGATATGTTTTTAGAACATTTGTATCATGGTAATGAATACCCAACTATGTGATGATATTATGAGCCATTGATTGTATACTTTGGAATGACTGTACATGTGTGAAGATATCTCAATAAAAATATTAAAAAAAAATATTTCAGGCAGAGAGCCAGAAAATTCACAAATATAGGGAGGCTAAATAACACACTCTTAAATAAGCAGTGGGTCAAAGAAGAAATTACAAGAGAAATCAGTAAATATCTTGAGGAAAATGAAAATGAAAACAACATATCAAAAGTCATGGATACAGCAAAGGTGGTGCTGAGAGGGAAATTTATTGCTATAAATGTCTATATTTCAAAAGAAGAGCAAAAATTGAGGAATTAATAACTGTTCACTTGGAAGAACTGGAGAAAGCACAGCAAACTAACCCCAAGGAAAACAAAAAGAAGGAAATAACAAAAATTAGAACAGAAAAAAATGAAAATGACAATATGAAAAACAAGAAAACCACAAGTTGGTTCTTTGAGAAACATCAGTGAAATCAGTAGACCCTGAGCTATGCTGAAAAGAAAAAAAAGAGAGGATGAAAAGAAATAAAATCAGAAATGGTAGAGGGGGCATAACCACTAACCATGTAGAAATAATGGTGGCAATCAGAGGATACTATGAGCAATTATATGCTAATAACCTACACAACTTAGAAATGACAACTTCCTAGAAAGGCATGAGCAACCAATATTGACTTGAGAAGAAACTGACAACCTCAACAAACCAATCACAAATAAAAAGACTGAATTAATTATCAGGAAACTCCCCAAAAAAGAAAAGTCCAGGACCAGATGACTTCACATTGTGAATTCTACCAACAATTCAAGAAAGAATTAGCACAAAATCTGCTCAAATGCTTCAAAAAAAAATTTGAAAAGGATGAAAGCTACCTAACTCATTCTATGAAGCCAACATCACTCTAATAGCAAAACCAGACAAAGATACTACAAGGAAAGAAAATTACAGACCGATCCCTTTAATGAACACAGATGTAAAAATTGTCAACAAAATAATTGCAAATTGAATCCAGCAGGACATTAAAAGAATTATATACCATGAACAAGTGGGATTTATTCTAGGTATGCAAGAATGGCTCAACATAAGAAAATCAATTGATGTAATACACCATATTAACAAATCAAAGAGGAAAAACCACATAAACATCTCAATCGATGCAGAAAAGGCATTTGACAAAATTCAATATCCTTTCTTGATGAAAACACTTCAAAGGCTGGGAAAAAAGGGAACTTCTTTTATATGAAAACCCCACAGCTAACATCATCCTCAATGGGGAAAAACTGAAAGCTTTCCATATAAGATAAGATCAGGAACAAGACAAGGATGCCCACTGTCACTATTGTTATTCAACACTGTGTTGAAACTTCTAGCCATAGCAATTAGACAAGAAAAAGAAATAAAAGGCTTCCAAATTGGAAAGGAAGAAGTAAGACTCTTACTGTTTGCAGATAACATGATACTATATGTCAACAATCCTGAAAAATCTACAGCAAAGCTACTAGAGCTAATAAATGAGTACAGCAAAGGGAATGGGCACAAGATTAACAGCCCAAAATCAGTAGTGGTTCTATACACTAGTAACACAAAATTACATGATATTGCTAAAAAACAACAACAACAACAAAAAAATCATGGAGGACCTAAATAAATGGAAGGGCATACCATGTTTATGGATTGGAAGACTAAATATAGTCAAGATGTCAGTTCTACCCAAACTGATGCATAGATTCAATGCAATACCAATTAAGATCCCTGCAACTTACTTTGCAAGAACAGAAAAACCAATAACCAAAGTTATTTGGTAGAACAGGTATCACAAATAGCTCAAAATACCTTAAGAAATAAAATGAAATGGAGCTCTCACACTACCTAACTTTAAAGCATATTATGAAGCTCCAGTGGTCAAAACAGCATCGTACTGGCATAGAGATAGATATACTGACCAATGGAATCACACTGAGTGTTCAGAAATAGAACCTCTCATGCATGGACAATTGATCTTTGTTAATGCGATCAAACCAACCCACCTGGAACAAAGAAAGCTCTTCAATAAATGGCAGTTGGAGAATTGGATATCCAAATGCAAAAGAATGAAAATGGATCTGTATCTCATACCTTATATAAAACTTAACTTAAAATGGATCAAAGATTTAAACATTAGAGTTAAGACCATAAAAGTTTAAGAAGAAAATGTAGGGAAATATCTTATAAACCTGTAACAGGAGGTGGTTTCCTAGGCCCTACACCCAAAGCATGAGTAATGAAAAAATAAGAAATACATAAATGAAATCTCCACAAAATTAAATATTTTTCTACATTAAACAACTTTGTCAAGAAAGTAAAAAGGCAGCCTACGTGCCAGAAGATGGAAACAAACCAAATGCCCATCAACAGATGAGTGGATCAACAAAATGTGGTATCTACATACGATGGAATATTATGCAGCAGTAAGACAAAATGATGTCCTGAAGCATATGACAGGATGGATGAACCTTGAGGACATAATGCTGAGCAAAATTAGTCAAACACAAAAGGATAGATACTGTATGATTCCACTTCTATGACCAGCATAAAGGTATAATCACAGGCTTAAAATACAGAATATAAGGGACTTAGAGATACACAGAAGCTAGAGACGGGTGAACTGTTACCTAATGAGGTTAAACTCCAATGTAAGGGAACAGATGATAGAAGCGAAGGTGGTTCTCTAGTGGGTCTATAAGTAATATTATCATATTGAAGGTGAACAAGATGGAAAGAGGTTGTATAGACCTACATGTCCCACTGATTCACACTAGAAATATGAATTAGTTCTCACAAGAATTACTTCAAAGATATGATTTTTGTACAAAAAGTTTAAGTCCAGGGTACGGGAGAAAAATACTATTGCATGCTATGAGCTATGTTCAAAAGGAAACCATCAGCATTCCCACATCAACAGCAGAGGTAAATAATGGGGGAAGGGACAAGAGTTAAGAGGAGGTTTAGATTTTCAGTTTGGCAAGGGTGTGTTTATTGGTGTTCTTTCTCTTGGGAACAATTAAATTATCTAAAATTGAGAATGCTGATGGACTGTGGAATTTGGGTCCTCTACAAGATGTCTGATGACTGCAGGTGGCTGAAGGATGTACTGATGGAGAAGTAGACTGGCGAATAATGGTGAATATTTATGAATGAAGGTTGTGCTGCTACAAAAAGGAACAAAGTCGTGAGGCATGCAATGATGTGAATGAGCATGTGGGACATTTGATGAGACAAAATAAGCCAGAAACCAAAGAACAAGAATGGTATGATCACCTTTAGAAAATGCTTATAAGAAAACAGGGGCCTAGACTGTAAGCTTTTAGAGGAGATACATTAAGTTAGGAGTGATTATTATTTCTAGATTTTGAGAGGCTGTTTTATATAGATAGCTTGATATTTAGAGATAAGAATGAAGATGAACAGGTTGGGGTTAAAGTAATTCAGAGCACAGGGGTAAGGAAGACAGTGTCTATATTTCAGAACTACACATACTCTTTGAGACCAAGGAAGAAGGGCTTATTTGGTTTGGAACTGAAATTTTCTGTAGTGCATAATCTAATTCAACCTATCTGCATAGCTCATTTGAACAACTGAAACACAGGGAATACAGGATAAGAAAGAGCTCCTTTAATTCAATACAGATTATTGTAATGCCTGGATACATTCTAGAGTATATTAAGCAGATAATCAAAAAGTATTGGCAAAGTCCCATGAGGGATGGGAGAAAAATATGAAACTATTAAACCTTACCATAAGGGAATCCCCTGATACTGTGTCAAATTTTAGGGAGACCCAAATCAATAGGCCATGTCATCGATCAGGAGGCTTACTCTTGTGAAGCTTATACAGGTAGCGGAAAAGCTTAGACTATCTAGTCATGCCTAAGAGTTACATCTGAAGGACCTCTTTTGTTGCTCAGATATGGCCTCAATCTTTCTAAGCCCAACTCTGCAAGTGAAATCACTGCCCTCCCCCCTATATGGGACATGACATTCAGGGCTGAAAGTCTCCCTGGCAATGTGGGACATGACATCCAGGGGTGAAAGTCTCCCTGGTGGCATGGGAGATGACTCCCAGGGATGAATCCAGCCCTGGAGCCACAGAATCAACAATTCCATCCTGACCAAAAGAGGTAAAAGAAGTATAATTAATAAAGTATCAGTGGCAGAGAGAGTTCAATTACAGTACAGAGGCTACTGTGGAGGGTGCTCTTAAGAAAGCTTCAGTTAGACCTTGCTTACCTATCATAACCTGCCAAACCCCAACCAGGACCACTCCAGCCAATCCTAAAGAACACTTAGGGCAACAGATAAGATTCCATAAGGGTTCCACGCACTAGAGTAACTTTCCAGAAACCTACAACCTTCAGATATAGGTCCCTGGTCTAGATAAGACCTGAAACCTAGCCCAGCCTCTCCAGAACATCAGATAGTTCCATCTCCCTAACCCATATTAGTGACAGACCCTTCCAATATGGAAAATTTAGAATTGGCTTAGCCCAAACACCCCTAAAGAGAGGGATGGAAAGATCAAAGGGGATGGTGGAGTTATACAGAGAAGACAGGATTTAACAAATGAATATGAATGCTGAATTATTAAAATGATCTCTTTTAGTCTCTAGTATTTTACAGCAGCTAGAAGTAAAAACCTAAAATTGTGAAATTGTAACCCACGTCAAACTCTGAAATATATTCTACAATTAATTGTGGTGCTGTGCTTTGAAATTTATAGCTTTTTTGAATATGTGTCATTTTTTACAAAAAAAAAAGAAGAAAAAAAGTCAATTGTGATTTAAGCCCTCTAGCCTCCTGTATTCTGGAGCAGCTAGAAGGAAAAATATGAAAGGATCATATGGTAGTCCATGACAAACTTTGGGTTCTGTCCTGTAACTATTTGTTGAGGAGTGCTTTGAAAACTATCGCTTTTTTATTTCTTTGCTTTGTATATATGTTATACTATACAATAAAAAAAAAGTTAAAATATATTTTAAAAAGGCAACCTATGTAGTGGGAGACAATATTTGGAAACCACACATCAGATAAGGATTTAGTATCCAGAATATATAAAGAGTTCTACAACTCAACAACAAAAAGACAAACAATCCAATTAAAAAAATGGGTGTGCCAGTTTGAAAGGATTTATGTGCCCTAGAAAAGCCATGCTTTAATCCTAATCATGTTTAGAAGAAGTCTGAATAGGGTTTCTTCTAATCCCTATTCAGTACTATAGGTTGGAACTTGATGAAGTTATTGCCACGGAGATGTGACTCAATCAATTGTGGGTATTAAACTTGATTAGATGGAGATGTGTCTCCACCCACTCTACATGAGTCTTGATTAGTGTACTGGGATCCTATAAAAGAGGGGACATTTTTTGGAGAGAATGTTTTTTGAGAATGATGAGAAAGCCACAGCAGAGCTGAGTAGAGCCACAAGGCTGAGAGAACTACAGAATCCACCGTGACCTTTGGAGATTCAGAGGGAGCAGAGAAGGATGACAGAATGACAAGAGCCACAAAGCAAGGTCCATCAGCCTTTGGAGATGAGGAGAATGCCCCTGGGGGAGCTTCATGAAGCAAGATGCCTGAAGAGGAAGCTAGCAGATGATGCCGTGTTCTCCATGGGCCTTTTCACTTGAGAGAGAAACTCTGAACCTCATCAGACTTCTTCAATCAAGGTATCTTTCCTGGATACCTTAGAATGGATATGTCTATAGACTTAGTTTAACTGGGGACATTTTCCTGGCCTTAAAACTGTAAACTTGTAACTTATAAAATTCCCCTTTTTAGAAAGCCATTCCTTTTCTGGTATATTGCAGTCCAGCAGTTAACAAACTAGAACAATGGGCAAAAGACATGGACAGACACTTTTCACAAGACAAAATACAAATGGATAAAAAGCACATGAAAAGATGCTCAACTTCATTGTCTATAAGAGAAATGCAAAAAACGAGGTATCATCTAACACCCGCTAGAATGGCGTAAGTTGAAAATGGAGTAAGTTCAATTTAATGTCAAAGAACAGACAAAGAACAAAGCCAGTCAACAAGAAAGCCCTACATAAAATAGTGAAAACTATCTCCAGTATAAACTATTCAAGGAAACAAGATGCCTAGATACCAGTAAAAAAAAATAACAAATCACACTAGGAAAAAATGATATGGCCCAGTCAAAGAAACAAAGTAGCACTTTAAATGAGACCCAGGAGTTGAAACACCTAATTAAAAACGTTCAAACAAGCATGCTAAATCAATTCAAAAATCAAATCATAGATTTGAGGGAAGATATAGTAAAAGCGAGGAAGGATATAAAGAAGACCTTCAGCAACCATAAAGAAGAATTTGAAAGCTTAAAACAACAAGTGACAGAAATTATGAGAATAAAAGTCACAATAGAAGAGATGGAAAAACACAATGGAGGATAAACCTTGAGGACATTATGCTAAGTGGTATTAGCCAGAAACACAGGGACAAATATTGCATGTTCTAATATGAACTAACATCAATGAGCAAACTTTGAGGGGCAGGGTTAGGAATACAGGTGATCAGAAAGAGTGTTGATATCAGGCACTTGGTGATGAAAGAGTACACAATGTGCAACAGGACTGACTGTAAAAATTCAGAAATGGATAGCACAATAATATGATGGTAGCACCATAATATAAGTACACTAAATGAAGATCAATGTGAATATGGTTTGGGGAGAGGGGCTGGGGGCATGTACAAATCAGAAGGAAAGATAGAGGATAAAGACTGAGATGGTATAACTTAGGACTGCCTGGAGAAGACAATGATGGTGATTAAATGGGCAAATATAAGAATATTCTCTCATAAGGGAGAACAAATGAATGTCAACATTGCAAGGTGTTGAAAATGGCATGGTATATAGGAAAATACACAATCAATGCAAGTTAGGGTCTACAGTTAACAGCAACATTTTGCTTCCATTAAATGTAATAAAGGCAATATGCCAAAACTAAATGTCAGTAAGTGGGGGTTGTGGGGGCAGGGTATGGGATTATTTGTGGAAGAAAAGAAAATGTCCTCATAATGGTGGTGAAAACATTGCTATGTGATTATACCGGGAACCAATGATTGTTTACTCATGTTGGATTGTATGGTGTGCAAGGAAAACTGGTTAAAAATGAACAGAAAGAAACAAATGCTGGAGAAAATTTGGAGAGATATACCTATTCACTGTTGGTAGAAGCAGAGTGTTGCAACCCCTCTGGAGCCCAATGTGGTGGTTTCACAGGAGATTAGGGGTGGGATTGCCATATAATCCTGCATCACCATTGCTAGGTATATACTTGGAGGAACTGAAAATGGGGACATGAATGGATATTTGCACACTGGTGTTACAGTGGCAGCGTTTACAATTATTTGCAATGGAGGGAGATGGCCTTGTATTGACTGAGGAATGGAAGAGGGAATAGTGGTATATATATACCACAGACTACCAAGTGGCTGCAAGATAGAATGAAGTTGTAAGGCATGCAACTAAGGTGAATGAATCTTGAGACAGTATGCTGAATGAGATATCAGAAACAAAAAGACAAATGATACCATGCCTCACTCATATGGATTAATATACAAACTTGGAGAATTGAAGTTGAGAAACATGGGTTATCAGGTTGGGGCTTATTGTAAAGTGTCTCAGATTGAAAGGTCTTACAGCAGTCAAATATATGCAGAAGTTGTAATTGGTATTCTAAATTCTGAGATGCTGGACTATTTGTAAAAAAATAGGTTATTTCTTGGAACTTCGGGTATTTGTGTAACACATGACACTCAGGTTAGAGCTCTTAGCTAGGAAAGTCACCATTACTCCATACAGCAACTGTTTAAAAAGTCAAAAAATTGATCATACTTCTTTTTGGAGCCTGCCCATGCCCCCCCCCCCCCCCAAAAAAAGTGATCAGTCTTCAACTAGAAATATGAATGAAGCTGATCTGGAAGTAAATCAGAATACAGGGTTAAAGGTTGATATGGTCTCTACTTTAAAACTTCAACTTCTGTAAGAAACCAAAGAGATGCTGATCTGGTACAAAATTTATATTTTGGGTAGTACCTTATCTAACTTAACTTATATGTTCAGTTTATTTGAACACCATAATTACATGGAACTACGGAGTGAGATCTTGATGGTTTGTCCTGGTTAGTGTGATCACTTGATTA
Organism: Tamandua tetradactyla; assembly: GCF_023851605.1. Classification (NCBI taxonomy): domain Eukaryota; kingdom Metazoa; phylum Chordata; class Mammalia; order Pilosa; family Myrmecophagidae; genus Tamandua; species Tamandua tetradactyla. The sequence goes on from NC_135327.1 coordinate 188,581,319, forward strand.
CTCTGCCAGAGTAATTTGGCAGAGAAAAAAAAAGTTTGTGCAAAATCCCCTTGGGAACTAGGGAAAAAGGAGGAAATAATAAAATTCCCCATCTAGGGAATTTCTGATATTTTCATAAGCATTGGGGACGACAAATTTAATAGACTGAGCCCTTGATATTGGGGCTCGTCCCTATGAAACTTATTCTTGCAAACAAGAAGTTAAGCCTATTTATAATTATGCCTAAGACTCACCCCCCCCCCACCCCAGAACCTCTTTTGTTGCTCAGATATGGCCTCTATCTCTCAGCCAACTCAGCAGGTGAACTCACTTCTCTCCCTACTACATGGGACATGACTCCCAGGGGTGTAAATCTCCCGGGAAATGGGGGACATGGTTCCTGGGGATGAGCCAAAAGCCAGCATCATGGTCTATTGGAGCAGTTAGAGGTAAGAACTTGAAACTGTTGAACTGTGTTCCAATAGCCTTGATTCTTAAAGACAACAGTAAAACTATACAGCTTCTACAATGTAACCATGTAAACCTGTGTCTGATGCTCCCTTTATTCAGGGTATGGACAGATGAAAAAAAAATTATAATAATAATAATAGATGAGGGGTGAAATTAGGGGTTAAAAAAATTGGGGTAGACTGCAATACTAGTGGTCAATGAAAGAGAGGCATAATGGGCATGAGACGTATGGGTTTTTCTTTTTTTTTTTTTTCCTGGAGTGATGTAAATGTTCTAAAAATGATCATGGTGGTGAATACACAACTATGTGAAGATACTGTGAGCCACTGATTTATACTTCAGATGGACTGCACAGTGTATAAAAATATATCCAAATAAAATTATTTAAAAGAAACACACACTGGAAACTTAAATAGCTGATTTGAAAAGGCAGAAAAAAGGACTAGTGAACTAGAAGACCTGACATCTGAACTCTCACACACAAAAAAACAGATAGGGAAATGAATGGAAAAATATGAGCAGTCCCAGGTAACTGAACAACATGAAGTATGCAAATATATATCATGAGTATCACAGAAGGAGAACAGAAGGGAAAATAGGGAGAAAAAAATAATGGAAGAAATAATCACTGATAATTTCCCATCTCTTATGAATGACATAAAAGTATAGATCTAAGAAGTAGTATATCCCAAACAGAATAAATCAAATAGACCTACTCCAAAATACTTACTAATCAGGCTGTCACATGTCAAAGACAAAGAGAAAATTCTGAAAGCAGCAAAAGAAGAGCAACCCATGACATACAAGGGAAAACTGGTATGACTGTGCAGATTTCTCAGCAGAAAACATGGAGTTCACCAAGACACTGAAAGAAAAAAACTGCCAACCAAGAATTCTATAAACAGCAAAGCAGTCTTTCAAACATAAGGAGGAGTTTAAAATATTTCAGACAAACAGACAGTGAGACAGTTTGTGAACAAGAGACCTGCTCTATAAGAAATAGTAATGGGAATACTACAGGCAGATAGGAAAAGACAGGAAAGACAGGTCTGGAGAAGAGTATAGAAAGGAATACTATCACTAAGGGAAAAAAGAGATGGAAAAAAAGATATGATATATCAAAATAAAGAAATGATGCTTGCAAGGACATGGATGAACCTTGAGAACATTATGTTGAGTGAAAACAGAAGGACAGATACTGTATGGTCTCACTAATATGAACTAATATTAATGAATGAACTCTGAGAGGTAAAGTCATGAACACAGTTTATCAAGAGATGAGGGTAGGGATTGGGCGTTTGATGCTGAAGAAGTACAAAATGTTCAGCAGAGGTTATTTAAAGATCCAGAAATGGACGGCACAATATTATGTTTAAGAATACTATAAAAAGCTGAGTGCCAGTATGAAAGAAGAAGGCTGGGGACATGTATGATACCAGAAGGAAAAACAGAAGATAAAGACTGGGACTGTATAACTTAGCAAAACCTAGAGTTGACAATCATGGTGAGTAAATCTTCAAATATAAGAATGTTTTTGCATGAAGAAGAACAAATGAATATCAATGTGCCAGGTGTTAAAAATGGAAAGGTATATGGAAAAAGTAAAATCAATGCAAACTAGGGTCTATAGTTATCCGTAACACTGTAATATGTTTCTATCAAATAAAACAAAGGCAATTTACCAAAGCTAAATGTCAGTAAGAGAGGGACATAAGGAAGAAGTATGGGATTCTTGGTGGTGTTGTTTCTCCTTTTTTATTTTATTTATTTTATTTTATTTTTTATTCTATTTTTATTTTTCTCCTTTCTTTATAGAAGAAATGGAAACATCCTCACATAGATTGTGGTGGTGAATGCATAATTATGTGATTATACCAGGAACCACTGATTGTTTACTTAAGATGATTGTATGATATGTGAATAAAACTTTAAAAATAAACAACCCAATTATAAAATGGGCTAAACATATGTATAGGCATTTTTATGAAGAGCAAATACAGATGGCTCAAAAGCACATGAAGAGATGCGCATTTTCATTGCCTATAAGGGAAATGCAGATCAAGACTACAATGAGATACCACCTCACACCTATAAGGATGGCTGCTATTAAACAAACAGGAAATTATAAATGTTGGCGAGGATGTGGAGAAACTGGGACACTTATACACTGCTGGTGGGAATGTATTATGGTGCAGCCACTATGGAAGACTGTTTTGTGGTTTCTTAGGAAACTAAATATCGAGTTACCCTATGACTCAACAATAGCACTACTTGGTATATATCCAGAAGAGCTGAAAGCAATGACACAGACAGACATTTGCACACCGATGTTCATAAAAGCGTTATTCACAATCGCCAAGAGATGGAAACAAATACCCATCAACAGACAAGTGGGTCAACAAAATGTGGTATATACATACAATGGAATATTAAGCACTTAAGACAAAATAACATCCTGAAGCACATGACAAGATGTATGAGCCTTGAGGACATAATGCTGAGGGAAATCAGTCAGACACAAAAGGATAGATACTGTATGATTCCACTTTTATGAATAGCATAAAGGTATAATCAGAGGCTTATAATACAGAAAATAGGGGACTTAGAGATACATAGAAGCTAGAGCTAAAGAACATCTAGGGCAATATATAAGATTCCACAAGGGTTCCATGCACTAGAGTAACTTTCCAGAAACCTACAAAGTCCTGATGGGTCCCTGGTGCAGATAGGTCCTGAAATCTAGCCCAACCTCTCGAAAACATCAAATAGTTCCATCTCCCTGCCCCGTATTAGTGACAGACCCTTCCAATACGAAAAATTTAGAATTGGCTTAGCCCAAACACCCCTAAAGAGAGGGATGGAAAGATCAAAGGTGATGGTGGAGTTATACAGAGAAGATAGGATTTAATAAATGAATATGAATGCTGAATGATAAAAGTGATATCTCTTTTAGTCTCCAGTATTTTAGAGCAGTTAGAAGTAAAAACCTAAAATTGTGGAATTGTAACCCACGTCAAACCCTGAAACATGTTCTACAACTAATTGTGGTGATGTGCTCTGAAATTTATAGTTTGGCATATATGTCATTTTTCACACACACACAAAAAAGAAGAAAAAATGGTCGATTGTGATAATAAAAAAATATTTAAGCCCTCTAGCCTCCTATATTCTAGAGCAGATAGAAGGAAAAATATGAGAGGATTATATGGTTGCCCATGACAAATTCTGGGATTTGTCCTGTAACTACTTGTCAAAGAGTGCTTTGAAAACTATTGCTTTTTTATTTCTATGCTTTGTACATATGTTATACTATACAATAAAAAAGTTAAAAATTAAAAAAAACAGAAAGATACAAGTGCTGGAGAAAACATGGAGAGATGTGATTATTCATTGTTTCCTTCCCCCAGCCCCTCCCCCACCCACCCCCAAGTGCTGGAGAAGATATGGAGAGATGCACGTATTCACTGTTTCCTTCCCCCAACCCACCCCCAACAACATACTGCCATTCCCCTAATAGCTAATGATGTTGAGCATCTTATGTGCTTTTTAACCTTTTGTTTATCTTCTTTGGAGAACTGTCTATTCAACTTTTTTTGTCCATTTTGAAATTGGGTTATTTGCTTTTAATTGTTGAGTTATAGGATTTCTTCACATATCTAGATATTAAATGCTTATTGAATATGTGGTTTCCAAATATTTTCTCCAACTGAGCTGGCTGTTTTTCATATTCATGGAAAAGTCCTTTAATGCACAAATTTTTATTTTTAGGTGGTCCCTTTTATTTATTTTTCCTATACTGCTTGAGCTTTGGGGGTAAAGTCTAAGAAACTATTGCCCAACACAAGATTCAAAGATATCTCCCTACATTGTCTTCTAGGAGTTTTACATTCCTGGCTTTCTATATATTTTGGTCTTTGATCCATTTTGAGTTAATTTTTGTATATAGCATGAGATAGGGATCATCTTTCATTCTTCTGCGTATGGAAATTTCATTCTTCCAGCACCATTTGTTGAAGAGACTTTTCTGTCCCAATTGAGTAGACTTGGCAGCCTTGTCAAAAATCAACTGACTATGGGTGCGAGGCTATATTTCTGAACTCTCAACACAATGGGATCACTAACTTATTCATTGCTGATGGGGAAGTAGAATAATGCAGCCTTTCTGGAGGGCAGTATGGTGGTTCCTCAGGAGGCTAAGTTTAGGGTTGCCATAGGATTCTACAACCCCATTCTTCAGTATATACTTGGAAAAAAAGCAGGGACTCGAATAGGCATGTGCACACTGGTGTTTACGGTGGCAGTATTCAGGATTTGCAGTGGGTGGAGGTGGCCTAAGAGTACACTGACTGATGAACAGAAGTGAGAACCGTGGTGTATACATACAGTGGAATACTGAGCAGCTGCAAGAACTAATTAAGTTGTGAGGCTTACAACTAACTAGGTGAATGAACCTTGAGGACAATATGTTGAGTGAAATAAGTTAGAAATAAAAATACAGATATTATAATGCTTCACTAATACAGACTAACTATAATGTACAAACTCTGAGAATTGAATTCAAGAGTACAGGATACCAGATGAAAGCATACTGTAAATTCCTAAATTATAAAGTCAGCAGTCACATCTATTCCTGAATTCTGTTATTTCTAAATTCTGAGATGTTGAGCTCTTTGGGTATAACCTGCTCTTTACTGGAACTTCAGGTATCTGTGTGATATCTGAGACTGAGAGCTAGAAAGTTATGAAAGTCAGCATTACTCCATATACCAACTGTTCAAAAAGCTGAAAATGTGATCAGACTTCAATTAGAGATATGAATGAAGCTGATCTGTGGTTAGAAGTAAGGTAAATCAGACTACGGGTAAAGGATGATATTGACTATATTTTAAAAACTTGAACTTCTGAAGGAGACCTAATGAAGAGATGTTTATTTGGAGAGAAATTTATATTTTCTGTAACACACTATTAATGTAACTTGTGTGCTCAGTTTATTCAAACACCATAATTACATGGAGCCTTGAATAGGCAGTGAGATCTTGTTGGTTTGTGTAAGTTAGTGTGACACCCCAATACATACCAGGTTAATGTGGGCAGAAAAAAATGTTTGCAAATTCGCTTTGAGGGACTGAAGGAAAATGTGGAAATATTAAACTTCCCCACCTCGGGAAGACCTGATATTCTTGCAAGCACGGGAAACCACCAATTTTATAGGGCATGCCCTCAATCTTGGGGGCCTGCCCTGATGAAGCTTACTTCTGCAAAGGAGAAGCTGAACCTACTTACAATTATGCCTAAGAGTCACCCCCAGAGAACCTCTTTTGTGGCTCAGATGTGGCTTCTTTCTCTAAGTCAACCCTGAAGATAAACTGTTTATCTCTATATAGCATAAGACTTTCAGGGGTATAAAACCCTCCCCTCTATATGGGATATGATTCTCAGGGGTGTAAATTTCCTGGCATGAGAAAGACTTCTTGAGCAAAAGGGGGAAGAGAAATGATTCAAAAAATTTCAGTGGCTGAGAGATTTCAAATGGAGTTGAGGGGTCATTCTGGAGGTGATTCTTATGCAAAATATTGATAGTCCTTTTCAGTTTATTGTATTTTGGAGCTGCTAGAGGGAAATTGTTGAACTGCAATGCAGGAGACTTGGCTCTTGAAGATAAATATATACCTATATAGCTTTTACAGTGTAACTGCGTGATTGTGAAAATCTAGTGACAGACACTCCTTTTATCTAGAGTATCAACAGAAGAGTAGAAAATAAAGACAAAAAAATAAATAATTATGGGAGGAAAGGAGTATGGGATGTTTGGAGTATTCTTTTTTCTTTTACTTTTATTTTTATTCTTATTTTATTGTGTAGGGAGTAATGAAAATGTTAAAAATCAATTGAGAAGATAAATGCACCACTATATGATGATAATGTGAACCATGATTGTATACTTTAGATGGTTATATGGTATGTGAATTTATCAATAAAATTGCATTTAAAAAAATAAAATTAGAAAAACAGACTGAAAACTGATACTCTAAATGAAAATAGATTAAAATAAAAACACAATTTATAGCAGAAGAAATACTACTGAAATTCAATAACAATTGATCAAAGGTTTATTCTATCTATTAAAAAATATATTGGAATCTAGATAAAACCACTATTAACCAAAACACATGCCTATTAACACATATAATAGCTATTTTGTCAGAGGAACAAAAATTATTATGAATCTTTCCCCCTAAAAACATATTCCAATTAAACAATGAAAACTGTAGGGAACTATAGTTTCATTTTCATATTGTACAAACTTAAATCTATATTTAAGAGCAGGATTTTTTTTAAGTGTACAAAGAGAATTAAGTTGTATGTGCACAACACTAAAAAACTTTGAACAAACATTCCATACCAAAATCTATTAAAATAATTGAATTACCAAGACTAAATGGAACTTGTAAATTGTATATAAAATAATGTTTTAGAGAAGTAACAAAGGTACTTCTCTGAGAAATCTGTCAGCCCCCTCCAGAGTGACCATACAGTTTACTTGAGTTGCCTCAGCATGGTGTCCTCTTCCCCTCACAAGGCATCCTAGTTTGGACAGTGAATTATATGGTCTATCTACCCTACATCATCTTCACCTTCCATACCCATATCGCTATTTCACTCTTCAACAAAACTCACTTCAGTGAAGTTTTCATTCCTCCACATCAAGGAAGTAACTCTTGACAGAGCTACCCATTTACCCATTACCTCCTATTGTGAAACTCAATGGCTAATTTTCAGTTTTCATCTTACCTAACACATCCCAGTATAATGGGAGTAAATCATCACTTGCTCATTAAATCATGTTCATGCCCTTGTCTTCTTGGAAAATATGCTATTGGTTTCCCTTCTGACTGACCACTACTTCTCCAACTCCTCTGCTGGTTACCCTCATCTGCACAGGAAGTGTTGTATAGATATTTGTTTAGTGAATGTTGGAAATTCCTAACTTATATATGTAGGAGCTAGGTGTCAATCCTTGGTCTTTTTTCTTAATCTATACCCACTCCCTGAGTAACCCTCTCCAGACTTCAAATGCCACATATCATGATGACTCCTGTAGTCCAACTGGGGCTCTCCCCCTAAACTCCACACCCATATATCTAAATCCCTATCAACAAGTAACATCAGGTAGGGACATCTCAACTTAATACATCAGACATCTCAAACTTAATATCTCCCAAATTAAAAACTCCTGATTACCCTCTCTCCAACCAAACCTGCAAATTTCAGTTTTGCCCACCCTAGTACTACATCTACCCCTGATATCTTACTCCACATAACCATTTTTCTTCTGTAGACTTCATAATATGGTCCTCTATTGGCCTTCCTACTTTCACTCTTGCTTTGCCTATACCCAGCAGCCAGGATGATTGTGTTATAATACGGTAAATTTGAGTCATTCTGTTCAAAACTCTCCACTGGCTATCCTTAGCACAGTAAAAGTCAAATTCCTAATAAATTACCTACAAGGCCTTATATGATCTGGATGCTGTTTCTCTCCCTACCTTATGTCTACCACCCAATTCCTTGCATTTTCTTTCTCACCTGCCACAGCAATACTGACCCTCTTGCTTTTCTTCAAACATACCAAGCACAATCCCACATTGAGACTTTTGTACTTGCTGCAGTCACAAGGTCATTCGGTGACTTCGGTTTCATATGCATCCTTCAGTTTTCTGCTCAAATGTTAATTACCATAGAATTTCCTTGGGCATCCTATAAAAATCTATGCTAGCACGTACTCATTAGGAATCATTACTCATTCATACCTCCACACACAAGGACATCCTACAGGGCAAGCATTTTCCACTCACCTACTGATCTATATCTTCAGTACCTACAACAGCACCACATAAACAGTAACAACTCAGTATTTGTTGAATAGTTCCTCCAATTTGACAACAAATTGACCTTGGCTACTTTTTCTAATAATCAAGTGACAACCCCTAGTCTGTCTATGACCCATGCCAAAGCAATTCCTTTAAGAATGAAATCAGTGCTTGCTTTGGCAGCATATATACTAAAATTGGAATGATACAAAGAAGATTAGCATGGCCCCTGTGCAAGGATGACATGCAAATTTGTGAAGCATTCTATATTAAAAAAAAAAAAAAAAAGAATGAAATCACTCTCTCCTAACAAAAGCCCTTTTTAGGACCTGGAACCCTGAATACTCTCAAATAAATAATATATAAAATTTACCAGGAAAGATACTCAAAAAAACCACAACAACAAAATCATATGGCCTTCAAACAAGTATAGGGTGATTTGATCATTACAGCTCAGGAAAAATCTAGCAATGCTGGAAATGGCCCACAGAAGTGCAACTAAATAATTTAAAAATTAGGAAAGGAAATATTTTATTTAAGAATAGATAAGGCATTATTACCTATCTAGGGAAGAAAGAAATCAATGAAATATACTAGAAACCTGGGCACGTATATTGTTATTGTTTATTCTGAAAGATTTAAACTGATTTCCACCCAAGAGCATTACCTCCCATGATGTAACTGTAAAATATCTATATGATCATGGGTCAAGTTTGGTAACTCTAACATTATAAAATCTATGCCACTAAAAACAAAATGTCCTGATAAATTCCCACAATAATCCACATATTCTAGAAGTGCATGTTAACTGAGAGAAAGAATACTTCATATTATACAACTAATAAGCTTCTATTGTGTAAGAAGTATGGGGAACTGAAAAGGCTGAGTAAACACTGAGTCTCTCTTAATGTAAAAGGCTATATCAAGAAACACCCATAGCAAAGGTTAACCACTGTCTTGTTCCCAATAAGCACATCCTCACTATAACACAAATGAATGAAGTTCAATTCTTCATTTTGGCACACTGACACCTCCAGAGTTGCTGTTCCATCAACTGTCCCTTGTCCTGCTGACCTGAGCACAATAAATTGTTTTTCTTGTCAGTCAGGAAAATCAGTCACTGCCTAGAAAACTATAGATGTAATTACAGAACTCTAAGGGTTCATCATGAAAGTACTAAAAAAAAAATTATGGTCTATCACATTGGTTTAGACATATTGACAGATAGGCTCACAATAGCAGAACTCCTAAATTCAGCACATGCTTCTAAAACAAACAGCCTAACTTTTATCTTTAGGCTACTCCTGGGACTTCAAACTTTCTAATCACCTCAAAAAGCACAGAATTCCTTACATTGGCCAGCAATGGAAAGAGAAGCAAAGAGACTCAAATCCTCTTTTTTTTTTACATGGGCAGGCACCAGGAAACGAACCCGGGTCCTCTGGCATTGCAGGCAAGCATTCCTGCCTGCTGAACCACTGTGGCCCAGCAAATTCTCTTTTTAATGCCTTATCTGGATCTTCCCAGGTAGGCTTGGTTGGGTGTGATGAGAACTGTTTGGGTATGAGCAGACTTCAAAGCTTATACATAACAATACAATAATAAAGATTGTATAAAGACTTCCTTTTTGTTCAGTTCTTCTATTGAAGTATTTCAGTACATGACTACCACTAAGTCATACCAACATTTATAATGAAAATCAGTAAAAATTTAAGCTAAACTGGAACACATTCAGACAACAGACTGATGTTTCCTGAGATTTGCAGAGTTTGAGGAGAAAACCATTTACCTGTGAAGAATAAAATTAAGCTTAGCTTTTACTCTAGATGGTGCGGGATAAGAGAAACGGAACTAACTAAACAAGGGGCTGCAAAACAGCTCAGGCTGGTCTTGCAGGCAGGGAAAGGGGAGACCTCTGACACAAGCCTAGAATTGGTGCCAAATCCTTATATAGGTAAAAACAAGTTTAAATAAGTAACAGCCAGGGTCACTGAAATGTAAAGTATAATCAAACATAGGAACATTCAGCAGGAAATCTGGATTAGACTATCCGGATAAACTATAACCTCTGGAGTATCCAAATCAGCCGAGAAACAGGGGAGGGACCTGTGTGCTAACTTTAGGGCATAAAACTGTGACTTTCTATTGTTTGGCACATCAGCTACCAGATTTTGGTTGTACACCTGTTCTTGCAAGATTATTAATAAATTTTTTTCTTCTCCACAATCGGATAAGTGTTTATTCTCTTTTAGGCACAGCTTTCTTTCTAACAACCTGGGGTTTTAGTTTATTCAGCACTTTCAACTGTGACACCACCATGTGGTCAAAGTACTTTCCATCATATCAAAAGTCAAACATTACTGAATCCATGGTAGGCAAACGTGGGCAGTGTAGAGTTTTGGAAAAATTAAGAGGAACTTCCACTGTCAATAGGCAGAGCTTTGCTACCGACACATTTGCACTAGGCCACAAGTAAGCACTCTGGCATAAAACACCTTCATGGCCCTTAATCAGATGCAGATCCATCGAACTGACATGTTAAAAAAAAAAGGACTTTAGCCAAAGATATTCAAAGTTTTGTTTTGTTTTTAACAGAAAAAAAATGGAAATGACTCAAAACTTCATGGATACAACCATGCTATAGTCTATACAATGAAACAGCTCTACATTATCTAATATAAAACAATTCCTAAGATAAAAATTAGCAGTAGCAGCAACATACTAATTCAAAGAAAACAATCTTCATACTCATTTATTCACAAATTCATTTAAATATTTGTTTACAAAAATTTTTTATGAGTAATTTAAACAATATATACAACATGCTTTAGAATAAATGTTGTGCTGTAATTATGAGTACCTCAGTATAATTAAGTATCAATAGTTCATAGGGACAATGGAGTGATTTCCTATGCAGAAGAAAAGGGAAGATAAAGATTTATCTTACCATACACTAATAATAAATCCCAGAATAGTAATGAAACCACATATGAAACTAATAGATAATTTTTTAAAAGTAGGAATTTATCTAAAAACTGACTAAAGAAATTTTCTAGGCAAATAAGTAGAGCATGAAATCATAACCGAAAAATCAGTGTCATTACTAGACAGTGATTAATAATATGATCAGACAGAACTAGTTTCACAACTTATTAGCTGTGTCAACCTTGAGATATTTAGAAAATGTATTTAACATCTCTGGGTTGAAAAGTGCAGACTGTAACAGCAGGGGATTCAAGCAGATAACCCAAAGAGTTTTTCATTGTGCCTAGAAAAAATAAATACTCAACAAATGCAGTTTTCTTTTCTGGAAGAGACCTACTTACTCTCTCAAGTCTCCTCCTTTCCCTATCTCTTTATTCCCCATCAATCATTCTCATCTGTAAACCACAATATTTTATTGCTTCTGCTAATAGCTATCAGTCTCATTCAGTGACAATTTATAAACTAAGCATCCCTATAAAAATTTAGCCCAAGACCTCACACAAAGTCATAAAATAAATGAACCACAAGATCATTACCCTAAAGTTAAATACATACATAAGCACACAAACCAAACCATCATAACTTTACAGTGTTCTAACTTTTCCTCGACTAATCTTTTTGCACATCAACCAAAAGATAAACAAAGGAAAGCAAAGCAAATGGAAACCAAATGCATCATTTTGTCCCCTGAGGCACTTTTTAAATATTTTTTAAAAAAAGATGTAGCATTAACATATTTTGCTGATATAAATTTGAGCTCAATCATGAATATTTGTGTGTTCTAATGAGCTTAATATATATAAAGTTTGTGGAATTAAGATGCCAGCATCAAAAATACTAGGTTTATGACCAGAAAATGATCACAATGGTCTCTACTCTTCTAACAGAAACTAATGTTCATAGATATTTAAAAGCCATTATTACCTTATGAAGTCCTGAATAGGTTGATATTAAATATCCATTAATGCTTTGGATCCAATCAAAAACAAAAGAAACAAATTGTCCCCAAGATAGTGTGACCAACAAAAGATAATAAAATACACCCAACTGTAATGAGATCACACAGAAATGGAAACTGTAAGTCTTCCTAATAGAATACTGGATGGAATAACAAAAAAAATTATGCTACAGACTCTTGAAGGGTGAGTACAAATATGCTATAGGTAGAGGAGGTAGAATATTCCAGGCAGAGAAAATACATACAAAGGGTCAAATAAAAAGCAAAGTGAAAAAAGACAACGTGGCCAATACTGTGAAAAGAGAAAACAGTGGAGAGAAACAAAATACAGGACAAAATGGGTGAGTGGAGAGAAAAAAGAAAGAATGCAGTAGAAAAACTAGAGAGGTTGAGACCACATTGTAAAATATGTTTTAGGTCATTTTAATTAATGATCATCAGCTTCCTGACCCCATTATTTTCAGCTAGAGATTTTGAAACACTCAAATAATTGCTTGTTTTTCAAATCTTCATTTTCATATGGCCATAACTGGCCTTAATGCTTAGGGCTATGCCAAGATGTTCTAGAAAATTGTAAGGTGTCAATGTCTTCTTTTGACTTGCACTAAAATTAAAATGAAATAGTTCTTATTTTTCAATCATGTTCTTCAGCATTATGATTCAGCAACAAGAACTTCTAAAATTATAGACTTCTCAAACAAGCTCAAGAAAACTAGTGAATAAGATTATGACTGAATTCTTCTAAAGAAGACAGTTTAAAGGTGCTGCTAACTATAAAAGCCAAGCAATTTATCCATTAGCATCTGAATAGTAAGTGCCAACACAGCAAGCTGTCATCTGTAACTCTTGGCTGTTCTCTTCCTTTGAGCACTGATAAACAGGTGCCATAAGGTAGAAATGTGTGAAAAGATAATTAGAACTATCATTTTTCCAGGTATTGTCAGCCAAAAGAGAATAATAAGGTGCTATTTGACACTGTTACATAAACTATACAATTGTACAATAACTTATTATACAATAAGGTAACATTTACTGAATCCTTACTAGGCTTAATGCTTATAAGATTCTCCCCCACTAGAAACGCTCAATGGGGACATGAACTTTTGTCAAAGTGCCTGGAACAGAGAAAATATTCAATAAATATTAACTGATTAAAAGATTAACTGATTATAAGGATATAAAGGAAAACAAATCAGTGATCATGTTTATTTTATACTTTACAGTAAATTCAATTTCTTTCATTTCACAGAAGAGTACAGTGGTTGTACAGGTGATATAATCAGAGGTGATCCAATTATACAATCTGCATGTGCAGATTGACTACATCCTTTGCCACAGAACGTATGTAAGAAAATGGTGGCCTTAATATGATGATGGTTGTAATTTCTAGTTTCATAATGAGGTATAGGGCACTTATCAATTAAAGTCTAAGCTACCACACACATAAGGGGGGCCCATTCTGGTTAGATTCATTTTCAGTTATAGTTCTGAGCTGACCCAAGGCCCTTAATTGATAAACACTAGAGCTATCTTTAGTGATCACAAGACTCCAAAGTTGAAAAAAATAGATAAAATGAATACAAGGTTCAGTCACAAGGTCTTGCAATCAGAATGGCATAAGATAAAAGCTATACAATCATTACCAGAGATCAAGGCAGCTGGATTACAGTTGAAAGATTTCAGGTATTTCCCTCTGTTTATTCCAATATACCAGAAAGCAAAATAGAACATGTATATGATGATTCATCAACCTCAAATCTTAATTTCTCAATTACAATATGGACAATCTTTGGAAGAAGAAATGTATGAAAGCTACAGTTATTCATAACTAACATTAACTGTACATACTATACTGAGTATTCTGTTTAATCCTTACTCAACAACTCCATGGATGGGTACAGTGAGAAAACTGAGTAAGTTAGCTAGTTTGGCTGAGATCACAGAGCAAATACAGGAGCAGTCTTGCTCCCGAGTCCCCACTCTTAAGTACTGCATTATATTGAATTCTGCACATTTTCGGACTGAATATTGGGAGAATACAGATTGAAAGTTCTTTTTTCCAGCTTTTATAACAGAGCTCAGCTGCATTTTAAATACATTTAAATTATACATGATTAAATGTATATGTACATAAGTCAACTGTGTGAGCACCAACCTCAGAAAAAATTTAAAAATATTAAAGTCACTGATAGGGGTGCAGTTAGTTCAGCGGTAGAATTCTTGCCTGCCATGTGACAGATCCAGGTTGATTCCCAGCCTAATCCCTCACCCTCATCCCTCAAAAAAAAAAAAAAAAAAAATTACTGATGTGCTTCTCAAGGATAGAAGAGAGGACCACACATCTAGTCTTGCAATTAAACAAGGAACAGGCACAGAACAATAGCCACACTCTCCTACTCCTTAGACTCTTTCACATCTCTTTCCCCCTGCAAACTTCTTTTCCCATTCTTACCTATGACCTTAATAAAATTGAACCTATCAGAAGTATACAGTTATATTACTCTGCACTCTCTCACACACATATAAACTACTTATGTTCCTAAGGCCCAATTTCTCCTCTTGTGCCCTGAGGCCCATCTCCTCCTGTACGAGAGATCCCTTCACTAGACCCCTTAATTCCTGTAGTCCTTCCCTCTTTTTCTCCCTTGTAAATCAGTCATTTCCATTACACTGAATCACACAAAATGCCGTTAATTCTTCCTGCTTAAAAAAAAACAGCTCAACCTTACTTTCTCCTCAGGCTGCCTCCCATTTCTCTGAGCTCCAAAAACATTCCCTGGGATGATTCCATTCTGAGCTCCATTATAACAAAATGGCTCAAAAATTCTCTATTCTCAACTGCCTTCTCATTTTCTTTAAACTGACTAGAATCAGGCTTTCACTCCCATATTGCTGAAACCACTCAAACCAAGGTCAGTCACTCATGATTGTTAAATCCTATGCTAATTTTTAGTCCTCTTATCTAACCTACCATTAGGTGATCATTCTCTCCATGGAAGTACTTCTTGTCTGTTTCTAAAACATTAGACTCCCTTGATTTTCCTTCTACCTCACTGGTTAATCCTTCAGTTTCTTTTACTGGTTCTTCCTCTTTTCCCCAACGTCTTAATACCAGAGTACCCCAGAGTTCTGGCCTTGGTCCTCTAAATCTCTATAGAGATATTTACACTCCCTCTTAGGTGTTTCATCTAGTCTCATGATAAAACCATCCATGTGCTGCCAATTCCCAAATGTATCCCTCAGGCCCTAACCTCTCCTCTGAACTATAAACCTATATATTTAACCTGTATTTCATATCTCCATATGTATATAAAATAGACATCTCAAATAAATACAAAGCACATGTCCTGATCTTCCTGCCAAAACTGCTCCACCCATAATATTTTACATCTTAGTTACTAGCAAGTCCATCCCTCCAATTGCTCAGGCAAAAAAAAATGCTACCTTTGACTTCTGCCTTTCTCTCACACCCTCAATCTGTCAGCAAATCTACTTAACTCTACTTAAAAAATATATCCAGATCCTATCACTTCTCCCCACCTATACTGTTACTACCTAATCAGCGCTACTATGATCTTTCACCTAAATTATTTCAATATCCTCCTTACTTGTTCCCCTGCTTCTACTTTTTATCCCCCACAGATAAGAGACAAAGCAGCCATCATAAACCAGCTCATGTCAATCCTCTGCTCAAATCGTTCCAATGGTTTCCCATTTCACTCAGAGAACAGTCAAAGTTAATAAGCTCTTGTAAGATCCAATATCTCTCTAACTCACAACTCTCCTCCTTGCCCATGCTGATCCTGTCACACTGGGCCTTCCTCGCTGTGTTATTCTTTGAATGCACCATCAGGTACATCTCCCACTACAGGGTTTTTTCACTAGCTATTTCTGCCTATATTATTATTTCCATTATCTTCCTGGCTTACTCCCTTCACCAACTTAAAGTCTGCTCTTTTGGCCTAATCACCCATGCCCCCCCAAAACAATCCTTTCAATCCTTCTAATTCTACCTCTAACCCTTTTTTCCACCACCACATTTACCACCTTCAAACACATGGACTACTATGCATATTTACTGTGATTGCTTATTCTTCTAGTCTACCAAAGCTGCCAGGATGCAACACACCAGAGATGGATTGGCTTTCAGTAAAAGGGGATTTATTTGGTTAACATATAGCTCTTCAGAGGAAAGGCAGCTAACTTTCACTGAGGTTCTTTTTTACATGGAAAGGCACAGGGCAATCTCTGCTGGCCTTCTCTCCAGGCCTCTAGGTTCTGACAACTTTCCCCTGGGTGATTCCTTTCTGCATCTCCAAAGGCCTGGGCTGAGCTGCAAGTCCCAAGATGAGGTGGGCTGAGCTGCAAGTCCCAAGATGAGGTATGCTGAGCTGCTTGGGATGTGCAATGTTGAGCTCTCTCATTTAAGCTTCCAGCCAATTAAATCAAACATCACTCATTGCAGCAGGCATACCTTCTAGCTGACTGTAGATGTAATCAGCAAGAGATGACTTCACATGCCATTGGCTCATGTCTACAGCAGTAGAACTAAGCACCTGCACCTGGCCAAGTTAACACCTGAACCTAACTACCAAACTTATTTTCCACCAGTTGCATCAAAACGTCAGAAGTACAGATGCATCTCTAATGCCTGTTTCAGTTCCAATACAAACTAGGTATTCAACATTTGTTAACTATTGGATGATCTACAGCAACTTTGGTCAGGCAACTTGTTTAAACCAAAGCCAAGGAAACAAATGTGGCCTTAATGCTCACAGTTTGGTTACTTAAACTAAAAAAAACACCATGGCCAAACAGAAAAACTTTCATTATAAGCTTGTAGCCACCATTAGTTCCTTTATCAGGGAAAAACTGACACTTCCTTTTAATGTGAACTAAACATCTTCAGTCAAGGTACTATCACTATTAGTTCAAATTAGTTCTGCTGTAATGAAAAAATATACATCACCACGCCCAAGAAAAAAAGACATTAGCACACGACTTTATATTTTCAAACCAACTGCTACATATTTGAATTAAAGCAATTGGCACACTACATTGTAACTATTGTACTGCACTTTCACTTCTCATCCCCAATGTGACTATGTACTTCTGAAGGCAAGAACCATCTTACCTATATTACTTAGTACATAGCACAGAACCTGTCACATGAAATTCATTATACTGTTCATCAGTTTCATTATCTCCCCCAAAGCAAGCATAACTTACTATATTACTAAAATGTGTACGTGCATGATTAATATAGGAAAAAGACAAAGTACAAACACAGCCATATTTGAAAGCCTTCTGCCAAATTATTCTTCACACAAAAGATCAAGCAGGTCTGCAAACTGCTAAATCTTTCAAGAGCATTCAAGTGAGGTCTCAAATTTTGATTATCTTGTAACTATCTTTGAGTGAATTCCACTGTTCTATTTACAATTGCAATGGCACATGAGCATTACTATTAATCTTAATGGCTAAGTTCTGCTTTGGAGAATAGTCCTTCTTGGAATAGTCCATTCATTTCATCCTACTAAAAAATACACTTCAGCACATAACTCTATTATACAAATGACAATGTTGACTGGTTATTTATTCTCACTCCTGGATTAGGAAGGCCTAAACCTGTCACAGTACCTGGCACAAATTAAAAGCTAACATACAGTTTTTGTTAAATTGAATATTTATGGAGCATTCATTATGGAAAAGGTGCAGAGTATAGAGAAGTCATATAAATCATTAGTATTTGATTTTAATGCTACACAGATTCCCCAAGAGATAACAGTTTTACCAAGTACCTTCAGAAAACTAAGTAACTTTTTTAATTTTAAAACTAAATAACTTTCAGGGTGGGCAACGGTGGCTTAGTGGCAGAATTCTGGCCTGCCATGCTGGAGACCCAGGTTCTATTTTCAGAGCCTGCCCAAGAAAAAAAAAAATCTAAATAACTTTGAATATCTTGGTTAAAACATATTAGTTAATTTAGGAATTTTATAAAAGATATTGAGTGATATACTCTTCAGTGAACACTGGCATTAAACAGAGGTCACCTTAGTCTTACTCTAAAGAAACAGTGAAATGATTTGGGTGCTGATTACACAATGAAACTAAACATTTTTCAGTTTAGTATATCTCAGTAAAAATTTTTAATCAGGATATATATTCAAAAATTATTACAGAATAGTTGAAAGAAATATAAGAATCATTTGATTTATTTTAAAAGATTGGCAAACGTTCTCTAATGTTGAACATGTGGAACAGGTTAATAACATGTACTAATGAGTATACTTTAAACATGAGCTGTTTGTTCTTGCTGATAAATTAAGATAACTGCTTTTAGTTACATTTCATGCTATTTTCACAAACAGCTAATTTCCTATTACCAATATTAAAGCTACCTGGAACAATATATAATAACGTCACTAACTTTTCTCTGTCTTTCAAGAAAGATATTAAAGTATTTACTTATAGGTTAGCTTCAGACATATTCACAAATAGCCTCCCTCCTCAAATATTACAGAAAAAAATAAGTACTGGCAGAAAAGGGTGGTAGTGACTAATGTATTAACTTCACAACACTTATTACAAAATAATAAAAGGGATTTTAATAAAAAGGTATCCTCCCTTCATTGCAAGTTCTTAATCTGATATATTTTTCATTTTCCACACTTTTACAAGTCATAACTTCTAAGTTTAAGGGGAAAAAAAACAGTTGTACTAATATTTCTGAGTATACTAGTATTTCCAATTTACATTTTTACCTTCAACCCCTACCAATCAGCATTACGCAAATCATAAACAGCTGACTGTAATTTTAAAACCTCAGTTTTCTATAATATATATCTAAAAGAAAAAGTCTTTAATTTCAAAGTCCATTTTTCAAGATTAAGTGCATTCTCCTTTAGCTTAATATAAAAAAACATATTTCTATGTTCTAAAAATGATCTTAGTAATGAACAGACAACTATAGGATGGTATTGTGAGCCACTGATTGTTACTATGTATGGACTATACGTATGTAAAGAGTTTTCAATAATATTTTTTTAAAAAAGAGATCATGAAGAAAAAAGAAAACATATTTCCAAAGCAATTCCAAAATTATGCATGTTGGCAATCACTGAATATCAGTATAATAATCTCAAATAACCACAATCAAATTCAAGAAATAAGTAACCACAGATTTTACTTCCTCAAGTTGGGCAAGTTCATGATTCTGGATCTGTTTGCACAAATGTATTCATAACTTTTTAAATGACATTTTGTAGTAACGAAAATTTTGACCATAAAAGAAAAATAGTAAGCTAGTATTTACTCTTTTTTATTTTTAATGGAAAAGTTGAATGCTTATTGTTATCAAAGGGTTTCTTCTTTTGCTGCAAGGCTTTTGCTTTATTGTATGAAAATAGCACCAACAAATGTGGTATAGTACTGTTCCTCACCCAACAGTGTACAACTAACAAAAACTCATCTCCACTCCCAGTTATTTCCAGTGAAAATATGAAAGTATTTTGACCTAAATCCAGGGACTGGCATAGGCAAGTTACAATATCATGTAAGGCTTAAGATAACAATACTACCCTTGAATTACATAATTTTTACAAGTAGTTTTTAACCTCAGATAATTTCATGAATTCTGAATATAACAACTAGATCCTAGTCTAAACCATTGGGTGGTGTGAAAAAGATGCAAACTATTACCTGTTATCATTAGACAGTTAAGGAGTATTTTCTTTCAATAGCATCACTTCTTTCAATAGCACAGGAGTAGGTAGTTTTGTTTTTGTATTGGTACTGCTAATTATAAATTTCTATCCACCAGTCAATCATTAGTTCATAAAGTTCTGAAGGGTTGCTCAGTGTCATTTTGATCAGCCAACCGTCTTCATAACAAGATCCGTTGACAAGTCCTGGATTTTCTGCAAGAGCTTCATTAATTTCAGCTACTTCTCCTGATACAGAATAACATCAACTAGCAGATTTCACCCTTTTCCAAACTACCAAACTCCTCTCATTTGTTCAATTCTGTCCCAACCTCGGGAAGACTACAGTAAACAACACCTCCCAAAGCTTCCTGTGCAAAATTGCTGATTCCCACTATTCCAGTACCATCTTCTGCTGTTACCCCTTCATGTAGGTCTATGAATTGCCACACAGAGAGCAGAGCAGACTATGCTCTGCATCTGGATGGCAGCTGCCCCCAGCCACTAGGGGCAGGACATGGGGGTGCAGAGGCCACAGACAGGCTACAGATGGCAGCTGGCAGCTCTGTGCTGCATACAATGCCATGTTCGCAGGAGTGTTCAGCAACTCTATATTCATTCTTGTACTTGTGACAGTTCATTACAATAACTTATCCTCCTGCAATTTAAGTTTCGTTTCTGTGTTCCTTATGTAAGTGTGCCAGTTTGAAAATATTATGTACCCCAGAAAAGGCATATTTTAATCCTGATACAATCTTGTTGGGGCAACCCTTTCTTTTAATCCTGATTCAAAGTGTACGGCAGGGCAACAGTAGCTCAGTGGGACAGTTCTCACGGGCCATGCCAGAGACCTGGGTTTGTTTCCCAACGCCTGCCCATGTTAGAAAAAAAAAAAAAAAGTGCAAGGTAGAAATTATGATTAGATTATCTCCAGAGATGTGGCATGCCCAATTGTGGGTGTGACCTTTTGATTAGATGGAGATGTGACTCCACCCATTCCAGGTGGGCCTTGATTAGTTTATTAGAGTCCTTTAAAGGGGGAAACCTTTTGAAGAAACTCCAGAGCATTTGAAGACACTTGGAGAACAGTCGCTTCACAGCTGACAGAGCCAACAGGAGATCCAGATGTTTGGAGATGCAGGGTCAGCAGACTGCCATGTGCCCTCCCATGAGCTGCTAAACAACCAAGAATCCAGAGTTGTGTTCCAGAGGAGCTAAGTGAAGGCTCACAGACACCAAGTGAGGAACCCCCACGGGAAACAGAGGCTGAAAGCAATGGAGCCCAGGAGCAAGGGACCAGCAGACACCAGCCACATGCCTTCCCAGCTGACAGAGGTGTTCCAGATAGCATCAGCCTTTCTTGAGTAAGGGTAACCTCTTACTGGTGCCTTACTTTGGACATTTTCTTGGCACTAGAACTGTCAACTTGTAACTTATTAAATTTCCTTTTTAAAAGCTGTTCCATTTCTGGTATATTACATTCCAGCAGCTTAACAAATTAATTCAGTAATTAACTAAGTCTAACATGCATTCCATACAAAAATATATAAATATTAGTGGAGATTCCAAATAAAAATATTTTCATAGCAAATTACATTCATTGCTCTAAATGTTCCCTGCAGTAGCCATAGAAAATAACTTTTTCACATTATGTTAAAAAAAAGAAAAACTTTTTAAATTCCAAAATCACTGAAAACCTCCAGCCCTACAAGCAACCGCTACTAAGTCTTTTTCTTTAATACCTCTACACACAATTTCAGAGATTGCTATAGAACTTTTTTAGTATTATATTCAAAGATTTTTACATTTTTACATTTTCTTAATGTTCTACAAGAGGCTTATTCAAACGTTCAGAGATAAATGTCAGGATATTCCACTATATCTATAATTAAATGAAAAGCTCATCATTTTTCCACTAACACATACTTTCTTCATGGTATTAGCTACTTCTTCCCACTCAGGCTTAGCAGAAGTCCAAAAAGGCCTATGATCAATTCAAATTATTAAACATGAATTCTTTAGCTTAAAACCACTCTCCATGATATACTTTATCACATGCCTTATCTTCTTCGTGCTTTTATCGAACAAAACATTCCTGGCCAAGTCAGATTTCCTTATTATCCACAGCCATGCTCTCAAGAATCCCTACGGGTTTACTGAGATAAGAAGACACTATACGCTTCACTAACTAGTACATACTGCTCTTCACCTTTATATCACCCTCAAGAGTCAAACTGGAGTCATAGGCTCCCAGGTTGAAGGTGAATTGAATCTAATCCAATCATTCATCCAGTAAAACAATGATTTTTCACAAGAAGAGGCCATGAATACTATGCCTGAACAGTTTAAGAAGAGTAAGGAAGATTTTTAAAAATACAAAATCAGAGTACCCTTCCTGAAGGATACACTAAAGGTGTACAAGCAAAATCTAGTAAATAATAATGTCAAATCTTAATTTAGAGGGGCATTTCAATCCGAAACTTATACATACAGAGCTAGTAAAAAATTATAGTCAGAATAAATAAAAATAAATTAGTTATCTAATCACCATTAAACTAAGCCAAAGCTTCCTTTATAGCATTCACATCCCAGTATTATTTCTCTATATAGCAAAGAAATTTTGTATTCTCAAGGGTTGATCAGCATTATCAAAACAGCTTTACACAGAAGCTAGTTTGGGGAAAGAAAGAAAAGGGAATTTGAAAGTCACAGCTTTGGAAGAAACTCCATACTACCAGTTCCACTGGAAACCAGAAGATGGCCAAAGATAGAAACCATGAAACCATTTATTTAGGCATAACTCAGTCTTTTTTATCATCTCTATGAAGAGCACGCAGGTGTTGCTTCCTATGGACCAGAGCTCAAAGGATATCAAGGAATGATGAGGGAGACAGACAGGATCAGAGGGTCTGAAGATTAGTGATAACAGACAACAGACAACTTTATTCTTAACCAGATCCTGCTTATATACTGCAAGGTGACAAAAGGCATGCATGCACTTCCTGAGGGAACAGAGTGCTTATCTTTCAGTGCTCTCTCCTTCATACTTAAGATAATCATTTGGGGTTATCAAACATTCTCTTTCTCCCAGACTGTTCTACATAAAGCAGATAACAATCTCCAGAGTTTACTGCTGCCACCACCCTGACTCCAGCTGCTCCCCAAAACTTCAGCAGGTATTATTTAACCCTTTCTCCTACACATAGGCATTCAATGACACAGAATGCAACTCTGGAAAAATTAACATTTTAAAATTTCATTATATTTTAAAATCAACTTATATATGAAAGCATTCAATACAAATAAAAACTTTAAAACCCTGACATGGAAACTATGTGTATTACTTAGGGTTCTCTACAGAAACAGAATCAAGAGAGAACACTTCCAAATATAAAATTTATAAAAGTGTCTCATGTGACTGTAGGAACACAGAGCCCAAAATCTGCAGGGCAGGTTGTGAAGCTGACAATTCTGATGGAGGGTCTGGATGAACTCCACAGGAGAGGATCACCAACCAAAGCAGGAAGGCGGCCTGTCTCTTCTGAATCCTCCTTAAACGGCTTTTAGTGATTAGATTAAACATCACTCATTGCAGAAGACAATCCCCTTTGGTTGATTACAAATGGAATCAGCTGTGGATGCAACTGACATGATCATGATTTAATTCTATGAAAAGTCCTCATCACAACAGACAACCCAGAACATGTCCAACCAGACAAACCGGTACCACCTCTTGGCCAAGCTGACACATGAACCTGGCAGTGACAGTCCATGCCTTGTCAACTTGGTAGCTATATATACCACCTTAAATTATACCTAATTTCTAAATAAAAAATGATAAAACACATTTTTCTCTTCCACCTAACAATACTCAACTGTCCTATATATAACTGGAAACACATTAAATCTCTTCAAAATAGGGTGTAAATCCTTGGGTAATATTCATTCTTAAACTTGATGTCTTACAACTTAAATAGTATAACATAAACAAAACAGCATTACACTTCATTTGCTGTGAAGTGTGTTCGTTGATCAGAAGCAATGCTATGTGGAATACCATGAAGATGGATTAAGCATTCTGTAAGACCAATGATGGTAGTTTTGGCAGAAGCATTACGTGCAGGGAAAACAAACCCATGTCCAGAGCATGTGTCTATTCCAGTTAGAACAAATCACTGCCCCTCCCATGAAGAGACTGTTTCAATGTAATCAGCCTACCACCATGTAGCTGGCTGGTCACCTCAGGGAATGGTGCCATATCAGGGGCTTAGTGTGGGTCTCTGTCACTGGCAGATTGGGCACTCAGCAGTGGCTGTAGCCAGGTCAGCCTTGATGAGTGGAAGTCCATGTTGCTGAGCCCATGCATAACCTCCATCCCTACCACCATGACCACTTTGTTCATGAGACCATTGGGCAATGACAGGAGTTGCTGGGGAAAGAGGCTGACTGGTATCCACAGAACGGGTCATCTTATCCTCTTGATTATTAAAATCTTCCTCTGCTGAAGTCACCCTCTGGTGTACATTCACATGGGATACAAATATCTTCATGTTTTTAGCCCACTCAGAAAGGTCTATCCACATACTTCTTCCCCAGACCTCTTCATCACCAATTTTCAAAATATGGTCTTTCCAAGTCCCTGACCATCCAGCCAAACCATTAGCAACAGCCCATACAAATGCACCTCTGGCCAGTTTTCCTTCTAAGCAAAATGAACAACCAGGTGCACTGCTCAAAGTTCTGCCCACTGGGAGGATTTCCCCTCACCACTTTCCTTCAAGGACACCCAGAAAGGGGTTGTAATGCTGCAGCTGTCCACTTTCGGGTAGAAACTGTATATCATGCTGAACCATCTGTAAACCAGGCCTGAGTTTTCTCTTCCTCAGTCAATTCACTGTAAGGAACTCCCCAAGAGGCCATAGCTCTGGTCTGGGAAAGAGAAGGTAACGTGGCAGGAGTGGAAACCATAGGCATTGGGGCCACTTCATGTAACTTACTTGTGCCTTCAGGACCTGCTCTGGCTCTATCTCATATATACCATTTCCATTTTATGATGGGGTGCTGCTGCGCACACCCAACTTTATGGCTTGGTGCGTCAGACAACACCCAGCTCACAATAGGCAACTCAGGTCTCATGGTAACTTGGTGGCCCATGGTTAAGCGTTCATCTCTACTAAGGCCCAGTAGCAGGCCAAAACCTGTTTCTCAAAAGGAGAGCAGTTATCTGGAGCAGATGGTAAGGCTTTGCTCCAAAATCCTAAGGGTCTGTGTTCTGATTCTCCTATAGGGGCCTGCCAAAGGCTCCAGACAGCATCTCTATTTGCCACTGACATTTCCAGCACCACTGGATCTGCTGGATCATACAGCTTAATTGGCAGAACAGCTTGTACAGCAGCCTGGACCTGTCACAGAGCCTCCTCTTATTAAGGACCCCACTCAAAATTAGCAGCTTTTCTGGTCACTTGATAAATGTGCCGGAGTAGCACACACAAATGAGGACTATGTTGTCGCCAAAATCCAAAAAGACCAACAAGGCATTGTGCCTCTTTTTTGGTTGTGGGAGGGGCCAGATACAGCAACTTATCCTTCACCTTAGAAGGGATATCTTCGACATGCCCCACACCACTGGACACCTAGAAATTTCACTGAGGTGGAAGGCCCCTGTATTTTTGTTGGATTTATCTCCCATCCTCTGACACGCAAATGCCTTACCAGTAAATCTCGAGTAGTTGCTACTTCTTGCTCACTAGGTCCAATCAACATGATATCATCAATATAATGGATCAGCGTGATGTCTTGTGGGAGGAAGAAATGATCAAGGTCCCTGCCAACAAGATTATGACATAGTGCTGAAGAGTTAATATACCCCTCAGATAGGACAGTGAAAGTATACTGCTGACCTTGCCAGCTGAAAGCAAACTGTTTCTGGTGGTCCTTACTAATAGCTATTGAGAAAAAAGCATTTGCCAGATCAATAGCTGCATACCAGGTACCAGGGGATGTACTGATTTGCTCAAGCAATGATACCACATCTGGAACAACTGCAATTGGAGTTACCACCTGGTTGAGCTTATGATAATCCACTGTTATCCTCCAAGAACCTGTTTTTAGCACAGGCCAAATAGGAGAGTTGAATGGGGATGTGGTGGGAATCACCACCCCTGCATCCTTCAACCTTAAGAGTGGCAGTAATGTCTGCAATCCCTCCAGGAAAAGATATTGCTTCTGATTTACTATTTTTCTAGGTAGGGGCTCTTCTAATAGCTTCCACTTGGCCTTTCCCACCATAATAGCCCTCAATGCAAAAGCTAGAGAGCCAATGTGGGGATTCTGTCAGTTGCTCAGTATGTCTATATCAATTATACATTCTGGAACTGGGGAAATAACTACAGAATGGTTCCAGAGGCCAACTGGACCCACTGTGAGATGGACCTGAGCTAAAACTCCATTGACCACCTCGCCTCCATAACCCCCACTCTGACAGGTGGATCAGAGGGATATTTTGGGTCACCTAGAATCAATGTCACTTCTGAACCAGTGTCTAATAATCCCCAAAATATCTGATCATTTCCTTTCCCCAGTGTACAGTTACCCTGGTAAAAGGCCGTTGGTCTCCTTGCGGAAAGTTCAAAGGAAGATTAAGAGTATAAATTTGTGGCAGTGTAACAGGGTTCTCCCCCAAAGGGACCTGGCCTCTCCTTCATTCAAGGGGCTCTGGGTCTGTAAACAGTCTCAAGTCTGGAAATTGATTAAGGGGCCGTGACTGTGTCTTTGTAACTCAGGTTGGACTTCTGTTCACTTGATCTAGAACTCTTTTGTTTATATAGCTCGAACAAGAAAATTAGTAGACTGCCTTTCTATTGTATTTCTAGGTATCCCACAAATCTCTGTGAGTCATTTAATTTTGACACCTGCTTTGAGTTTGCTGTCTATTATAATAGCCACATCTACCCTGTCTTGGCAATTAAGGGCTGCCACCTGGCTTCTGCCAATTCGGGATCCCGTCATCCCCACCGTGTTTAAGGATTCCAGCTCAGTGACAGCAGTTCCTACAGGAATATCTGACCTACAGAGATGTGCAACCACAGAGCTCTTCAGGGATGATGGTGCTAGTCTCACAAATTTATTTCCCTCTGTCCTGGTAAAAGGTGCATCCTCCAGACATTCCTGGGGTGTAAGAGCAGGATTTGCATGATAATCCACTCTAACATTCCAATGTCTCTAAGCCTCTGGATCCCCTCATCTATATTATACCAGGGCAGTTCTCGCATTTCAATCTCAGGTAATGCCGGTCACCTTTGATTCCATGTTTCAACCAACCATCCAAACTGTTAAAACCTTTTCTAACTCCTCGAACTATAACATTGAATGCAGAATCTCTGCTTAATGGGCCCATATCAATAAATTCAGCCTGATCCAGCCTTATATTCCTCCCACCATTATCCCACACCCTTAAAATCCATTGCCAAACATATTCCCCTGATTTCTGTCTATATCAATGTGTGGAAAACTCACAGAGTTCTTTTGGAGTATAACGTACCTCCTCATCTGTGATACTTTGTATCTCAACATTAGGGGTCTGTTGGGACTTTAGTCTAGTTATAGGTCTGGAAGAAATGCGGGGTGGTGGGGTGGGTCATGAAAAGAATTAGAGATATCTTCTAAGCCATTTGCTTTAGGGCCTTCATTTGCAGTTCCATCTGGTGAGACAGGATTAATCACTCTAGGGCTAATCCCTTCAGGAAGAAGTTGAGTGCTCAACTCCTCAAGGCAGGCTGAAGGTGGGGCAGTCATGTCCTCAGGGCAAACTATTACAGAGTTATCTAGAGAGGACTCATCATGACCTAAGGTTTCAACCTCACCCCCAACATCATTATCAACCCATGTGTCACCATCCCATTTTTCTGGGTCCCACTCCTTTCCAATCAATGCCCTCACTTTAACAGCAGACACAATACAACATTGAAATTTCAGTTTATGTTGTAAAGTTGCTACTCTTACAATAAGATTCTGAGTCTGATTTTCAGAGATCTCAAATCTACAGCCACAGAAAATAAGATTTTCCTTCAGGATACTCATAGAAACGTTCACATCTGTCAGACGGCGCTTAAGCTAGTCGTTTGAAGCCTTAAGCCCATCCCTTTCATTCTTTAATGTAGCCAGTATATTTAACAACAACCAGCCAACATCTCTATACCTCTTATTTCCACAAAACTCTCTAAAGGTGTCAAAAACATTATCCCCGAGAGCCTGACTTCGTAAAAGCAAAGCATTAGGAGAATCAAATGGTGATATTTTGACTATCTCTTTTGCCAACTCACTCCATGGATTGGAGTGTCATTCTGATTATTGGAAAACCATTCGTAAAAACCCATTTTTAAGATTCTGTTTCTTAAGAACCACTCCTGATACCAAGATGCACTAGTTAGGGTTCTCTAGAGAAACAGAATCAAGAGAGAACACTTCCAAATATAAAATTTATAAAAGTGTCTCACATGACCGCAGGATCGCAGAGTCCAAAATCTGTAGGGCAGGCTATGAAGCTGACAATTCTGATGGAGGGTCTGTACAAACTCCTCAGGAGAGGCTCGCCAACCAAAGCAGGAAGGAGGCCTGTCTCTTCTGAATCCTCCTTAAAATTCTTTCAGTGATTAGATTAAACATCACTCATTTCAAAAGACACTCCCCTTTGGCTGATTACAAATGCAATCAGCTGTGGATGCAGCTGACATGATCATGACTTAATTCTATGAAATGTCCTCATCACAGCAGACAAGCCAGCACTTGCCCAACCAGACAAACAGGTACCACCATTTGGCAAAGCTGACACATGAACCTGACCATGACAATATCAGTTCAGCTGCCTAGGTTCCAAGCTTGCATTAAAGATTGAGTACCCCTGAAATTACATGCATAAAATAGGTATGGTTATAGCCAATAAGAATTATGTGCATCATTCTACCACTAGTTTGACAATGCCACCGTTAAAAAAGGAAAAGAATCACTTTTCAATTGTCAGTAAAAATTAGGGTGCTACCACTACGCGGGATTCTGACATTATGGGAAAGAAGAATAACTCTTCTGAAAATTAGTTTTTATTTTAAAAGCTTAAGTTAAGATACTGAACAAAGATAAAAGAAATTAATTTTCACAGAAAAAGATGTCAATCATCTTCAAGGGCACTCAGGTTGCCATTTCACATTATAATCAGCTTTCGCAATTGAAAGTTCCATCCTCTCCAACACATTTAAGTTTTCTGTTTAATAGTGGCCATTCTATAAAAAAGTATTTGCAAAGTCCCCTTGAGGGGCTGGGGAGAAAGGAGATAATATTCAACTTCCCTACCTGGGGAATTCCTCATATTCTTGCAAGCAGTGGAGACAACCAATTTAATAGGGCAAGCCCTCAATCTTGGGGCTCGCCCTAATGAAACTTATTCCTGCAAAGGAGAAGCTAAGTCTACTTATAACTATGCCTAAGAATCACCCCCAGAGAAGCTCTTTTGTTGCTCAGATGTAGCCGCTCTCTCAAAGCCAACCCGGTAGGTGAACTCACTTGTCCTCCCACCCCCAGGTGGGATGACATAACTCCCAGGGGTATAAATCTCCCTAATAACATGGGACATGACTTCCAGGAATGAGCTGGAACCCAGCATCACGCGATTGAGAAACTTTCTGACCAAAAAGAGGGAAAAGAGAAATGAGACAAAATAAAGTTTCAGTGGCTGGGAGATTTCAAATAAAGTCAAAAGGTTATTTCGGAGTTTACTCTTATACAAAATACAGATTCTTAGTTTTTAATATATTTAACAGCTAGAAGGAAAAATCTGAAACTGTTGAACTGTAATCTGGTAGCCTTGATTCTTCAAGATGATTGTATAACTATATAGCTTTTACAATGCGACGTGTGATTGTGAAAACCTTGTGGCTTGTATTCTCTTTATACGTGGTATGACAACTGTGTAAAAAAAAATAAGGACAAAAAATAAATAAATAATGGGGAGGGGGGATAGGGGTAAAAAAATTGGGTAGACTGCAATACTAGTGGTCAATGAGAGGAGGGATAAAGGGTATGGGATGTATAGGGTTTTTCTTTTGTCTTTTTATTTCTTTTTCTGGAGTGATACAAATGTTCTAAAAATGATCATGGCGATGAATACACAACTATGTGATGATACTGTGAGCCACTGATTATATACTTTGGAGGGACTATATAATACATGAATATATGTTAATAAAACTATTTTTTAAAAATAAGTGGTCCTTTTGGTGGTGCATGGGTAGCTCAGTGGTAGAACTCTTGCTTACTATATGTGAGACGGGTTCTATTTCCAGACTCCCAGATAGTGCACTACCAAAAAAAAAAAAAGTGGTCATTCTAGTAGGTGAGAAATGATATCTCCTTGGTTCTCACTTGCATTTTCCCTAATAGCTAGTGATGATTCATTTATAATTTTTCCAATAAATTTACTTTACTTCTATTTCTGGCTTAATTCCAAGGACTATCTGTTTTGTCCAATTTAACAGTAAATTAATAGTATCTTTGAAAAACAGTGTTGTACACAAATGTCATATTCTAGTTAGCAGTTTTCACAGGGAGATAGGTTAGCAATTCTGAAACCACTCTCTATATATATACTAGGGTTGAACAAATAAAGAAATATATTGTACATATTAAGAAGCACTTTTCTGTCAGATATATTATAAATAAGGCAAGGGATAAGCTAGAATGAACCATGTGTTGTTGAACTGCAATTCAGGATATCAGTAGAAACTCAGTTTTTACAGAAAAAATACAGACCTAAAGACAGATATCTATGTATGCATGCATTAGTATACATATTTTCTGGCTCTACCCATAGAGAAGGCCTTGAAGCAAATGATATCACAATAGTAATTAGTATACCTAATCCCAAGATCTTGGATTCTAAACACCATTCTCCAATAAAAAGAACCAAGGCATTTTGAAGTGGTTGATTTCAGCACTGGCACAGGGAAAATATAAGCGCTTAGAGCATCCTACAGTAACAGAAATTATATTCTAAGTGTAAGTAAACCATTCTGTCACACTGATGGTCCCAAATAAACCACACCCTTGATATTCAAGTCCTTATATAGTTCCTGCCTATATTGACTGTGCTTCACATCATGTGAATGTTTTGGTCAGTGTGATAACAGCAAGCATGATTCAAGCAGGGGCTTGATAAGTGATTCCAAAATGGGGTTTCCTCTCTTGATATATACTTTCTTGGAGCCCTGTGTAGAGGTCCAGCTATATGCTAAAGAGATCACATAGAAAAAGATACTCAGCCAGGTCCATTCCATGCATTTAGATAAGGCACTTCACATATAAATAAAGAAGCCATCTTGGACACTCCAGGCTTGGCAGATAGCATTTGGAGCAAAACTGCCCACCTCACCCAGCCCACATTGCAGAGTTTTGAAGAAAAAACCAAATCATTATTTTTCAGGTCAATATGTTGTGTGGGGTGATTCATTACATTACAATAGATCAAAGAGTAAGCTAACTATAAAAGGTTTAAAAAGCTAACTATAAAAGGTTTAAAAAGGTTCGGAGTTTACTCTTATACAAAACACAGATTCTTAGTTTTTAATATATTTAACAGCTAGAATGGGTTAAATTGTTCCCAGGAATGGGAACAATGACTTGTAACTCTGTATAGCTTAATGTAATGCTGGGATACATCCCAGAATACGTTGAGCAGATAATCAAAAAGTATTGGAAAAGTCCCTTGAGGGATGGTAGAAAAAATATGGAACTATTAAACTTTACCACAAGGGAAACCCCTGATACTGTCTCAAACATTAAGGATTTTCAAGTCAATAGGCCAAGCTCCTGATCTCGAGGCTTGCTCTTGTGGAGCTTATTAATGGAGTGGAGAACTAAGCCTACCTATAGTCATGCCTAAGAGTTACTCCCAGCGAGCCTCTTTGGTTGTTCATGTGACCTCTCTCTCTCTAAGCCCAACTCGGCAAATAAAATCATTACCCTCCCCCCCTACATGGGACATGGCATCCAGGGTGAAGTCTCCCTAGCAACCTGGGAGCAACAATGCCTTCCTGATCAAAAGGGGGAAAAGAATTGTAACAAATAAGGTATAAGTAGCTGAGAGAGTTCAAATAGAGTGCAGAGGCTACTCTGGAGGCTACTCTTCAGCAGCTTTAGCTAGATATTGCCAGTTACCATGGTTTATCAAACCCCAACCTAAACCATCCCTGCCAATCCTAAAGAAGACCTAGGGCTCTATCTGAGATTCTACAAAGGTTCCATGCACTATAATTACTTTCCAGAAACCTGCAACTCCAGACTTATCTAGGCCAGTTAAGACCTGAAACCTAGAGGGACCAGCTTCTCCAGAATATCAACTAGTTCCATCCCCTATATGATATTATCGACAACCCTTCCCCCACCATGAAAAAGTTAAAATAGGTATAGCTCAAATACCACTAAAGACTGGAGAAAGATCAAAGAAAAAAAAAGATCAAAAGAGAAGGTGCAGTTATAAAAGAGAAGATAGGATTTAACAAAGGCATATGATTGCTGAATCATTATTCCTTTCAATCTCCAGTGTCTTGGAGTAGCTAGAAGGAAAAACCTAGAATTGTGGAACTATATTCCATACCAAACTCTGAAATCTGTTCTATAACTAATTGTTGTGGTGTACTGTGAAATTTATTGCATATATATACACACACACACACACACACATGTTGTTTTTCACAATTAAAAAAATAAAGAAGGCAAGGAAGACAATTTGGGAAACATGACAGGCTAAAGTTGTACATAACCCTCTTACTATAAACATCTAGAAATCCTGGATAAATCAGAAAAATAAACAAAAAATAAATAAATTCTACAACCAGCTAGCCTTACAAGAAAAGAAATACCCCAAGTGCAAGAAAACATACACAAACACACGAAACTGCACGCCTACAAACTCATGAGCAGATCCTGTTGAAGCTCGGGACCAAGATGTGAAGGAATGAAATCTAGTCAAAAACTAGGCCTTAATTAGGAGGTTATTAGTTAAAGAGTTTTGACACCAAAGCAAGGACAAGAAAAGAAATCATGGTATATGCAAAGTAGGGATTTGGAGTTGTACTGACAAGTCAATTTTGATGGTCCGCTTCATTCTACAAAGACACTGCACGCATGCGGTAAAACAATTAGCATGGGAGACACAAAGATGAATAAGAATGCATGTTACCATCCTCCAAGAACTCATACAACTGTATAGACTGATTACAATTTTGCACAAGTGATATTACCTCATGATTCTCCAGCCACCTCTCTTCTCTGAACTCTCTCAGCTCTCCTGAACTTTAGAACTAGAAAATTCTTTCTCTTAAAGATAAAGAACAAAATCAGAGCCATCAAAAGAGAAAAATGCAATAAATATAAGGATCAAAAATAAATTATTTTCCTATACCACTACAACTACACTTTAAGTATTTCACCATCTTGGTAAGTTAACCCATGATAGGATTGCCAGATAATCATAAAATTTAAGTTTACAGGTCAGGGAAGCCCATTTAAATTTGAACTTCAGATAAACAATGCATATTATTTTTTTAGTATAAATATTTTCTAAATCTGGTACTCTTAACTCCTGATTAGGGTCTCTGTTCCTAGGCTAAGCAAAAAAAAAAAAAAAAAAAAAACTTAAGAATTTCTCAACCTTCTTTACCTGAGAGTTCACTAATCAAGTATCTATGTATGTGCCTACTATTTGCAAAGCACTAGTGGCATGCGACTATCATTTTTATATGCTTTAGAGTACATAAAACTTTACATGCTTTGGCATACTTTTATATGTTTTAGCACTATATATCTAAGTTATCCTAAAATAATGCCTGAGAATGGTACAAACTCGATGAAAATATCTGCCACATTAGGAAAATTCAATGCAGACTAAGCAAAGTATTCTAACAAGCAATTTAAGCAGAAGAATAAAAAATCTTAAAGCAGATTATAGTTTGACACAAAAGACAGCAAAGAAACCTGTCAACAGGTAGTAAGGCATCAATCACTATCCTAGAATTCAGGAACAGAGATTCTTATTAAAAGGCTTTGGAACGGGCAGAAAGCAAAAAGCAGAGAAATGAGAATGCTAGGTTTATTGCAATAAGGCCTTCAAGTAAAAAGTATGAATTGAGCTACTTCATCTGAGATGTAAGATGGCAAGTATACCCTGAAATTTTCACCAGAAATAGAGTACTGAGCACCTGACTAGAAACAAGATTACAACTTCAAATCTTGAGTGTTGAGCTACAGTTCCTGAAGCCATTCTGTTGTCAGTTTCATTCACTGTCTCACCAACATCCATCCCATCCATCTTCTTTTCATCTCTGTCAAAACAACTTCAATTTATGTAGTGATAGTCCCCAAGAGATAATGTGTGACCGATCTAAACGTCCATAACAATACTGTTACATGTGACTGGTCTCTGGGCAAGGCCATGTGACCTAGTTCTAGCCAGTATGATATAAAACAAAAGTCAATTAAGTGGACCTTCTAGAAGAGCTTTCCTGATATAAAGGAAAGAACCAGGCTGGCATGCCCCTTTTTTTTTCAAATTCTCCATCCTTCCCTCTTCTTTCAACTTGTAATATGATCTTAATGTCTAGAGTTACAATAACCCTCTTACGCCCATGAGACCAAAAACACAAAGCCAACAGGCAATACAGTTAAGGATGGAAGAGCACAGAGAGCAGAACTGCACCCTGTCAACAGTATTCAACAGCCACACTAGCCCTCTATCTCGTCATTTCAGAAAACTAAACACACCTATGATATCAGCTTTTCTATTACTCATTTCCAAATGCATTTCTAACTGATATACCCTTTCCCAACTAAGTTATAGCCAAAAACACTGACTTTGCTGGGCAGCTTCATACCTCTCTGTACCTCAGTATTCTCATCTGAATCCTGACGAGAGTATTCAATATACTATACTGATGGCTGATTGTGAGACTAAACAAGGTAATACATGTAAAATTCTTGGAATAGTTCCTTGCATACAGTAAGCTTTCAGTATATATTGGTAATCATCATAATCATCTTGATTATGCAAACAAGACATAAGAATAAGTAACTATAGCTTATACAGGTCACACATGGCTCAACTAGAGAGGTACAAGTGAGCAGAAAATTCCTCACAAACTCAACCATCTTTAAAGTGTTCTTGTCTCAACTGAGTAGTTAGTTCTTCAGTGTCTGTTAATAGCTGCATCAGCAGCCCTAACACTTACATGTCATAAAAATGATTCAATTTTGCAAGAAGATTGACTAAACATAAGCCATTTGCACTTCAAAAGAACAGTTGAAGGGCAAAAGTGTAATGTCAGATTTTATCTCAAGTATTGTTCTTACCTGACAAGTGGAAACAATAATTCACCTCCTAATAGTAATAGAAAGGGCAAATTTAAGATAGGTTTCAAGTATACAATACTCTAGTATGAATAATCTTCATAGTTATCTAATGTCACAATCCAATGCACGCTCCAGCTGAATCACTAGTTTCTACAAATATCATTATTATGAGCTGGCATGCACACGGATTCCTCTGACATGAGTTTTTGTAATATATGAGAATTACTACAGACAAACTCTAACAGATGCATTGAACAGATAACACTAATTCAGGTGAGTTTTGATAACAGGCAATAGAGAACTTTCAGAAACTAAATGATCCTATGATAATAATTTCGCTCAAGAAACAGACATCAGAAATTGAAGGCATATGCTGTTCTACACTTTTTCACAAAAACTGTGTAGAGATAAGGTTGCACTAGGTTTCCCACTCCCAAATTACTCTGGTTTTGAAAACTATTTAGTAGCAGAAAGCACTAGCTACCAGGAAAGGAAAACAGAAAACCCTATAAATCCACACCATCAGTCTCATTGCTCCCCAGGCCTGCTCTGTTCCCGACGTTCCAATGTCAGCGTTACTAGCCTTTCAATTCTGTAACAGAAATGTCAGCTTCTTGACTCTCCATTTCTTGGATACTTCATCAATCCCAAATTCACCTTATTCCATTTCCAAATTTCAGTTATAATTTTAAAAAGCTTTTCACAGGCTCATTTACCTCTCCTCCCTTTTCCCCATTTCTGAATTTTTTCAAGGAACTAGCAATGAAAATTGCTAATTTCAGAATTAGCAATGAAAGAACAGGCTGAAACCAGCTACAGAGCAAAAACCCCCCTCACTCACAACCAGGAAATGCCCAGTGTTACACGTCATCTAAAGGTGGTTCCAGAAAATATAGGGAGCATTAAGGAATGGGGGTGAAATTCCTCTCCTGAGATATTTCTATGGGACATACCAGCCCAGCCATACCCAGCCTAAAGCACATTACCTCAGTGGGATGAGAACCTAGGAAATCGTGAGTGCTCTACTGCATCTTAGTAAGGTTCTTCCACAACGAAGAGCATTATGTTCCTCCCCACTCTGCACACTGTTATGCAAGGCTCTGTGCTGTTTATCCAGAGGCATTTTCTCCTTTAAATGCTCAGACTGTGATAGATCATTAACAAATGAGACAGATTCAAAGAAATTTACAAGTCATACTTACCCAACTTTGAAATTTACAAAATAAGCAGAATTTTTAATTGCTGCTAAAGCATAATTTTCAAATCATTTCAATAGTTTTTATCAGACTTTAGTGAAAATATAAAATGGACAAGTGTCTAATATATTAATCAAGTCATTAATTACTAAGAGTACCTATTCAAATTTGAAAATGCACATGGCAATATTAGAAGGCAATTTTTAAGAGGAGCCTGATATATGGTTATCAGGTCTTGTTAAAATGCAGATTCTTATTTCATCTGAATAAGTGGAGCCTAAGATTCTATACTGCTGGTTTGGGGCCCTCAATGCTTAAAACAGCACTTAGTACATGGCAGACTCAAATAATTGTTGAACAAATGACTAGAAAATGTAGCTTGGAAAAAGAAAAATAAAATTCTAGATAAGGATTTTCAATATTTGAAAGACAAGTAAAAAGTAAAGATCTGTTTTATTTCAAATGGACAATAAGAAAACTATAAGTAAAAAGGTTACATTAAGATACATTACTAGCAATAATTTGTTCAACAATGGTTTACGTTTTCTTGAAAGAGGCAGGTACCTAATATATTCAAGCAAAACAGAGAGCCATCTAAGAGGAATGCAAATGGCTATATTAGCACTGTGAATACTAAGGATTTCTAAAGCCTCTTCCATCTTAGGATTCCAACTATTCACAAAAGAATCCATAGGAATAACTTCCATTCTTTGGAAAAGAAGTAAAAGTTGCCTCAATATAAACAGAAGCCATTGGGACCCTAAGCCAGAACTGTGTACATGACCAAAACCATAAATTCACTGTCAAGCCATTAAAGAAAGAGAAACCATTCCACTGTGATAACTGAATACGTACAAAGACAATGGTGTGATGAAGATATAGGAACACTCACAGAATGAAATCCATTTATTTGAGCCTCTGTTTGCCAACTATAAAGAATAACTCCGATGCATTTAACCAAGAAAAAAAGATAATAATATTCATTTGATGGAAAATTAGTGCACAAACACACCTCATTTTCCTAGAAACCCTCTGAAGTCATCTGGTATTAATGTATCAAAACACACTTTTTTTTTGCTGTGACTAAGCCATAACAGTTTGGCGTTGTAAAGATTAAAACTGCCTCATGTGACCAAAAGGGGAAAGAAAGAAATGAGACAAAATAAAATTTCAGTGGCTGAGATTGCAAACAGAGTCGAGGGGTTATCCTGGAGGTTATTCTTAAGCACTATATAGACATCCCTTTTTAGTTTATGGTGTATTGGAGTGGGTGGAGGGAAGAACCTGAAACTGCTCAATTGTGTTACAGTAGCCTAGATTCTTGAAGACAACTGCATAAAGATATAATGTTTACAAGTGACTATGTGATTGTGAGACGCTTGTCTCTGATGCTCCTTATATCTAGGGTATGGACAGATGAGTAAAAAAAAAATGGATAAAAATAAATAAACAATAGGGGGGACAAAGGGTAAAATAAATTGGGTAGATGGAAACATTAATGGTCAATGAGAGGGAAAGGTGAGGGGCATGGTATGCATGAACTTTTTCTTTTTTCTTTTTATTTATTTTGCTGGAGTGATACAAGTGTTCTAAACATGATCAGGGCAATTAATATATAACTGTGATGATAATGTGAGCCACTGATTGCACTCCATGTATGGAATGTTTTTATGTCAAGAATAAATGTTTGTGTGTTAAGCTTTTACAATATTAAAAAAAAAAACAAAAAAACTGCCCATAGGTTCATTTACTATGTTTAGTTGTTTCAACAAAAGGAATCCTCTTCTTTCTGAAGAGGATTTATAAGACCTATTTTGAAATTCACTTCAGAAAGTTTCTAAAAACATATAACTATTAAAATACTATTATGGAAAGATGGTGGGGGTGGAATGCTACAAAGTGTAAATACCACTAAAACACAGGAAATTGATGCTCTAGATGATGTGGAAAAGACTGCTTATAAAGTTAATGAGATATTACTTAACATAAGAGAAACAATTTGGTCACTGATAGTAAGGATAAAAACGTTTTAATCAAATACAACCAAACTAATTAAAAGTATAACAAAAATTAAAGCAATACAAGAGATTTCTGGGAAGATGGCAGAGTAGTGAGTAGCAGGGCACACTCCTTTTCCAAAAACAGCTAGTGGACAAGCAAAACTATTCAAAACAACTTCTAGAGCCCCAGAGATCAGGTGAGCACTGCACAGCATACAGAGACGAATGGAACGAAGAGATTGAGAATTTCATTCCACCGCAGCTGTGGCACATATGTTCTACCCTGAGGCAAGCAGCTTTGGATCAGTCCAGCTCCCACCTGGTGGGCTGCTACAAGAATGGGAGGGTCACAGAAGTCCTCCTCAAGACCAGAGGGGTCCATGGCCCAGTACTGATCCAGTGAACTCAGACCTCTGGATCCTACTACTTTAGCCCATCCTGAACAGGCACCCCTATGCCACTGTTGCCACTGGTGAGAGGAGAAGTGAGCAGAGGACTAAAAATGTCTTAATAGGGCTGCAGGGAACAGATTACTGAAGAATATCATTTGCTAGGCAGGTCAGGAAACTGCAGCCTGGAGAAGATGGAAAAAGGCACCTTGAAGTCTTTCCTGATAGTCTCCCCCAAAGTCCTTTGGAACTGTTCTGTACCCCAACGTGGGTCCATGGCCCTGTTTTGGCTGGGAAACACTGACAAACTAAATGCCAAAGAACCTTAGCATAAACCGAATTAATAACAAAATCCTAAACCAAAAAGAGAAACCAACCATCAGAGTCTCATCAAGATAATAAGATGCCCAGATATCAGCAAAAGAGCACAAGCCACACCAAGAAGCAAAAAAAGGCATGGTCCAGTAAAAGAATAAATAAGTCGCAAGATACAAAACAAAGAAAAAAAAAGTTGCAAGATACAGAATTGGAACAACTAATCAAGGATGTTCAAACAAATCTCCTAAACCAATTAAAGGAGATGAAGGGAAAAAATGGCTAAAGACATAAAGGATATTAAGAAGACACTAAGACACCAGGTGAACATTAAGAATTTGAAAGCATGCAATGAAAAATAACTGATTTATGGGAATGAATAAAGCACAAAAGAAGAGAATAAAAATATGCTAGATGCATACAAGAGCAGATCTGAAAAGAAATAAGAAAGGATCAACAACCTAGAAGAAAAGGCATCCAAAATCAAACAGATAAAAGAACAGATAGAGAAAGAAATGGAAAAATTTGAACAGGGTATCACACGCCATGGGTATTCCAGAAGGAGAAGGGAAGGGAAAGGGGATGGAAATAATGGCTAAAAAATTCTAAACTCTAATGAAAGGCATATACATATCCAAGAAGCGTAACATATTCAAAACAGAATGAATCCAAATAGATTTATTCTAAGACACATACTATTCAGACTTTCAACTGCCAGAGATAAATAGGGAATTCTGAAAGCAGCAAGAGAAAACAATCCATCATATACAAGGGACAAAAACCATGGAGGTAAGAAGGCAGTGGTAACATATATTCAAGATACTGAAAGAAAAAAAAAGAACAAAACTGCCAGTCAAGAATTCTTTATCTGGCATAACTGCTCTTCAAACATAAGAAGATATATCCCAGAGTAATTTGGGCAGAGAATAAAAAAATATTTGCAAAATCCCCTTGGGGAACTGAAGAGAAAGGAGGAAATACTGCACTTCACTATTTGAGGAATTATTGATATTCTCGCAAGCAGTGGGGACAACCATTTCAATAGGGTGAGCCCTTGATCTTGGAGCTCATCCCATGAAACTTATTCCTGCAAAGGAGAAGCTAAGCCTATTTATAAATATGTCTAAGATTTATCCCCAGAGAACCTCTTTTGTTGCTCAGATGTGGCCTCTCTCTCTCTACTCTAAGCCAATTTAGCAGGTGAACTATGCCCTACCCCCTGAATGCAACATGATTCCTAGGGGTATAAATCTTCCTGGCAACATGGGACAGGATTCCCATGATGAGCCAGGACCCTTGACAGTATTTCCAGGTCAAGAAGGAGTACAAAAGCCTTCTTGACCAAAAGAAAAAGAGAAATGAGACAATAAAGTTTCAGTGGCTGAGAGATTTTAAACAGAGTCAAGAGGTTATACTGGAAGTTATTCTTATTCATTATACAGATATCCCTCTTTAGCTTAGCATGTATTGGAGTGGCTGGAGGGAAATACCTGAAACTGCTGAACTGCATTCCAATAGCCTTGTTTCTTGAAGACAAACGTATAATTATACAGCTTTTATAAAATGACCACGTGATTGTGTAAACCTTGTTTCTGATGCTCCTTTTATCCAGGGTATGGAAAGATGATTTAAAAAAATAAGGATAAAAAAATAAATAATGGGGAGGGGATAATGGGTAAAAAAATTGGGTTCGTTGCAATGCTACTGGTCAATGACAGGGAGGGGTAAGGGGTATGAGGTGTATGAGTTTTTCCTTTTATATAATTTTTTTTTGGATTTTTTTTTTTTTATTAATTAACGGAAAAAATAGAAAA
This sequence comes from Tamandua tetradactyla, assembly GCF_023851605.1. Taxonomy (NCBI): domain Eukaryota; kingdom Metazoa; phylum Chordata; class Mammalia; order Pilosa; family Myrmecophagidae; genus Tamandua; species Tamandua tetradactyla. Next base: position 188,622,393 of record NC_135327.1, read on the forward strand.
AAAAGAAATTAACCGAACATTTAGAAATCATACCATTCTACATATGCAATCAGTAATTCTTAACATCATCACATAGATGCATGATCATCGTTTCTTAGTACATTTGCATCGGTTTAGAAGAACTAGCAACACAACAGAAAAAGATATAGAATGTTAATATAGAGAAAAAAATAAAAGTAATAACAATAGAAAAAAAAAAGACAAACAAATAACCAGACAGGCAAAAAAAAAAAACAAACAAACAACAAAAAAAAACCTATAGCTCAGATGCAGCTTCATTCAGTGTTTTAACATGATTACTTTACAATTAGGTATTATTGTCCTGTCCATTTCTGAGTTTTTGTATCTAGTCCTGTTGCACAGTCTGTATCCCTTCAGCTCCAATTACCCATTATCTTACCCTGTTTCTAACTCCTGATGGACTCTGTTACCAATGACATATTCCAAGTTTATTCTCGAATGTCCGTTCACATCAGTGGGACCATACACTATTTGTCCTTTAGTTTTTGGCTAGACTCACTCAGCATAATGTTCTCTAGGTCCATCCATGTTATTACATGCTTCATAAGTTTATCCTGTCTTAAAGCTGCATAGTATTCCATTGTATGTATATACCACAGTTTGTTGAGCCACTCGTCTGTTGATGGATTTTTTGGCTGCTTCCATCTCTTTGCAATTGTAAATAACGCTGCTATAAACATTGGTGCGCAAATGTCCGTTTGTGTCTTTGCCCTTAAGTCCTTTGAGTAGATTCCCAGCAATGGTATTACTGGGTCGTATGGCAATTCTATATTCAGCTTTTTGAGGAACCGCCAAACTGCCTTCCACAGTGGTTGCACCATTTGACATTCCCACCAACAGTGGATAAGTGTGCCTCTTTCTCCGCATCCTCTCCAGCACTTGTCATTTTCTGTTTTGTTGATAATGGCCATTCTGGTGGGTGTGAGATGATATCTCATTGTGGTTTTGATTTGCATTTCTCTAATGGCCAGGGACATTGAGCATCTCTTCATGTGCCTTTTGGCCATTTGTATTTCCTCTTCTGACAGGTGTCTGTTCAAGTCTTTTTCCCATTTTGTAATTGGGTTGGCTGTCTTTTTATTGTTGAGTTGAACAATCTCTTTATAAATTCTGAATACTAGACCTTTATCTGATATGTCATTTCCAAATATTGTCTCCCATTGTGTAGGCTGTCTTTCTACTTTCTTGATGAAGTTCTTTGATGCACAAAAGTGTTGAATTTTGAGGAGCTCCCATTTATTTATTTCCTTCTTCAGTGCTCTTGCTTTAGGTTTAAGGTCCATAAAACCGCCTCCAATTGTAAGTTTCATAAGATATCTCCCAACATTTTCCTCTAACTGTTTTATGGTCTTAGACCTAATGTTTAGATCTTTGATCCATTTTGAGTTAATTTTTGTATAGGGTGTGAGATACGGGTCTTCTTTCATTCTTTTGCATATGGATATCCAGTTCTCTAGGCACCATTTATTGAAGAGACTGTTCTGTCCCAGGTGAGTTGGCTTGACTGCCTTATCAAAGATCAAATGTCCATAGATGAGAGGGTCTATATCTGAGCACTTTATTCTATTCCATTGGTCGATATATCTATCTTTATGCCAACACCATGCTGTTTTGACCACTGTGGCTTCATAATATGCCTTAAAGTCCGGCAGCGTGAGACCTCCAGCTTCGTTTTTTCTCCTCAAGATACTTTTAGCAATTCGGGGCACCCTGCCCTTCCAGATAAATTTGCTTATTGGTTTTTCTATTTCTGAAAAATAAGTTGTTGGGATTTTGATTGGTATTGCGTTGAATCTGTAAATCAATTTAGGTAGGATTGACATCTTAACTATATTTAGTCTTCCAATCCATGAACACGGTATGCCCTTCCATCTATTTAGGTCTTCTGTGATTTCTTTTAACAGTTTTTTGTAGTTTTCTTTGTATAGGCTTTTTGTCTCTTTAGTTAAATTTATTCCTAGGTATTTTATTCTTTTAGTTGCAATTGTAAATGGGATTCGTTTCTTGATTTCCCCCTCAGCTTGTTCATTACTAGTGTATAGAAATGCTACAGATTTTTGAATGTTGATCTTGTAACCTGCTACTTTGCTGTACTCATTTATTAGCTCTAGTAGTTTTGTTGTGGATTTTTCCGGGTTTTCGACGTATAGTATCATATCGTCTGCAAACAGTGATAGTTTTACTTCTTTCTTTCCAATTTTGATGCATTGTATTTCTTTTTCTTGTCTAATTGCTCTGGCTAGAATCTCCAACATGATGTTGAATAATAGTGGTGATAGTGGACATCCTTGTCTTGTTCCTGATCTTAGGGGGAAAGTTTTCAATTTTTCCCCATTGAGGATGATATTAGCTGTGGTTTTTTCACATATTCCCTCTATCATTTTAAGGAAGTTCCCTTGTATTCCTATCTTTTGAAGTGTTTTCAACAGGAAAGGATGTTGAATCTTGTCAAATGCCTTCTCTGCATCAACTGAGATGATCATGTGATTTTTCTGCTTTGATTTGTTGATATGGTGTATTACATTAATTGATTTCCTTATGTTGAACCATCCTTGCATACCTGGGATGAATCCTACTTGGTCATGATGTATAATTCTTTCAATGTGTTGCTGGATACGATTTGCTAGAATTTTATTGAGGATTTTTGCATCTATATTCATTAGAGAGATTGGTCTATAGTTTTCTTTTTTTGTAATATCTTTGCCTGGTTTTGGTATGAGGGTGATGTTGGCTTCATAGAATGAATTAGGTAGTTTTCCCTCCACTTCAATTTTTTTGAAGAGTTTGAGGAGAGTTGGTACTAATTCTTTCTGGAATGTTTGGTAGAATTCACATGTGAAGCCGTCTGGTCCTGTACTTTTCTTTTTAGGAAGCTTTTGAATGACTGCTTCGATTTCTTTACTTGTGATTGGTTTGTTGAGATCATCTGTTTCTTCTTGAGTAAAAGTTGGTTGTTCATGTCTTTCCAGGAACCCGTCCACTTCATCTAAATTGTTGTATTTATTAGCGTAAAGTTGTTGATAGTATCCTGTTATTACCTCCTTTATTTCTGTGAGGTCAGTAGTTATGTCTCCTCTTCCATTTCTGATCTTATTTATTTGCATCCTCTCTCTTCTTCTTTTTGACAATCTTGATAAGGGCCCATCAATCTTATTGATTTTCTCATAGAACTAACTTCTGGTCTTATTGATTTTCTCTATTGTTTTCATGTTTTCAATTTCATTTATTTCTGCTCTAATCTTTGTTATTTCTTTCCTTTTGCTTGCTTTGGGATTAGTTTGCTGTTCTTTCTCCAGTTCTTCCAAGTGGACAGTTAATTCCTGCATTTTTGCCTTTTCTTCTTTTCTGATAAAGGCATTTAGGGCAATAAATTTCCCTCTTAGCACTGCCTTTGCTGCGTCCCATAAGTTTTGATATGTTGTGTTTTCATTTTCATTCGCCTCGAGGTATTTACTAATTTCTCTTGCAATATCTTCTTTGACCTACTCGTTGTTTAAGAGTGTGTTGTTGAGCCTCCACGTATTTGTGAATTTTCTGGCACTCTGCCTATTATTGATTTCCAACTTCATTTCTTTATGATCATAGAAAGTATTGTGTATGATTTCAATCTTTTTAAATTTGTTAAGACTTGCTTTGTGACCCAGCATATGGTGTATCTTTGAGAATGATCTATGAGCACTTGAGAAAAAGGTGTATCCTGCTGTTGTGGGATGTAATGTCCTATAAATGTCTGTTAAGTCTAGCTCATTTATAGTAATATTCAGATTCTCTATTTCTTTATTGATCCTCTGTCTAGATGTTCTGTCCATTGATGAGAGTGGTGAATTGAAGTTTCCAACTATTATGGTATATGTGTCTATTTCCCTTTTCAGTGTTTGCAGTGTATTCCTCACGTATTTTGGGGCATTCTGGTTCGGTACGTAAATATTTATGATTGTTATGCCTTCTTGTTCAATTGTTCCTTTTATTAGTATATAGTGTCCTTCTTTGTCTCTTTTAACTATTTTACATTTGAAGTCTAACTTGTTGATATTAGTATAGCCACTCCTGCTCTTTTCTGGTTGTTATTTGCATGAAATATCTTTTCCCAACCTTTCACTTTCAACCTATATTTATCTTTGGGTCTAAGATGTGTTTCCTGTAGACAGCATATAGAAGGATCCTGTTTTTTAATCCATTCTGCCAATCTATGTCTTTTGATTGGGGAATTCAGTCCATTAACATTTAGTGTTATTACTGTTTGGATAATATTTTCCTCTAACATTTTGCCTTTTGTATTATATATATCATATCTGACTTTCCTTCTTTTTACACTCTTCTCCATACTCTCTCTTCTGTCTTTTCGTATCTGACTCTAGTGCTCCCTTTAGTATTTCTTGCAGAGCTGGTCTCTTGGTCACAAATTCTCTCAGTGACTTTTTGTCTGAGAATGTTTTAATTTCTCCCTCCTTTTTGAAGGACAATTTTGCTGGATATAGGAGTCTTGGTTGGCAGTTTTTCTCTTTTAGTAATTTAAATATATCATCCCACTGTCTTCTAGCCTCCATGGTTTCTTTTTTTTTTTTTTTTATTAATTAAAAAAATTAACTAACACAACATTAGAAATCAATCCATTCTACATATGCAATCAGTAATTCTTAATATCATCACATAGGTGTATGGTCATCATTTCTCAGTACATATGCATCGATTTAGAGAAAGAAATAGCACAACAACAGAAAAAGAAATAAAGTGATAACACAGAGAGAAAACACAAATAAAAATAAAAAGTACAAAAATATATAAGAGAAAACAAAACGAAACAAAACAAAAAAACTATAGATCAGATGCAGCTTCATTCAGCGTTCCAACATAATTACATTACAATTAGGCAGTATTGTGCTGACCATTTTTTTTTTTAGACATCATACCATTCTACATATGCAATCAGTAATTCTTAACATCATCCCATAGATGCATGATCATCATTTCTTAGTACATTTGCATCGGTTTAGAAGAACTAGCAGTATAACAGAAAAAGATATAGAATGTTAATATAGAGAAAAAAAAATAAGAGTAATAATAATAAGAACAAAACAAACAAAACAAAACAAAACAAAAACCTATATCTCGGATGCAGCTTCGTTCAGTATTTTAACATGATTACTTTACAATTAGGTATTATTGTACTGTCCATTTTTGAGTTTTTGTATCTAGTCCTATTGCACCGTCTGTATTCCATCAGCTCCAATTACCCATTATCTTACCCTGTTTCTAACTCCTGCTGAACTCTGTTACCAATGACATATTCCAAGTTTATTCTCGAGTGTCGATTCACATCATTGGGACCATACAGTATTTGTCTTTTAGTTTTTGGCTAGACTCACTCAGCATAATGTTTTCTAGGTCCATCCATGTTATTACATGCTTCATAAGTTTATCCTGTCTTAACGCTGCATAATATTCCATCGTATGTATATACCACAGTTTGTTTAGCCACTCGTCTGTTGATGGACATTTTGGCTGTTTCCATCTCTTTGCAATTGTAAATAACGCTGCTATAAACATTGGTGTGCAAATGTCTGTTTGAGTTTTTGCCCTTAATTCCTTTGAGTAGATTCCCAGCAATGGTATTGCTGGGTCGTATGGCAATTCTATATTCAGCTTTTTGAGGAACCGCCAAACTGCTTTCCACAGTGGTTGCACCATTTGACATTCCCACCAACAGTGGATAAGTGTGCCTCTTTCACCGCATCCTCTCCAGCACTTGTCATTTTCTGTTTTGTTGATAATGGCCATTCTGGTGGGTGTGAGATGATATCTCATTGTGGTTTTGATTTGCATTTCTCTAATGGCCAGGGACATTGAGCAACTCTTCATGTGTCTTTTGGCCATTTGTAGTTCCTCCTCTGAGAGGTGTCTATTCAAGTCTTTTTCCCATTTTGTAATTGGGTTGGCTATGTTTTTGTTGTTGAGTTGAACAATCTCATTATAAATTCTGGAGCCTCCGTGGTTTCTGCTGAGAAATCTACACATAGTCTTATTGGGTTTCTCTTGTATGTGATGGATTGTTTTTCTCTTGCTGCTTTCAAGATCCTCTCTTTCTCTTTGACCTCTGACATTCTAACTAGTAAGTGTCTTGGAGAATGCCTATTTGGGTCTAATCTCTTTGGGGTGCGCTGCACTTCTTGGATCTGTAATTTTAGGTCTTTCATAAGAGTTGGGAAATTTTCAGTGATAATTTCTTCCATTAGTTTTTCTCCTCCTTTTCCCTTCTCTTCTCCTTCTGGGACACCCACAACACGTATATTTGTGCGGTTCATATTGTCCTTGAGTTCCCTGATACCCTGTTCAAATTTTTCCATTCTTTTCCCGATAGTTTCTGTTTCTTTTTGGAATTCAGATGTTCCACCCTCCAAATCACTAATTCTATCTTCTGTCTCTTTAAATCTATCATTGTAGGTATCCATTGTTTTTTCCATCTTTTCTACTTTATCCTTCACTTCCATAAGCTCTGTGATTTGTTTTTTCAGTTTTTCTATTTCTTCTTTTTGTTCAGCCCATGTCTTCTTCATGTCCTCCCTCCATTTATCGATTTCGTTTTTGAAGAGGTTTTCCATTTCTATTCTTATATTCAGCATTAGTTGTCTCAGCTCCCGTATCTCATTTGAATTATTGGTTTGTTCCTTTGACTGGGCCATATTTTCAATTTTTTGAGCGTGATCCGTTATCTTCTGCTGGCGTCTGTGCATTTAGTCAGATTTCCCTGGGTGTTGGACCCAACAATTTGGAGGATTTTTCTGTGAAATCTCTGGGTTCTGTTTTTCTTATTCTGCCCAGTAGGTGGCGCTCGTGGCACACGTTTGTCTGCGGGTCCCTCCAGTAAAAGGTGCTGTGGGTCCTTTAACTTTGGAAAACTCTCGCCATCGGAGAGGTTCGCCAGCCGAAGCGGCTTGGAAGAGTGCCAGCCGGCCCGGGGTCCGAACGCGGGGAGGGTCGCCGGCCGCCGCAGCCCGGGAGAGCGCCCGTCCAAATTTCCTAGTCGACCCGGGGCGCTAAGCATGGCAGGAGTGCACCAGCCGCCGCGGCCCACCCGGCAGAGTGTATCATTCCTGGGGAGTCACGTGTTTGGAAGGGACCCCCCCCCGTCACCGTTCTCCGCAGCCTGGGGATTTCCGATCCAACTCTCTCAGTTGGTCCGGGGGGCCGCGCGTGGTGTGGGCGCCAGCCACCGCGGCTTGAGGGGACCGCCTGTCCAATTCTCCCACCCGGCCCGGGAAGGAGGAAGGGAGGGACTCCGGCCGCTTGCTGCCCCGCCCGGTGAAGCCCGTGCCCCTCGGCGATCTCACCGGAGCGGGTTCTCTCAGCCAGTCATCCGTTCCAGGATAGGGTACGCTGTCTTTTTTATCTCTGTCGTGGCTCTGGGAGCTGTTCTGTATCGTTTCTACTCCCCTAGTAGCTGTTCTGGAGGAGGAACTAAGATCCCCACGTCTTACTAAGCCGCCATCTTCTCCGGAAGTCTATATAATTTTTATGGAGTGATACAAATGTTCTAAAAATGATTATGGTGATGAATATACAAATATGTGATGATATTGTGAGCCACTGATTGTATACTACAGATGGAGTATATATGTGAAGATTTCTCAATAAAAATAGTATTTTAAAAAATGAGGGAGAATTTAAAATTTTTCACAAATATATGGAAGCTGAGAAAGTTCATTACTAAAGAGATCTGCCCTACAAGAAATACCAAAGGGAGTTATGTAGGCTGAAAAGAAAAAAAGAGAGAGAAGCCCAGAGAAAAGTACAGAAATGAGAATTATAAGTAAGGGTACTAAAAGAGTAAAAAGGGAGACAAAAACAAGATATTGCATATAAAAAGTCAAAGGATAAACTAATTGAAGTACTGCCTTTAGAGTAACAGATATTTATTAATATTTAATATATTAATACATGAATGTTAATGGATTAAACTTCCCAATCAAAAATCACAGATTGCCAGAATGGCTAAAAAAAATATGATCCATCTACATGCAATCTACAAGAGACTCACCTCAGACCCAAAGACCCAAATAGACTCAAAGTGAAAGATTGAGAAAGATATTCCAAGCAAACTGTAATCAGAAACAAGCTGGGGTAGCTATACTAATATCAAACAAAACAGACTTCAAATGAAAAAATGTTTCAGGAGACAAAGAAAGACACTATATAGAAGGGGCAATCCACCAAGTAGAAATAATTATAAATATTTATGTACCTAACCAGGGTGCCACAAAGTACATGAGGCAGACAGTGGTAAAACTGAAGGGAGTAATAGACATCTTTACAATAACTGGAGACTTCAATAAACTACTCTCATCAAGGGACAGAACATCCAGATAGAGGATCAATAATCAAACAGAAAACTTGAATAATATATTTGAACTAGATCTAACAGATATATACAGAACAATGCATCCCAAAACAATAGGCTACACATTCTTCTCAAGTGCTCATAGATCACTCTTAAGGACAGACCACATTTTGGGTCACAAAACAGGTCTCAATTAATTAAAAAAGGATTGACGTTATATAAAGCACTTTATCTGTTCATAATAAAATGAAGCTGGAAATCAATAACAGGCAGATAACCGGAAAATTCATAAATACATGGAAGTTAAACAACATAATCAATGGGTCAAAGAAAAAATTCCAAGAAAAAAACAACAAAACCAAAAGTTGGTTCTTTGAAAAGACCAGTGAAATTGACAAACCCTTAGCTAGACTAACAAAGAAAAAGAAAAACAATGCAAATACATAAAATCAGAAATGAGAAGGGGGACACTACAAGTGACCCCACAAAAATAAATAAAGGTCGTAAAGAATACCATGAACCACTGTAAGCCAGCAAATTAGACAACTTAGACAAAATGAACAATTTCCTAGGAACACATGAAAAACTTACTCAAGAAGAAACAGAAGACCTCAACAAATAAATCACAATTAAAGAGATTGACTCTGCCAGCAAAAAAACTCCCAGCAAAGAGAGCCCAGGACCAGAAGGGCTTCATAGGTGAATTCTACCCAACATGCCAAGAAGATCAATACCAATCTTGCTCATATTCTCCAAAAAATCTGGAGGGAAAACAACATAACTCAAATTTTATGAAATCAGCATCATTCTAATACTAAAGCCAGGTAAGAACACAAGGAAATAAAACTGGAAACCAATCTCTCCAATGAATTTAGATTCAAAAATCTTCAACAAAACATTTGCAAATTGAATTCAACAGCACATTAAAAGAATTATACACCATGATCAAGGGGTTTTATTGCAGGTATGCAATGGTGGTGCAAGATAAGAAAACCAATTAGTGTAATATTCCAAATTAACAAATCCAAGGGGAAAAAAGCACAAGATCATCTCTGATTCAAGAAGAAAAGGTATTTGACAAAATCCAGCATCCTTTCTTGATTAAAAAAAACACTTCAAAAGGTAGAAACAGAAGAAATTTCCTCAACACGATAAAAGGCTGAGGGTTAAAGAACATGGCTTTTTGGGGGTACACGACAAGTTTCAAACCAGCACAAGAGTATATATGAAAAACCCACAGCTAACATTGTAATCAATGGTGAAAGACTGAAAGCTTTCCCTCTAAGATCTGGAGCAAAACAAATATGCCCACTATCACCACTATTATTCAACATTTTACTGTAAGTTCTAGCGAGAGAAAACAGGCAAGAAAAAGAAATAAAAGTCACCCAAATGAGAAAAGAAGAAGTGAAACTCACTACTTGCAGATGACATGATCCTATATTCAGACATTCAAAAACAACCTACAACAAAGATAGTAGGATAGTAAAGTGGCAGGATACAAAATCAACAGCAAAAATCAGTAGTGTCTATACACTAGTAATGAGCAATATGAGGAGGAAATCAAGAAAAAATTCTATTTATAATGGCAACTAAAATAATACCTAGGAATAAATTTAATCAAAGATATAAAGGACTTGCATTCAGAAAACTACAAAACATTGCTAAGGAAATTTTAAAAATTTGGAAAGACAGTCTATGTTCATGCATTGGCCACAAATAGCCAAAAGCATCTTGAAAAAGAAGACTGAAGTGGGAGAATTCATACTTCTTGGCTTTAAAGCATATCATAAAGCCATAGTGTCAAATCAGTATGGTACTGCATAAAAAGAAACATATTGATCGATGCAATTAAATTAAGAGTTCAGAAATAGACCCACACATTTATGGTCAATTCATTTTTAATAAACTGGGACTCAACAGTATCTTCAACAAATGGTGCTGGTAGAACAGAATATCCTTATCCAAGAGAACGAAAGAGGACCCCTATTTCACATCTTATATGAAAATTAACTCAAAATAGATCAAAAAACTAAAACAGCCAGGACCATAAAATTCCTGAAAGACTATAAGGGGAAGCATCTTCAAGATCTTATAGTAGGCACTGGTTTCTTAGACCTGACATCCAAAGCACAAACAACCAAAGAAAAAAATCAGATAAATGGAAACTCTTCAAAATGGAATACTTTTGTACTTCAAAGGACTCTGTCAAGGTGAAAAGGCAGCCTATTCAAAGGGAGAAAATATCTGGAAATTGCATAGCCAATAAGGTTTTCATATCCTGAATACATAAAGAAATACTTCAACTCAACAATCGAAAGACAAACAACCCAATTAAAAAATGAGCAAAAGACATGAACGGATATTTTTCCAGAGGAAACACAACTGGCTAAAAAAAACATGAAAAGATGCTAATCACCAACTATTAATGAAATGCAAATCAAAACCACAATGATATATCATTTCACACATACCAGAATGGCTACTATTAAACAGAAAACTACAAGTATTGGAGAGGATGTAGAGAAACACTTATTCACTGCTGTTGGGAATATAAAATGCCATTTTGTATTAATATAAAATGTATAAAAGTGTCTCAGGTAGCCGTGGAAATGTAGAGTTCAAAATCGTAGGGCAGACTGTGAAGCTGATGACTGATGGAAGGTCTGGACAAACTCCACAAGAGAGGCTCGTCGGCCAAAGGAGAAAGAGTGTCTCTTCTGAATCCTCCTTAAAAGGCTTCCATTGATTAGATCAAACATCACTCATTGCAGAAGACACTCTCCTTGACTGATTACAAATGGAATCAGCTGCAGATGCAGCAACATGATCATGATTTAATTCTATGGAATCTCCAGGACTTGCCCAACCAGACAAACAGGTACCACACACCACATGGTCAAAATAACACGAGCCTGACCATTACAGTATACCTCTTGTCAAACTATACACATTACCTTAAACCATACCTAATTTCTAAATAGAGCACAATAAAAGACACATTTTCTTTCCTCACCTAACAATATTCAACTCCCCTGCATATAACCAGAAACACATTAAATCTCCCCAGAATTATCCAAGTCCTTGGGTAATATTCATTCTTATACTTGATACCTTACACCTTGAATACTATAACATAAACAAAACAGCATTACGGCCCTCATTTCTGTAATTGATCACGTGGTCATAGCTCATGTTTATCACTACCTTCTTCCACTATCCATTCCATCTTCCCTTTATCCTAAGAAAGCGCTTCAGATGGCTGTGGTTCTTTGCCTGGTGGGGTGACCCAAACCTTCATTCCTGAAGTTTCAGAGCCATTGGTAGTCCTGCCTGGATTGGGTTGTTGCAGTTTTCCATTGATTTTAATCAAAGGATATGGTAATAACTAAAAGAAGTCCTAGGGGATCTCCTATATTCCAGGAAAGCTCTTCTTTACCTCCATTGTGCAGTTGCACTCCTATTTCTCCCTGATAGTCAGGGTCAATCACCCCAGCCTGTAATGTAATCCCCTTCTTGGCATGCTGATCCAGGGGCAGGAGTAGCACAAAGTGGCCAGGTGGCATCTTAGATTCTGCTTCAATGGAATCATTATTGTTTCTCCTGTTGAAAGCACTACCTCTTTTGAAACTAAAATCTGCGACAGAGCTCAAGGTCGCAGGGACAGGAAACAAAAATTTTACTAGTGGATCACTAGGGGTAAAAATGAGTGGTGGCACTCCTATTTCCACCCTTTGGTTCCTAGGCCCATGGATCTGGCTATGGAAGAAACAGCACTATACAGCAGATGCTGAATCAGAGCATACACAGCTTCCAAGAGAGCATTATTCCAACCCTTCAAGGTATTGCCACCTAGTTGGCACTGTAATTGAGTTTTCAAAAAACCATCCCACCGTTCTATCAATCCAGCTGCTTCTGGATGATGAAGAACATGGTAAGACCAGAGAATTCCATGAGCATGTGCCCATTTCCATACTTCATTTGTTGTGAAGTGTGTTCCTTGATCAGAAGCAATGCTGTATGGAATACCATGACGATGGATAAGGCATTCTTTAAGCCCAAAGATGGTACTTTTAACAGAAGTATTGCGTGCAGGGAAAGCAAAACCATATCCAGAGTATGTGTCTATTCCAGTTAGAACAAATCACTGCCCCTTCCATGAAGGGAGTGGTCCAATGTAATCAACCTGCTGCCATGTAGTCATCTGGTCACCTCAGGGAATGGTGTCATGTGGGCAGCTGAGTGTGGGTCTCTGCTGCTGGCAGATTGGGCACTCAGCAGTGGCTGTAGTCATGTCAGCCTTGGTGAGGAGAAGTCCATGTTGCTGAGACCATGCATAACCTCCATCCCTTACCACCATGATCACTTTGTTCATGAGCCCACTGGGCAATGACAGGAGTTGCTGGGGTGAGAGGCTGACTGGTATCCACAGAACGGGTCATCTTATCCACTCGATTATTAAAACCTTCTCTGCTGAAGTCACCCTCTGGTGTGCATTCACATGGGACACAAACATCTTCATGTTTTTAGCCCACTCAGAAAGGTCTATCCACAAACCTCTTCCCCAGACCTCCTTGTCACCAATTTTCCAATTAAATTCTTTCCAAGTCCCTGGCCATCCAGCCAAACCATTAGCAACAGCTCATGAGTCAATATACAAATGCACCTCTGGCCAGTTCTCCTTCCAAGCAAACTGAACAACCAGGTGCACTGAGAGGACTTCCCCTCACCACTGTCCTTCAAGGACAACCCAGAAAGGGGTTGTAGTGCTGTAGCTGTCCACTTTGGGGTGGTACCTACATATAGCACCGAACAATCTGTAAACCAGGCCCAAGTTTTTTTTTTCCTCAGTCAATTCACTGTAAGGAACTCCCCAAGAGGCCAAAGCTCTCGTCTGGGAAAGAGAAGGTAATGCGGCAGGAGAGGACACCATGGGCATTTGGGCCACTTCTTCACGTAACAACTTGTGCCTTCAGGACCTGCTCTGGCCCTATCTCATATACACCATTTCCATTTTATGATAGAGTGCTGCTGCACACACCCAACTTTATAGCTTGGTGGGTCAGACAACACCCAGCTCATGACAGGCAACTCAGGTCTCATGGTAACTTGGTGGCCCATGGCTAGGCATTCAGTCTCTACTAAAGCCCAGTAGCAGGCCAAAAGCTGTTTCTCAAAAGGAGAATAGTTATCTGCAGCAAATGGTAAGGCTCTGCTAAAAACTCCTAAGGGTCTGTGTTATGACTCTCCTATAGGGGTCTGCCAAAAGCTCCAGACAGCATCTCTATTTGCCAGACGCACTTCCACCACCATTGGATCTGCTGGATGATATGGTCCAACTGACAAAGCAGCTTGTAGGGCAGCCTGGACTTGTCACAGAGCCTCCTCTTGTTCAGGTCCCCACTCAAAATTAGCAGCTTTTCTGGTCACTTGATAAATGGGCCAGAGTAGTACACCCAAAGGAGGAATACATTGTCACCAAAATCCAAAGAGACCAAATAGGGGTTGTGTCTCTTTTTCAGTTGTATGAAGGGCCAGATGCAGCAACTTATTCTTCACCTTAGAAGGGATATCTCAACATGCCCCACACCACTGGACACCTAGAAATTTCACTGAGGTGGACGGCTTTATATTTTTGTTGGATTTATCTCCCATCCTCTGACACGCAAATACCTTACCAATAAGTTGAGTAGTTGTTATTTCTTGCTCACTAGGTCCAATCAACATGATCTCATCAATATAATGCACCAGTGTGATGTACTGTGGGAGGGAGAAACAATTAAGATGCCTGCAGACAAGATTATGACATAGGGCTGGAGAGTTTATACACCCCTGAGATAGGACAGTGAAAGTATATTGCTGACTTTGCCAGCTGAAACCAAACTGTTTCTGGTGGTCCTTACTAACAGCTATTGAGAGAAAAGCATTTGCCAGATCAATAGCTGCATATCAGGTACCAGGGGATGTACTGATTTGATCAAGTAATGATACCACATCCAGGCTGAGCTTACAATAATCCACTGTCATCCTCCAAGACCCACCTGTTTTCTGCACAGGCCAAATAGGAGAGTTGAACGGGAATGTATGGGAGTCCCCACCCCTGCATCCTTCAAGTCCTTAAGAGTGGCAGTAATCTCTACAATCAGAATCTGGCATTGCTTCTGATTTATACTATTTTGCTAGGTAGGGGTAGTTTTAGTGGATTCCACTAGCCTTTCCTACCACAACAGTCCTCACTCCATGAGTTAGACAGCCAATGTGGGGATTCTGCCAGTTGCTCAGTATGTCTATACCAATTATACATTCTGGAACTGGGGAAATAACCACAGAATGGGTCCGGGGGCCCACTGGACCCACTGTGAGACGGAACTGAGCTAAAACTCCATTGATCACCTGGTTTCCAGAAGTCCCCACTCTGACTGGTCGACCAGAGTGACGTTTTGGGTCCCCTGGATTAATATCACTTCTGAACCAGTGTCTAATAATCCCCAAAATATCTGATCATTTCCTTTTCCCCAATGCACAGTTACCCAGGTAAAAGGCTATCAGTCTCCTTGGGGAAGGCTTGGAGGAAGATTAACAGTATAAATTTGTGGCAGTGTAACAGGGTTCTCCTCCAAAGGGACCTGGCCTCTCCTTCATTCAAGGGGCTCTGGGTCTATAAACTGTCTCAAGTCTGGAAACTGATTAAGGAGCTGTAACTCTGAGCTTTTGCAATTCAAGTTAGACTTCTGTTCACTTGATCTAGAACTCCTCTTTATACAGCTGAAACAAGAATTTAGTAGACTTCCCATCTATTGTACTTCTAGGTGCCCCATGATTTACTAGCTGCCACAAATTTCTGCAAGTCAAATTATTTTGATTCCTGCTGTGAGTTTGCTATCTATTATAATAGCCATGTCTACCCTGTCTTTGGCAGTAACGTGCTGCCACTGGCTTCTGCCAACTTGAGATTCTGTCATCCCCGTTAAGTTTAAGGATTCCAGCTCAGTGACAGCAGTTCCTACAGGAATATCTGACCTACAGAGAAGTGCAACTACAGAGCTGTTCAGAAATGATGGCACTAGTCTTAAAAATTTATTTCTCACCGTTCTGGTAAAAGGTGCATCCTCTGGGCATTCCTGGGGTGTATGACCAGGTTTTGCATGATAAATCCACTCTAACATTCCAATCTCTCTAAGCCTCTGGATCCCCTCATCTACATTATACCAGGGCATTTCTAGCATTTCAACCTCAGATAATGTTGGCAACCTTTTGATCCATGTTTCAGCCAACCATCCAAACAAACTGTTAATGCTTTTTCTAACTCCTCGAGTTATAACATTGAATGCAGAATCTCTGCTTAGTGGGGCCACATCAACAAATTCAGCCTGATCCAGCCTTATATTCCTCCCACCATTATCCCACATCCTTAAAATCCATTGCCACACGTATTCTCCTGATTTCTGCCTATATAAATTGGAAAACTCACACAGTTCTTTTGGAGTATAACATAACTCCTCATGTGTGATACTTTGTATCTATTGGATACAAAGCCTGTTGGGACTTTAGTCTAGTTATAGGTCCTGGAACAAATGAGTGGTAGTGGGGATGGGTCATGAAAAGAATTAGAAGTATCTTCCAAGCCATTTGCTTCAGGGCATTCATTTGCAGTTTCATCTGGTAAAACAGGATTAATCACTCTAGGGCTAATCCCTCCAAGTGGAGGTTTGGTGGCCAACTCCTCAAGGCAGGCTGGAGGTAGAGCAGCTATGTCCTCAGGGCAGACTATTACAGGGTTATCTAGAGAGGACTCAGCATGACCTAGGGTTTCAACCTCATCCCCGACATCATTATCAATCTATATGTCGCCATCCCATTTTTCAGGGTCCCACTCCTTAGACTGAGATTTCAGTTTACGCTGTAAAGTTGCTACTCTAACAATAAGATTCTGAGTCTGATTTTCGGAGATCTCAAGTCTACAGCTGCATGAAATAATATTTCTCTTCAGGACACTCATAGAAGTGTTTACATCTGCCAGACGGCAAGTAAACTTCTCATTTGAAGCCTTAAGCTCATCCCTTTCACTCATAAATGCATACAGCATATCTAGTAACAACCAGCCAACATTTCTACACCTCCTATTTCCACAAAACTCAGTAAAGCTGTCAAAAACATTATCCCCCAGAGCCTGGCTACATACATACGAAGCATCAGAAGAATCGAACGGTGATATTTTGACTATCTCTTTGCCAACTCACTCCATGGACTGGCAGTATCATTCTGATTACAGGAATAAGAGTCCTTAGTGCCTTTGAGTTCAGTCAGAATAGAAAACCAATTGTTAAAACCCATTTTTAAGATTCTGTTTCTTCAGAACCACTTCTGGTACCAAGTTGTATTAGTTAGGGTTTCTAAAGAAACAGAATCAATAGGAAATATCCGTAAATATAAAATTTATAAAAGTGTCTCACAAAACTGTGGGAAGGTAGAGTCCAAAATCCATAGGTCAGGCTGTGAAACTAATGACTCCGATGAAGGGTCTGAACCGAACTCCACAGGAGAGGCTTGCTGGCTGAAGCAGGAAGAGAGCGTGTCTCTTCTGAATTCTTCTTAAAAGCCTTCCATTGATTAGAACAAACCTCACTCATTGCAGAGATACTTCCCTTGGCTGATTACAAATGGAATCAGCTGTGGATGCAGTGATGTGATCATGATTTAATTCTATGAAATGTCCTCATAGCAACAGACAGGCCAGCACTTGCCCAACCAGACAAAACAGGTATCATCACCTGGCCAAGTTGACACATGAACCTAACCTTGGTAAGACTGTAATGAAGTATTAAATGTAAGAATCAAGCTAAGTTTAACTTTCACACAAGGCGATGCAGGCAGGGAAAGGGGAGGGCCTCGACGCAAGCCTAGAACTGGTGCCAAATTGTAATGGCCAAGGTATTAAAATGTAAAGCATAATCAAAGGGGGAAACTTTGGTGGAAAGTTCTAATTAGTTAGACCATCTGGATAGGGTGTAACCTCTGGAGTATCCAATCTGCAGAGATACAGGGGAGGGAGCTACAAGCTAGGCACAGGTATGACCGTTTTTGGCATCTATTGTTTGGTACACGACCCACCATTTTGTGTTCAGCTAGGTGCCCATCATGAATAAATTCTTTTCTCTTCCATAATGGGATAAGTATTTGGTCTCTTTCAAATATGATGTTCATTAAGTGAAAAAAGCATTTTGCAGAAAGGATATAAAACACTGTCTTGTTTATATTTATAAGCATACAATTTAGAAGAACACAAATTTATACCCTTCTATTTTCTTTGAAAATAAATTAACAAACAGCTTATACAATTTTTAGAGTACAAATATTTATATATTTGAACTCACTGGTACAAAATAGTAATTTCAAAAATAATTTAAAATATGAAATCACTGTAAACAAAAATAAAAATATGCTGGGGTATATGAAATTTAGAATATCTACCAACTGATAACAGTTATTTCTGGGAAAGGGATTACAGAACACATTCACATTCCATTTTATTTTTTTAATTAATGAACATTTACTTCAAAGAACTAACAACAACAAAAACTCTATCATCACTCTAAGCTATCGATCATTTCAGAGACGTTAAGTATTTTGACCCACAGACCTTTCCTAACAACTTCTTAATATGAAGAAAAGCAGCTATTCATTGTTGGATTCTCCATTATACTAAACCTGAGTAAGCATTACAAATAAATCATACCAACAAACGAAATTTACAGAAGCTATTAATAGAAAACTGTCTCTGCCAGATGAGTATTATAAGTTTGAGGAAAGACATCACATCTCAAATAGCTACTTGGTTACTTACTGCAAAAGGAGACCCATGCAAGGGAGGTTTGGGTTCCAACTCTGATCTGTACTTCATTCCAGATATCACATTTCTCACAGTTCCCTTACATGTCCTGCCCTGGTATGGAGCTTACAAATTGTTCTGATTTAAGGAGTCAAGACCTTCTATACTAAGCCCTCAACAAAAACAGAGGGAGCAGAGCTGCTAGTCTGTTAAGATCTATCACTCCAAACCTTCTCCATTTCAGAATTGATCCTAAGATCAATTGCCTTTTTGTTTTCTGCTCAGACTCACTGCTGAATAATAATTGTTAATAGATACTGAAGTTAGGTGCTTTACATGCATTAAGTCATTTATATTCACAGCAATCCTTATATTACAGATAAGGACACAAAGCTGCTAAGTAGCAAAGCTAGGATTTTACCCAAGGAGTCTGACTCCTGGATTCAGTCTTTACTATACAGCATTATATCTATGATATACTGCTTCTTTTAACCTAGAAAACACCAAAAATCTTCAGCCAGTAAAGCTCTTGGTAAGAAATCTGGAAGTCAAAAGGTCAGCTGGATCAAATGTTCACTGTTGAAAATGCTGTCCTTCTATTGAATGAGGGCTATGAAACAACTTGAAAAATCTGTTTGCCACTGCTCTTCTTCAGTTTTGATAGGCTGTTTCCAGTAATAACTAGGAATCCAAGCTCGTAACCAAGTCAAAAATATCTGGGTTCACATTATAGTTGTCACTAGCTGTCTTTCTTCACCATAAGTATGAAGGTTTATGTGAAAAATTTAGCATAGTGCATGCCTGCAAAATAAGGAGGCATGTCATTTCCTACTATTACTATTATCCCTCGTTTTACAGTACCTACCCTAAGAATAAGTGGAAAAATGAAAAGTTCAAATAAAATTTAAAAGAAGCATAAATGCACATTTACAGAAAACAAGCCTCAACATTCTTAAAATTATATTTGAATTTATGAAATTGACAAACTAGATGTTCTAAACAGAGCTAACTGAAACATATATTATGAAATCATCATCCATAGTTAATAACTACATGAATGCTAATTAGCTTCATAAAAACTTACTCATTAAATCTGTTTCAGTGTTTAGAATACCTTGAATCGTAAATATAAATTCTTAAAGTGTTATATTTTTTAAATAATTTATATGGCCACTTTTAATTTTTTATTGTATTAGCTTGGACATTTACAATGGATTAATAACCATAATGGACAAGCAATGACGACTGTCTCTTACACCTTCAGCGTCCAACGTTCTGATATGTTAAAGTTTAGTTTCCACTACTGTTAGAGGCCTAATTCTTTACAAGCAGTGCTTACTCTGCTCCAAGCAGACTACATAAAATAAATCTGGTCATTCAATCCTCACAATAACCTATACAGCAGGGACGAATATTTAGCCTCATTTTTTCAGGTGAGGAAACTGAGGCGCAATAGATGGTATATAATATGCCCAAGGGCACAGAGTTAGATAATCAGACACAGAACCCACACTGGAAAGCTATCTGGGTCCTTTTAACCTCTTCACTCCTTTAGGGAGAAGATATGTCAATTACAACGTGTAAAGAAATACAATACCAGTGGGAAGCAGGGGTTCCAACGGGGTAAAGACATGTTCCATATTGAAATATCTGCCTGTGCGTTAAAAAAGAAAAAAGAAAAGCTAAGTTAGACTCTCTCAAACTTAATTAAACAGACGCGTGAAATCGACTATAAATTCGGCCTTTTAATCTTTTACTCTTGAATGCGTGCTCTGAAGCAGATCAAAGAGCGTGAAGCAGGGTTCGGCGTTTGTGACTAGGGCTGAGCTCCGGCTGGGAACAGCGACAGCAAGGAGCAGCGAAGAAGGGGCGATGCGGGGAGCCCCGCGGGATTCCCTGAGCCACTGGAGGACGGGGAATGAGGTCACGATGCTTTTTCCCCAGGGGGCCGCCCCCTGCAGCCTCTCCCAGCGACTCCGTCACCATCCGGGGATTAGAGAAAGGAGAACCGACCGCCCCTTCCCTGCTGCACCCCGCCGCATCCCGGGGCCGCTCGTCGAGCGACGCAGGGCTGCACTTACACGATGGCGGGTGGAGCCACCAGCGACTGGAGCGCACGCTGGGAGAGCCAGGCCGATCGACGACTCGACGCGCGGCTTGAAGGGACTCTGGAGACGCAAGGCCGGAGCTCACTCGTTTAAGTAAAGGCGGTGCGAGGCGGCCCCGCCCCCTTCCGGGAGCCGGCGGCGTGTGGTGCGCAGAACCTCCGCTTCAGCCGGCGCGGCAAGCGCAGGGTGTTACCGACCCTGCAGTCAGAGTGCATTGTGTTTCTCTCCTGGCTGTCTCCAATCGTGTTTTTTTGAACGCAGCCGTCTCTAGGCTGGAACTGTTACTGAACTAGCGGTGGTATTTCTGCCAGGCCCTCTTCAAGGAGGCAGCCATTTTCTTTAAGCGCAGCAGGGTCTTCATCACTTACCCTCAGCCTGGCTTCAGAAACAGTCGTTTTTTTCGGTGCACGTTGTTTTGGACGTCCGCTTGCCGCACATGGCCTTACTGCACTTGAGTTAAATTCTTTCCTTCCTCCACTTAGTGAAAGCATGTTTTAGTTGGGAGGAATTTTGAACCCCTTTAAATTCCTCACTCAATCAAACACTTCCAAGACAATGCTCTCAGTGTGTTTGAAGACAGTTTTTCCACTACTGAAAAATTCCAATCCCCAGAAAAGTATTATTTTTTCTAATATTATGCAAAAACAAACAAATCAACTCTTTACCTTCTGCTGCTTCTCCACCTGGCTAAAACTGTAACATTTAAGAGGGATCCCTGATCTCAATAATGTATTTGAAGATTTATAGAGTAGTATGCAGGTTTTAGCTTTTCCAGGCTAAATTCAGTTATCTCTCAGTTTTCTCAAGTATAATGGGAACAATGTTACCCACCGTTCTGTAAGAAACAGAAGACTTGGTACAGATAAAATACCTGGCTTGGTGTCAAGCACACAGAAATTTGCAACAAATGTTTGTTTCCTTTCCATCAATGGAGTATCCCACGTATATATCAATTCCACTGCTATTTACTGTTAATCTGTGTTAACACATCAGTAATACATTATCTTTGTCAAGTGTTTTGTTTGTAATTTGGCTCCAGGTTCTCCTAAACTCGTTAAGAAAAAAATGGAAATACATAGCTGCAACAAATTTCACAGACCACATATTTAAAGATGACTAACTAAACTAAAAATAATAAGTTGGGGTGGAGAATATTTGCACATGTAATAGACAAATGATTGCTATATTTATATCTTGTAAAGAACTACAAATCCATTAGCAAAAGTAAAACAATCTAGTAAATGGTACTAATTGATACACACTGACAATTTGCAGAAGACAAAGGGCAAATGATGTGAAAAACTTTCAACATAGCTAGCATTCAGAAAAGCAATCCTGAGCAATGAAATAAATTCGCGTGACAGATTGCCAAGTGATTTTTAAAATAATAATGAGTTAGCATTTATTGAGCAATTATTGTGTTCTAATCACTGTCAAGGGCTTTTATATTTTATTTAATTACCCTCAAACCTAGGATACAAGACCAAAAGGACCAAATTTGAGTCTGCCAGCACAGTTGCTGGCAGAGAGTAAGCAATCAATAAGTGTAGACTTTACTGAAATCGGCTTTTTTGTTTTGTTTTTTTAAATATTTTTATTGTAAAAACTTTGCAAACATATAGTCTTCACATAAAAACATTCCATGCATGGTGTACAATCATCGGCTCACAATATCATCACATACTTGTATATTCATCACCATGATCATTTTGGGAACAGTTGAATCATTCCAGCAAAATAAATAAAAAGAAAACTCATGCATATCATACCCCTCATCCCTCCCTTTCATCAACAACTAGTGTTTCCACCTACCCAATTTATTTTAACCTTTGTTCCCAGTTATTTATTTTGGTCCACATATTTACTCATCTGTCCATACCCTGAATATAAGAAGCATCAGACACAAGGTTCTCACAATCACACAGTCACATTGTCAATGTCATGTCTTTATACAGTTGTCTTCAAGAATCTGGGCTACTGAAAAACAGTCCAACAATTTTAGTTACTTCTCTCCAGCCACTCCAATACACCATAAACTAAAAAGGTGTATCTATATAGTGCATAATAATAACCTCTAGGATAACCTCTCAACTCTGAAATCTCTCATCACTGAAACTTTATTTTGTCTCATTTTTCTCTTTCCCCTTTCGGTCAAGAAGGCTTTCTCAACTCTCGATGCCAGTCTTGGATTATCCCAGGCTTTCGGTCCCACTTTGCCAGGGAGATTTATATCCCTGGAAGTTATGTCCCATGTAGGGGGGAGGGAAGTGAAATCACATGCTGAGTTGGCTTACAGTGGCCACATCTGAGCTAAAAAAAGGTTCTCTGGGATGACTCTTAGGCCTAAATTTTAGTAGGCTTTGCCTGTCCTTCATAGGAATAAGTTTCATAGGAGCAAACCCCAAGATTGAGGGCTCAGTCTATTGATTTGGTTGTCCCCACTGCTTGCTAGAATATCAGGAATTCTCCAAATGGGGAAGTTGAATTTTCCCCCTTTCTCCCTGTGGTAGTTAGGTTCTGGTGTCAACTTGGCCAGGTAAAGGTGCCTAGTTCTGTTGCTGTGGACATGAGCCAAGGGCATGTGAAGCTCATCTGTTGGTAATTACATCTGCAGTTGGTTAGGGGGAGTGCTTGCTGCAATGAATGATGTTTGATTTAATTGGCTGGATGCTTAAATGAGAGAGCTCAATGCAGCACAACCCAAGCAGCTCATCGCACCTTATCTCAGTGCTCGCAGCTCAGCCCAGACCTTTGGAGATGCAGAAAGGAATCACCTCAGGAAAAGCTGTTAGAATCCAGAAGCCTGGAGAGAAGGCCAGAAGAGATCACCCTGTGCCTTCCAATATAAGAAATCGCAAAACAAGTTGTCTGGTGCCAATATGCAAAGGAGGGACAGTTTTCATTTCCATAGGGAGAAACTGGAAGAAACACAGATGTAAAACCTGCAGGGCAAACACCATTGGATTTCAAAGTCTGAAAGTCATTCATCCTTTGGTTTTAGAAAGTGGCAGTCCCACCCTTTCTGAGGGCCTAAGCAGTGGCCTGCCTCTTTCCAAATCAACCTCAGGGAACATTAAGGAGACCACCTTTTTTGGCTCCACTCTCTCCAGGCATCAGGGCCACCCCTGGGCTCTTTGCCATTTCTGGGGCATACACTCAAGCCCTCCATATGGTGGCAGCCAGGCTCTCCCCAGTCCCCAAGGAGCGTATTATACCTTCTCAAAGGCCTGAGGCTGTACAACTCTCCCACTGCAATGAAATGGAAGACTCATCCTCACACTTCAGGGTAAACTCACCCTCTCCACATATATGGGTGGGTCTACTCTCCTGGCCCAGGTTTCTTGGCTTCAGACCCAAGCTCCCATGGTTCTTACTCTGCTAACTCCAATTTGTCCCTTTGTGTCCCCCTTTGTCCAGATTGGCAGTGGTTCCGTTTACACCAAGTCTCTTCAAGCACTCCAGGACTTCTCCATCATTCTCTTCACAGTTCCTCCAAAATCTTCCCACTTAGCCATCAAAAAAACTGTTCTAACATATCTGGTATTTGCAAACCACAGCAGCACCCTGGTACCAAAATCTGTTCTAGTTTGCTAGCTGCCAGAATGCAACACACCAGAGACGGATTGGCTTTTAATAAAAGGGGATTTATTTTGTTAGTTCTTCAGAGGAAAGGCAGCTAACTTTCATCTGAGGTTCTTTCTTACGTGGGAAGGCTGAGGGTAATCTCTGCTGGCCTTCTCTCCAGGCCTCTGGGTTCCAACAACTTTTCCCAGAGTGATTCCTTTCTGCATCTCCAAAGGCCTGGGTTGAGCTTGAGTGCTGAGATTAGGAATGCCGAGCTGCTTAGGTTGTGCTACATTGGCTTTCTCATTTAAGCACCAGTCAATTAAGTCAAAGGTCATTCATTGCAGCAGGCCCACCTCCTAGCCTACTGCAGATGTAAATCAGCAACAGATGAGGTTCACATACCATTGGCTCATGTCCACAGCAACAGAACTATGTGCCTCCACCTGGCCAAGTTGACAACTGAATCTAACTACCACACCATGTAAGAGAGAAACTCAGAAGAAAGTTAGCTGCCTTTCCTCTGAAGAACTATATGTTTTTAACTAAAATAAATTCCCTTTTATAAAAATCCATCTCTGGTGTGTTGCATTTCAGCAGCTAAAAAACTGGAACAGACCCCTTCATTCACAACTTTTGAAAGGGCCATTTAGGATTATCCATCAAATATTAAATATGCCTACTCTTTGATAGTTCAACTCTCTTCAGTAGCATAACTTAAGGTTTAAATAAATATGAATAGCCATGTTCACTGTGAAATTGTTTGCAATATCCTGGAATGCTACTTCTCTAGTTCTTCTCGCAGCTGGCTCTTTTTATCATCCATTAGGCCTCAGCACAAAAATGACTTCTCTTCAAATACTCTTGATCTCATTCCAACATAACTGTAAACACAATCTATGATTATCTTACTTGTTTATGGTTTGTCCTTCCCTTCTGGAATGCTAGCTTCCTGAGGCCAGGACCCATGTCTGTTCACTGCTATTTTTCCATAATATGCATCTTATAATAGAGATTCAATAAATATCTACGAAGTGGATTTAAAAAACTGTGGGGAACAAAAGCCAAGTAGTAGTACATCCCTACCAGTAATTATTAAAAAGAATAAGAAAAATCAATATACCCTCATGTGGAAAAATGTCCACAGCAGAGTAAACTTTATAAATGCAAGCTGTAGAATAAAATATATTGGATAGTCCCCCTTTTGTTTTAAAATATATTTGGATATCCATAAAAAATAATTGGTAAAAGTGATCTCTGAGCAAAAGGGGATGGAGTAGATAGGAGGAGGTAGCTGAGGAAAATATTACTTTTATTTCAGGCTTTTGCATTTTATTATATTAATACATATTTTTAAAATAAGCATATTAAAGAAATTTAAATAAGGTGTGTAAAAATGTATATTAAAAGAAAATTAATGAGTTATTATTGTTAACCTTAGCACATTTCGGGCTTCCAGGGACCCATCAACACATGCAAATATTAGTACAATTTTCAGGGGAAATATTCCATAGTTTCAACCAAATTTTCAATGGATTCTATGTCCAAGAGAATGTTCATACTGCTGGCAAATAGATCCACAGTATGACTCCATGAGGTAGGAACTAAGGTGATGCACTATGTTATGTGTGGGGGCTGCTTGAGGATTGAAAGATGGCTCTCCTCACTGCCTCACCCATCATGCTGCCCCCATTTTCTTGAACTTGTGGAATTCAAAATATACGTTTTTTTCTTCCAAAAGATGTTATAGTAAAACATCATTTCTGTGATTAAATGAGTCTTGGAAACCCTGCAGACGAGGACCAACCCTGTTTGAGATTTGTAACTCACTACCCAGTCTTAAAGAGCTTGTGAAGACCACAAGAAGCTGTTTTTCCTCAAACACAGAATTTCCTAAAGACTTTGGAGCATGTACCACTGTTTCCTTGACACTTGCAGAACAATGTTGCTCAGAACAGAACTGTTGGCAAAAAGCTACAAGATGATATGAGACCAGGTACTACTCCTCTTTGTCAGCTTCAAAGGTTTTTCTTCTTCTTACTAAACTAAGTGTTCTCCCAGTCTCAAGTCTTCACCCATCAGCCAATCTATTTCAGAGTTTTTTGAAAGAATGAAATCATTCACTCCAGCTCAAGCTCGCATAGCTATTCTGACCTCACTTTAGCAGCCCTAGTTGTATTTCCTACTGCCACATAAATATTTCACCATTACCTGATTAAAGTAATTAAAACAGAAGTCATTAATTTTTTCTGCCTTCTAACATTTCCATTTCTCTCCTTGCATTATTCTTCTTCTGCACCCTTGATCAAATAACTTTGGTTTTCCTTTTCTTACATTCCTTGAACTCAACCAACTGCCAATTTCTTGTTGTTGTGATCACCTATTCTGGCTTGTCAAAGTTTCTATCATCGTGGTGATTTCTCCTCATCCACAAATCAAAATTCTCATTATTTAAGGTCTAGTTACAGTATCACCTCCTCTGAAAAGTCCTTTCCTGAGAATAGCCCCTCACCATTCATCTCTTCCTGCTCTGTAATCCCATTACACTATTTTATGCTTCTATTTTAGCCCTTACCATAGTCTAATATAGTATTGTTCTCTAGTATGATATAGTGTGCTGCCTTACGGCACAAGAAGGTTGTTTGAGCTCCAGCCTTCACATATACATTTCAAACATTAGGAAGAAGGAAGGGGCAAAGAAAGATGCACCCTCCTCATAAGATGTCAAAGACAAAATCCTTTGGACAGTTAAGGAGACTATTTTATTCAGATTATAGGGAGAGGATCCCAAATCTGAAGATCAGAGTATCTCAGCAATACGGGTTTGCCTTAAGACTTTTTTTTTCCAGCCCCACCCCCTGCCTTAGATTTTTATGGGGAAGAGTAGACAAGTTACAAGTAGGGTGAATTACAGTTAGGGTTGTTTTTCAATAAGGGGAAATCTCAGCTGAATAGGAAATGTTTACAGCTGTGTCTAGCTATTTTCAGGGGGACAAATACTTCTATTGTCAACAAATCATTCATAAGATAAATAGCGAGGAGTTGGAGGGTCTGTGTCTAGCCTTGTCAGCGGGTTCAGGCAAAAATAAGGGAGTCATCTGAGAATCTTATGGGAATCAAGAGAAAGATTTGGCAGAGTCTTATCTAAGTCCGGTAGTGACTTACTTTGAGATAAATCACTCCATGAACACAGATGGGTGGGAGAATTTCAGAACACAAAAACTTCAGAGGCTCCCTGAAAATTTCACTTTTGCTTAAAGCTGATTGCCCAGGACTTAAATACATGACTTCACCTAGCTTTAAAGGGGACTGGAAAATGTAATCTTTTAGATGAGAAACAATATGATTAGAGTGGATATTAAGAGCCAACAAGGCTATGCCACACTGGATTACTGTAATAACCTGCTAACTGGTGCCCTTTACCACTCTTGCTTCTCTCTAATCCAAATCACACACATAGCCAAAGTGCTCTTTTAAAACTGTAAAACACATCATGTTCCTGATTACTTTAAAACTCATCAGTTGATCTTAGAATAAAATTAAAACTGAGAAAACCCTGAAAAATCTGACTTTTGCCTCTCTCCAATTTTATCTCACTGGTAATTCTCCTTGCATATTAAGCTACAGCCAAATTTGCTTCTTTGATTTTTTTAATAGAAAAGTTCTTTCTTTTTATTTTTTCCCTCCTTAGAATGTTCATCTCCCCAGTTTTACAAAAGATTGGTTCATTCAAACTCAAGTATCACCTTTTGAAAGAGGCTTTTCTTGATTTTCTGATCTGAAATAACTTTTGCCAGTTACTCTTTATTTTAGCACATTTTCATTTTTCTTTCTTATAAAACTTATGTTGTTAATGTACTTTTAAACCTTCTTCTCCATGACAAGGAAGGGGCTTTGCCTGATTTGTTCACTGCTATATTCTCAGAGCCAAACATGGTGCATGTAATAACTCTATGCATTTGTAAAGGATTTCTGTATCTGAAAGGATCAACATATCACTGAAAACTTGTGACAAAAATAAATATGATCTAGACATATTTTTTACTCAATCTATGGTTAACATTTACTGCATAAAAGTCTGATGATACCTGACAATCACTCAAAGAACTGCCAGACATCTACACCCTACAGGCTGGAAACCACTGGTATAATAAGAAACATTGTTATTTTAGGAGTCAGCAGCCCAGCTTTCAGTACTGGAGAGGAATAAAGTCACTAATATGTTGGTGAAAGAACAAGAAATTTCTATCTGTTTAAGCCAATTGTAGTTTTTTCATTTTTGTTTTTTATTTTCTTTGGTTTTATGCTACCCAACTTTAATTCTATCTATCTATGCTAAAAAATGATGGCAAATTGGCCTGGTGGGTTCTCTGCCTGATGAACATAACAGCTAATTCATGGCACAATGGTTTCAAGGAGAAAGGGTTTAAAGTTACCTCTGAAACAGAAGAGAAGATGGCTTATCAGCCCAAAATCTGTCTCCCTGACTTTAAGGAGTTCAGAGTTTTTATGGATTCAATCAAGGGAAGGTGGAGTTGTTACCATTACAATATCAAGTATAAACAGGGCTAAGAACAGGCTAGAATAACCGTTACTGTGATAAGTATAAACAAGGTTAAGACTAGTTGAGTTTTAGTAATTTCAGGTATTAACTTCTACCTGTTACACAATATAGAAAGAAAAACATCTATATAATGATTTGGTAGTCATAATCATGTGCTACTTCTTAATTTTTCTGATATGCTAACTCAGTAGAGATGAATAGAAGTGATTTAGGATATATTTTGGGATCAGAACCAACTCTTCATGGTTATGCATTACAGTATGAGAGAATTGACAACTAAATTTCTGACTCTTGCAGCTAGGCACAGTCTATCTTCATTACTTGCAAATTATGTATTTGTGAATTTGACTGTTGCTAACATTTATTTGTAACCAAAAATCAATATTCACAGTACCTTCATAGTTGTTCACAGACATGTGCAGAGCAGTGAAAAATTTGTTACCCAGCATGCCCCCTCCCAACTGAAGTCTCACAAGGCCATATTCTGCCTTGGTTCACCTCCCATACTTGTAAACAAGTGTTCTTTTTGCTATATATTTAGTATATATGTTGCAATTTTTTGGCTTTTTTGTTGGTGACTTTGCTGTTTAAAATGGCCCTCAGCATAGTGCTGAAATGCTGTCTAGTAGTGCATGATATGCTTTACAGAGAAAACATGGGTATTAGATAAGCTTTGTTCAGGTATGACTTATGGTGCTGTTGGCTCTAAGTTCAAGGTTAAGTGTGTGCCAGTTTGAAAAGATCTATGTATCCTAGAAAAGCCATGTTTTAATCCTAATCCCACTTTGTAATGGCAGCCATTTCTTCTAATCCCTTTTCAGTACTGAATGTTGGAAAATTTAATCAGATATCTCCATGGAAATGTGACTCAATCAGTGTGGGTATTAAACTTGATAGGTGGAGATGTGTCTCCACCCATTTTTGGTGGGTCTTGATTAGTTTACTGGAATCCTATAAAAGAAACATTTCAGAGAAAAGAGATTCAGAGAAAGCAGAGAAGAGTGACATAGCCACAAGAAGCAAAGAGTCCACCAGCCACTGACCTTTGGAGATGAAGAAGGAAAACACCTTCTGGGGAGCTTCAAGAAACAGTAAGCCCAGAGAGAAAGCTAGCAGAGGGCTCTGTGTTCGCCATGTGCCGTTCCAGCTGAGAGAAACCCTGACTGTGTTCACCATGTGCCTTCTCATTTGAGAGAAAAACCCTAAACTTCATCAGCTTTCTTGAACCAAAGTATCTTTTCCATGTGTGCCTTTGATTGAATATTTCTATGGATTTACTTTGATTGGGACATTTTCTCGGTCTTAGAACTGTAAACTAGCAATATTAAATTTCCCTTCTAAAAAGTCATTCCGTTCCTGGTATATTGCATTTCAGCAACTAGCAAACTAGAACAAGGTGTCTTTACACAGGAACACATGAAAAAACAAAATTGTATTGATTACTAGACAAATTGAAGGAAATTAATACTATATTCCCCTAAACTATTCACTAATTTAGAGTTTGTGATGGCTTTATAGTTCAAAATCCCCCCAAATAATAACAATAGATTATATATAGGAGTTCCATTTATGAGATGAGGAGAGATAAAAGAGGAACATGTTTTGTTAAGGGGGAACAGAATTAATTAAAAATGAATATTATAATACAAATTTAAGAAAAAGCCTTGCATAATATATGGCAGTTTTGACTTTTATGTGTTTTTTCAATGAGTATATTATAGAAGTCTACCTTAAAAAAATTTTTTTTAACTTTTATAAATAGTGATTTATCATGTTCTTAAATGAGAAGACTCAGTATCACTAATATATTAGGACCAAAAAAGTCTCATACATTCTGTGCTATACTTTTCAAAATCCCAAGAAGATTTTTATGAAATTTGACGAAATTCTTTTTTTTTCAGTGCTCCTCTTTTAAAGAATTAAAATGCGTACAGCACACAGCATGGCATTTTTAAACACTGACTTATAGCTCCCTAATAAGATAAAGCAAAAATAAAATTGGTTATCTTATTAGAAACAAGATACACCACCACTTTGCTTTCAAATATTATTGTACTTTAACTTTCATAATTTAATAATAAATATGTATTTATGAAACAATCTGCAGACAACTACTGTTTAACAAAGAACACTTTTAAGTATACATGACTATCCTATATTATTTATTAGGTATGAATTTCACAAACATTACTTATATTAGCATTAACAGTGGAGCTGGAGACTATTGTGCCTTCTCCATGCTGCACAGCAAGAACTACCAATAGCGTGGTGGAACATGTGGCCCTTTCCCAGGCCATGGTTCCTGTGGCCACCAGACGTCAGCCCACATATCTTTCTGTGCTTATGGACTGGCCTGGTGATCCACTGGGTGCCAGGATTTCTTCTGACGGCTTTATAGAATGGCTCAATGAGAATACCCTCAAATAATTTGTATGTGGAATCTTGACCAACCCAGTAAGAATTCAGGACTCTCAGCACACCACAATGGTGTCCAGCTCACTCATCAGCAAGAGACCGAAGTCTTCTAGCTTCAGCTGTTTAGCACCATGATGGACAGGCTTGCTGTAGGTCATGCCCGTAGCCTCAAATCGTAGAGATGGCATAGCCTTGCTTGGCCTTGAAACCCAGGCTACATGCTTTAATGGCCAGGTGGGACGCCGGCCCTGTGGAGCGCAGAGAGTTGGTGATACTGCCTGCAGCTGACCCTCAGAAGAAAGCACATCACATTGGACTGCTTCTTCCTCCATAGCTCCTGTTTTTATTTATAAGCACCCATCTTGGCTTATCTGATGGCTGCCACAAGATGGAAAGGAAACAGCCTTTCTCGACAAATTGATTCTTAAGTATGCCAGAAGAAAAATGCCTAAGAAGAACCAATACACTTTTTTGAAAAAGAAGGTCAATAAGTGGAGTTTTTTCCTACCAGGAACAGAAAAATGTTTAACAGCTATAAGGGTTTGCCTTAAACTTTTAAATATTATACCATAGTAATTAAAACTGGGTAGAATGAATATAGGTAGTTTTATAGAACAAAATAGACTTCAGAGACAGACTCAAATAAATATGGGAATTTAGTTTATGATAAAGGTGCTATTTTAAATTAGAAAGAAATGTGTTTAATAAATATGCTTGACACAAATGTTTACACATGAAAATAAATAAAAAACCAATTCCTACTTCACATCATACTTCACATTCATTAGAAAGATGAATTTCTAATGGATTAAAAAGTTAAATACAAAAGGCAAGCCCATTTTCTTAATAAGAAGTTTTCAAAATAATATTGGGGTGAAGAAAGTCTTTGTGGAGACCCAGGGCCTGGGATGTCCTTCAATATTGAGAATAAGTTACTGCATGTAGCCATCTACAATAACCAGGTCAGAAGTTAAAGGTCATCACATCTCCTCAGGAGAGGGGGGTGGGGAATGTACAGATGATCTTAAACAAAACATTAAAACTACCCTCCCTTAAGACCTCTATTGTTGCTCAGATGTTGCCTCATTCTCTCTGAACTTAACTCTGCAAGTGAAGTCATTGACCTCCCCCCTACGTGAGACATGATATCCAGGGGCAAAAGTCTTTCTGGTGGAGTGGGAGATGACTCCCAGGGTTGAGTCTGGCCCTGGCACCATGGGATCAAAAATTCCATCCTGACCAAAAGACGAAAAAGAAGTATAACTAATGAAGTATCAGTGACTAAGAGAGTTCAAAAAGAGTTGAGAGGCTACTCCGGTGGTTGCTCTTATGCAAGCTTCAGTTAGACATTGCTATCTATCATAACCTGCCAAACCCCAATTAGGGCCATTCCAGACAATCCTAAAGAACATCTAGGTCAATATATAAGATTCTACAACATTTCCATGTACTGGAGTAACTTTCCAGAAACCTACAACCTCCAAATGTGTCCCTGGACCAGATAAGGCCTGAAACCTAGAGGACCCAGTCTCTGCAGAACATCAGATAGTTCCATCTCCCTACCCCATATTATTGACTGCCCCTTCCAACATGAAAAAGTTAGAATGGGCATAGCCCAAACACCCCTAAAGAGTGGATTAACAAGGTTAAAGGTGATGGTGGAGTTATACAGAGAAGGTAGGGTTTAACAAATGAGTATGATTGCTGAATCATTATATTGATATTTCTTTTAGTCTCTAGTATCTTAGAGCAGCTAGGAGTAAAAACCAAAAATTGTGGGATTGTAACCTATATCAAACTCTGAAATCTGTTCTACAACTAATTGTTGTGCTGTGCTTTGAAATTTATTGGTTTTTGATACATATGTTATTTTTCATAAAAAAGAAAAAAAGTTGATTGTGAGGCTAAAAATATTTATTCCTTCTCGCCTCTTATATTCTGGAGCAGCGGACCCAAATTCTTCAAAAAAAAAAGCTGCATTGTAACAGTCTTCCTCAATAATTACCCAAATCTCAAAAGTCCATTCACTTTTGATTAAAAAAAGTAAACTTCTATAGAGTGAAAAATAACACACAAAAAAATACACAGAGAAGAATACATACAACATATTTAAAAAATAAATATCAGGTAAAAATTACTTATGTCTATGCACCTAATAACAGCTTCAAGATGTATAAGATAAAAATTGACTGAAGTAAAAAGGAAAAAATAAGGAAACCACAACTGTAAGAATTTAATACTCCTCTCTCAGTCGCAGAGAAAATGAACAAATTAAAAAAAAAAGCACCCTAAGAATAGCAAAATTTGAACAATTGAAAAGAATTATTCCAAGTGACTTTTGAATGTAAACTCCAACTGCACATCCACACTGGGATGTAGTATTCTAAGAACAAAAGAGGAATAACAACAACAACAAAAAACACTTTTAGGTCCAAGTTATGTGGTTTACATTTTCAGTTTGATTAAGCTGATTTCCTGATTAAAAGGAACTTAAATTTCTCAAATGTTTTTTTTTCAACAAATTTTTTTGCTCCCAAAGTGGAATGCATTATTTAATAGTCTTTTTAATGTGGGTCTGTAAGTGATTAATTTTTTAAGCTCTTTGTATTATGTCTTTATTTTCTGTTTACTCTTGAATGATAGTCTAACTGTATATAAAATTCTCAGTTGACAGTTATTTTCCCTGAGACCTTTAAACATGTATTTTTTTTCTATTGTTTTCTGGCTTATACTATGGTTGTTGTAAATTCTGCTATCAGTTTAAATTTACTGTTTTTGTGGAAAAAGTTCCATTTTTTTTCTGGTTGCTTTTAGTATTTCCTCAGGCTCTAACATGTTTTAGGTATGGATTAACTAATTACTTCATTTATAACTTTTTATTGAAGTATAATATTCATTTAGATAACTACTCAAATCATAAGTGTATATATCATGGAATGTTCCAAAATTAAACACGTGCTCAGTTAGCAAGCATATCAAGAAACAACATTGCCAGTACATCAGAAGCTCCACTCACGCCCCTCCCAATCGATTTTCCATAGGCAATCTTTATCTGGATTTTTAACACTGTGTATTAGTTTAGCCCGTGTTTGAACTTTAACAAAGTGAAATCATTCTCATTTGTCCCTAGCTTCTTTTGCTACATATTATGTTTGGGAGATTCATCCATATGGTTCTGTGTAGTTGTCCATTGTCCATTTTTACATCTCTACTATTCAAGATGGTTTAAATTTATGTGTGACTTTTAATGCACAAATATTTTGGAATTTTTCAGATCTTATTGTTATAATATTGAATCAAATTCCACTGTGATATGAGAGCATACAGTGCAAATTCATATAGACTTGTCTGCTGTTCCAGCATATGATCAATTTTAGTGAAATTTCAGTATGTACTTGAAAAGAATGTATGTTCTAAGGCAGCTGTGCGTGGTGATCTGCACATGTCAGTTATATCAAGTTTTATCATAGAATGTTTTTCAGGTCATCCATTTCCTTACTGATTTTCTGACTACTTTATATGTCAATTACTAAAAGAATGGTATTTAAATCTCCAACTGTAATTGTAATTTGTTTATTATTCTTTTCAGTTTTTCATTAGCTTAATGTATTTTAAAGCTACATTATTTTGAACATTCACATTTAAGATTAGGTCTTCTTGAATTTACTGTTTTGTCATTACAAAATGTCCCTTTTTATTCCTGTTAATATTCCTGTTCCTGAAGTCTACTTCATCCAATATCAATATAACCACTCTAGATTTCTTCAGATTAATGTTGCATGGCATATAATTTCTCATTCATCTTTTTCTTTATATTGTATTTCTTGTAGATAGCATATAGTTGGCTCTTACTTTTTAAAATTCAGTTTGAAAATCTCTAACTTTCTTTCTTTCTAAATTTTTTTTGTATGCTGACTGGTGGGGGTCACATTTTATTCTTTTTCCACATAAGTACCCTATCATCGCAGCACCATTTGTTGATTTTTTTTTTTTTTGAGTGCATGGGTCAGGAACCGAACCCAGGTCTCCCTGTATGACAGGTGAAAACTCTGCCACTGAACCAACTGTGCACCCTGAAAATCTCTAATTTGTAACTGAAGTGCTTGTACCATTTGCCTTTTGATATTTTTGTGTTGATCGCTATTTTGCTATTTGTTTTCCATTTGTCTTATTTCTTCTTTGTTCTCTTTTTTCTGTTTATTTCAGATTGAGTATTTTTAGTATTCTATTTTCTACTACTATACTGATTTATTAATTATCCACCTTAATTTACTTTTTTGTTGGCTGTTGCACTGTTTACAATATGCAACTTTAACAATATAATATCACTTCACACACAACATAAAGACCTTCTTAAGGTCTTTATAAAGTATGCTTTCAATTCTTCCCTCCTTCCACTCTTTTGCTGTTGTGGTCGTAGTTTCAAGGAGATTTTTTACAGCCTGCCCCAGATCTTCTGTATTTATCTACCATTCTGAAGCTCTGTATTACTTCTGTAAGCCCAAGTTTCTATCTGGTAACCTTTTCCTTCAGCCTGAAGGAGGCCGTTTAATATTTATTGTGAAACAAATCTACAGTTGATGAATTCTCTTAACTTCTGTTTTTCTAAAAATATCTTTATTTACCTTCATTTTTGAAAGATATTTTGCAGAGATATAGAATTCTAAGTTTTCAGATTTTTTCTTTTAGTACTTTAAAGATATCTCACTACTGTCTTTTGGTTTGTCTCTGAAATGAAGACTACAGTCAGTCTTTTCTCCCTTTTTTTCCTGGTTATTGTAAGAATGATTTTCTTTATTATTGGTACACAACATTTTAATTAAGATATGACTGAACATAGTGTTTTTTTAATCAGTTTTTTAAAAATATTTTTATTGGCAAATCTTCACACACATACAGTCCATACACAGTGTACAATCAGTGGCTCACAATATCATCACGTAGCTGCAGACGGTGTACTTGTGTGTTAATCCTAATGGCAGTTCATTGAGCTTTGTGGATCTATGAGTTATAGTTTGCATCAAATTCGGAATATTTACAGCATTATGCCAAGTATTTATTCTGTTCCTTTCTTTCTTTCTTTCCTCTTTCTGGGACTTCACATAAACCTTGTTAGGCTGTTTGATATTGTCTCACAGGTTATTGAGGCTATATTCACTTTTTTTCAGTATTTATTTTCTCTCTGTGCTTCAATTTGCATAGTGCTTTTTGTTGTTATTGCATTACTTCTTAATTATTTATATAGCGCATTGGTCCAATAACATAAAAATAGAGAATAGCAGCTAGAAATTTATTTCATTCAATGTTCAAAGATAAAAGGATTAACTACTCTTCACATTATTTTCTGTATATAACTCCTTTTTCATTTTGAAATCTGAAAATTCTGGCATTGTTCCAAGCTATTGTATTAGCAGGATACAGAAGGCCTTCACTATAGAGCGTACATAAGGATCCTTTCGTCCACCAATTCTGGCACTTTCAAAATATACCTAACAGTCCAGTTTTATTATTGTCCCGGAAGCTAGGTACCAAGGATCAGATATAAGCACTGGCACTTATAAGTAGCAAGATTGCAGTCAACAGACTCTGAAAATTGGAAATGACATTCATATTATTGTCAGCAAAGCTCCAGCCAGCACTGGATAGTTTGTAGTCAATGATTTTTTCTCTTGCAGGTCTAATCTTCTGATATGTCACTTCAGTGAATTTTTTGTTTCAGACATTGTATTTTTTTATGCTAGAAGTTCCATTCATTATTTTAAAATTATCTTCCATTTTCCTTTAAATCTTTGAGCATAATTATTGTAGCTGCTTTAGAATTCTTGTGTGTTAATTCCATCATTCCTGTCATTTCAACATCTCTTTATTGGCTAATTCCTTTTTTTCCTGGTTATGTCATGTTTTTCTGCTTCTTTGTATATGTCTAGTAATTTTTGATTGGGTGCTAGACATGAGGTTTGTTATGTTGTTAAATGTTGGATTTTGTTATCTTCTTTTAAAACATCAAATTGTTTTGGAAGGCAATTAAGTTACTTGAGGATCAGCTTTGTCCTTTGAAGTTTTTTTTCAAGCTTTGTAAGGATAGATCTACCATATCCTTTATTTTAGGACAGGTTTAGTCCTAGCAAGTAAATCATGACTCTTCTGATGTCTCTACTACATGCCCTGTAAGCATGAATTTCAACAGTGTCTTTCCCTTTTGGCTGGTAAAAACTACAGTTTCTTTCTACCCTGTTTAAACCTTGTTTAGCCTATAGATTTCTGGATATTGACCTTTACCTGGCTTCAGAGGCTCAACTTACAAATGCACAGAGTTCAGTTCAGCTAAAAACTTGAAAAGAACTCTATGGAGGGAGACTTCTATATAGGAGGAAGTAGAAGTTTTTTACATTTAATTTAAGATTATAACATTAAAACCTAAAAAAATGGATTATAGCTCTTTGCATGGTCAGGATTTTTTGACAATAGAATGGGTAATTGATTACAGTGCCATCTCTTCCTCTATAGAAGGTACTCCTTATAGAACCTTTCTTTGGGGCATCTCACACTAAAATTCAGCTATTCCTGATTTCAGATCTTTTCTGGCTACTATTCTTGTAATGATTTTTCTATTCTTTCTTTTATTTCTTTAATAACTTTAAGATTATTCTATTTTTGCCCTTTTCAGATTGTTAAATCATCTGCAGTTTTCAGGGCTTCTATTATGATTGTATATACTGATTCTTTCACAATGCTATTTGCTTCCTGATATGGTTTAAAATTTTTGATGATCTGAAAATAGAAGTTTTGTGTTTGCTTATGCCAGCATCCTTTGGATTTCAATGTTTCTAAATTGGTTTTACTTTATTAGTTTGAAGTTTTACATCAATGTGTAGCAGAAATCTAAGGTTAGACTTTTTGTTTGTTTGTTTTTTTGTTTTGTTTTTACAGTCAACTTTTTATTACCTTCTTTGCCAGTTTGATTCTCTTCCGTACCCCAGAAAAGCCATGTCCTTTAATCCTTATTCAATATTGCTGGGTGAAGGCTTTGAATTGTTCCCAAAGAGATGTGACCCATCTAATTGTTTGTGGTAACTTTTGATTAGATGGTTTCCATGGAGATGTCTCTCTACCCATTCAAGTTGGGGTTACTTGCTGGAGCCCTTTAAGAGGGAACCATCTTGGAGAAAGCTTTAGAGCCCACACAGCCAGATACCTTTGGAGATGAAGAAGGAAAGTGCCCCTGGGGGACCTTCATGAAACAGGAAGCCTGGAGAGAAAGCTAGCTGATGTTGCCATGTTTGCCATGTGCCTTTCCAGTTGAGAGAGAGACATCACTGGCCTTCTTGAACCAAGATATTTTTTCCTGGATGCCTTAGATTGAACATTTCTATAGGCTTGCTTTAATTTGGACATTTTCACCACCTTAGAACATATAAACTTGCAACTTAATGAATTCCCCTTTTTAAAAGCTGCTCTGTTTCTGGTATATCACATTCTAACAGCTTGCAAATTAAAACACCTTTTCATTGAATACTCTGAACAAAATACAAGTAAGCTTCCTTATGGGTCTCCTGGCTATATTAGTTTGTTAATCTGCCAAAATGCAATATAGCAGAAATGTAATGATTTTTAAAAAGAAAATATAATAGTTACAAGTTAAAAGATCTAAGCCCATGAAAATGTCCGAATTAAGTCTCTAAAATAAGATGTTATCTTCACTCAAGAAAGACAGGTGTTGTCGGGAACACTTCTGTCAGCTGAGAAGGCATGTGGCTAACAGCTACTGGGGTCTTTGATTTCTGGACATCTCTGTCAGCTGGGAACACACATAATGACATCTGCTAGCTGTCTCCTGGCTTCTTGTGTCATAAGGCATTACTGGGGGCATTTGCTTTCAGGTCTCTGGCTGTGTGGGCTCTGTCAGCTCTGAAGCAACCTTTCTCCAAGTGTCTGCATCTGCTCTAAAGTTTCTGTAAGCTCTGGCTCTCTCCAAAATGTTTCCTCATTTAAGGATTCCAGTAAACTAATCAAGGCCTACCTGGAATGGATGGATCACATCTCCATTTAATCAAAATGTCATACCCACAATTGGGTGTGCCACATCTCAGTGAAAATAATCTAATAAAAAATTTCTATCCTAAAATAATGAATTAGGATTAAAAGATTAAGTCAGGATTAAAACATGCTTTTCTGGGGTACATAATAATTTCAAAATGGCACACTGCTTAAGTTTTACTAGATCCTTTAAATGAAAGTGGCATTATGGAGAGTCTTGCTTCTGTCTTTCCAACAGTAACAGACATATGCTTCACCTAACAGTACTCAACTGTCCTGCATACAATCAGAAATACCCTACATCTTTCCAGAATAGGATGCAAGTTTTTAAGTAACATTCACTCTTAAACTTCATATCCTATGACTTAAATACTATAACGCAAGCAATACAACTTATGTCATATGATAAAAGGAAAACAAGATATGTGCTTCTGTTCAAATGCAAACATACTCATAAAAAACAGGGAGAAAATATTCATACAATCACAGTCCTCATTTCTGTAACTGGTCATGTGGTTATAGTTCATGTTTATCACGACCTTCTTCTACTACCCATTCCATGTTCCCTTTACCCTCAGCAAGCACTTCAGCTGGCCATGGTTATTTTCCAGGTGGGGTGACCCAGACCTTCATTCTTGAAGTTTCTGGGCCATTGGTATTTCTGCCTGGGTTTGGTTGTTGCAGTTTTCCATTAACTTTAATCACAGTGCATGATAGTACTAAGAGATACCCTAGGGGATCTCCTGTATTCCAGGAAAACTCTTCTTTATATACATTGTGTAGTTGCAGTCCCATTTCCCCTTATACACAGGATCAGTCACTCCAGACAGAACAGTAATTTCCTTTTGTGCCTGTTGATTCAGTGGAATGAGAACCCTAAAGTGGCCAAGTGGCAGTCTTAACTTCTAGTTCAATAGAATCATTGTTGTGTCTCCAGGTAGGACTATTCCTCCTTTTGGAACTAAGACTTATCGATCAGCAGAGCTTAAGGTTTCAGAGACAGGAAGCAAATATTTTCCTAGGGAATCACTTGGGGTGATAGTGAGTGGCGCCATTCCTATTTCCACCCCTTGATTCCTGGACCTGTGAATCCTGGCTATGGGAGAACCAGCACTATCCAGTAGATGCTAATTCAGAGCATACACTGCCTCCTGGAGAACATTACCCCAGCCCTGCAAGATATTGCCACCTAGTTGTCACTGTAATTGGGTCTTCAAAAGGCCAGTTCACCGACCATATAAATTCTGAAACCTAGAGGGCCCAGCCTTTCCAGAACATCAACTAGTTCCATCTCCCTGAATCACTAAATTGATATTTCTATTAGTTTCCAGTATCTTAGAGCAGCTAGAAGTAAAAACCTAAAATTGTGGAATTATAACCCATACCAAACTCTGAAATCTGTTCTACAACTAATTGTTGTTTGTGTTTTGAAAGTTATAGCTTTTTTATATATGTTATTTTTCACAAAAAAAGAAAAGTTGATTGTGATGATAAAGAAATATATTTATTCCTTCTAGCTTCCTATATTCTGGAGCAGCTAGAAGGAAAATCTGAGATGATAGTAGGTAGCCCATGACAAACTCTGGGATCTGTCCTGTAACTACTTGTTGAAAGTGCTTTGAAAACTATTGCTTTATTCTTTCTTTGCTTTGTATATATGTTATATTATACATTAAAAAAAGGTTAAGAAAAAAAAGGCTATTCCACCATTCTATCAAGCCAGATGCCTCTGGATGATGGGGACACGAAGACCAGAGAATTCCATGAGCATGTGGCCATTCCTGCACTACATTTGCTATGAAGTGTGTTTCTTGATCAGAAGCCACACTGTGGAATACTGTCCTAGTTTGCTAGCTGCTGGAATGCAATATACCAGAAACAGAATGGCTTTTAAAAAGGGAATCTAATAAGTTGTTAGTTTACAGTTCTAAGGCCAAGAAAATGTCCCAGTTAAACAAGTCTACAGAAATGTCTAATCACAGGCATCCAGGGAAAGATACCTTGATTCAAGAATGCCGATGAAGT
Organism: Tamandua tetradactyla; assembly: GCF_023851605.1. Classification (NCBI taxonomy): domain Eukaryota; kingdom Metazoa; phylum Chordata; class Mammalia; order Pilosa; family Myrmecophagidae; genus Tamandua; species Tamandua tetradactyla. Next base: position 188,663,291 of record NC_135327.1, read on the forward strand.
TCCGGGTCTCTCTCTCAAGTGAGAAGGCACATGGGAGACACAGTCAGGGTTTCGCTCTCAACTGGAAGGGCACATGGTCTGTTAGCTTTCTCTCCTCACTTCCGGTTTCATGAAGCTCCCGGAAGGCATTTTTCTTCTTCATCTCCAAAGGGCAGTGGCTCGTGGACTCTGCTTCGTGGTGCTGCAGCATTCTCTGCTCTTTCTAAATCTCCTTCATTCTCCAAAATGTTCCCTCTTTTATAGGACTTCAGAAACTAATCAAGACCCACCCAATGGGTGGAGACATGTCGTCACCTAATCCAGCTTAACAACCACTTTGATTAAATCACATCTCCAGGGAGATGATCTGATTATAGATTCAAACATACAGTATTGCATAGGGATTATTCTATCTTTATGAAATGAGATTTTGATTAAAACATGGCTTTTCTAGGGGACATATATTGTTTCAAACCAGCACAAATACCATGACAGTGGATAAGGCATTCTGTAAGTCCATGGATGGTAGTTTTTATGGAAGCATTGTGTGCAAGGAAGGCAAACCCATATCCAGAGTATGTGTGTATGTGTCTATTCCAGTTAGAACAAATTGCTGTCCCTTCCATGAAGATCACGGTCCAATGTAATCAACCTGCTACCAAATAGAAGGTTGATCACCTTTGGGAATGGTGCCATATTGACAACTGAGTATGGGGTCTTTGCTGCTGGCCACTCAGAAGTGGAAGTCGATGTTGCTGAGCCCATGTATAACCTCCATTCTTAAGAACTGCCTATTTTGTTCATGAGCCCATTGGGTAATGGCAGGAGTGACTGAGGAAAGAGGATGATTCATATCCACAGGACAGGTCATCTTATTCACTTGATTATTAAAACCTTTCTCTGCTGCAGTCCCCACTGGTGAGCATTCGCATGAGAAACAAATATCTTCATGTTCTTTGCCTACTCAGAAAGGTCTATCCACATACCTTTTCCCCAGACTTCTTTGTCACCAATTTTCCAATCATACTCTTTCCAAGTCCCTGACCATCCAGCCAAACCATTAGCCATAGCCCATGAGTCAGCATACAAATGCACCTCTGGTCAGTTCTCTTTCCAAGAAAAATGAACAACCAGGTGCAGCACTAGAAGTTTTGCCCACTGGGAGGATTTCCCTTCACTACTGTCCTTTAAGAACATCCAAGAAAGGGTTGTAGTGCTGCAGATATCCACTTCTGGATGGTCCCTGCATATTGTGCAAAATCATTTGTAAACCAGGCCTGAGTTTTCTCTTGCTCAGTCAGCTAACTATAAGGAACTTCCAGGAGACCATAACTCTGGTCTTGGAAAGAGAGGGTAATGTGGCAGGAGTGGGAACTTTCAGGACCTGCTTGAGCCCTATCTCTTTGTTCTAGTTTGTAAGCTGCCAGAATGCCAGAAATGGAATGGTTTTTAAAAAGGAGGAATTTAGTAAGTTGCTAGTTTACAGCTTTAAGGCCATGAAAATGTCCCAATAAAACAAGTCTGTAAAAATGTCCAAATTAAGGCATCCAGGGAAAGATACCTTTGTTCAAGAAGGCTGATGATGTTCAGGGTTTCTCTCTCAAGTGGAAAGGCACATGGCAAACATGTCATCTGCTAGCTTTCTCTCCAGGCTTCTTGTTTCATTAAGCTTCCCTGGGGGTGTATTACTTATTCTTCTCCAAAGGAGTGGGCTCTGTAGTTCTCATGGCTCTCTAGCTCTGTTACTATCTTGTGGTTTTAATGCTTTTTCCAAAATGCTTTCTTTTTTAAAGGATTCCAGTAAACTAATCAGAACCCAACTGGAATGGGTGGAGTCACAACTCACAAAATCCAACTAATCAAAAGTTACCACCCACAATTGGGTGGATCACATCTCCATGGGAACAATCAAAAACTTCCAACCGGTAATATTGAGTGAGGATGAAAGGACGTGGCTTTTCTGGGGTCTCTCACAGATTCAAGCTGGCACACTTTTATATGCCATTTCCATTATATGATGGAGTACTACTGTGCATGACCAACTTTATGGCTTGGTGGGTCAGACAACACCCAGCTCATGATAGGCAACTCAGGTCCCATGGTAACTTGGTGGTCATGTTTAAGTGTTCAGTCTCTACTAAAGCCCAGTAGCATGCTGAAAGCTGTTTCTCAAAAGGCGGGTTGTTCTCTGCAGTGGATTGTAAGGCATTGCTCCAAAATCCTAAGGGTCTGCATGGTGATTCTCCTATAGGGGCCTGCCAAAGGCTCCCGACAGCATCCCTATTTGCCACTGACACTTCCAGCACCATTGAATCTGCTGGATCATATGGTCCAAGTGGCAGAACAGCTTGCATAGCAGCCTGGACCTGTCGTAGAGCCTCCTCTTGTTCTGGTCCCCACTAAAAACCAGCAGCTTTTCTGGTCACTTGGTAAATGGGCTGCAGTAACACACCAAAATGAGGAATATATTGTCTCCAAAATTCACCTCTTTCTTGGTCGTAGGAGGGGTCAGGTGAAACAGAGTATCCTTCACCTTAGAAGGGATGTCTCGGCATGCCCCATACCACTAGATACCTAGAAATTTCACTGAGGTAGAAGGCCCCTGTATTTTTGTTGGATTTCTCTCCCATCCCCTGAACATGCAAATATGTTACCAACAAGTCTAAAGTAGTTGCTACTTCTTTCTCACTAGGTCCAGTCAACATGATATCATCAATATAATTGACTAGTGTGGTATCTTGTGGGAGGGAGAAATGATCAGGGTCTCTGAAGACAAGATTGCAACATAGGGCTGAAGAATTGATATACCCCAGATGCAGGAGAGTGAAGGTACTCACTCACTGAAGGTACTGCTGGCCTTGCCAACTGAATGTAAATTGTTTCTGAAGGTTTGTACTGACAGGTATTGAAAAAGAGCATTTTCCAGATCAATAGCTGCATGCCAGGTACCATGCAATGTGTGATTTGCTTAAGCAATGATACCACATCTGGAACAACACCTGCAATTGGAGTCACCACCTGGTTAAGTTTACAATAATCCACTGTCACCTTCCAAGTCCCATCTATTTTCTGAACAGGCCAAATAGGAGAGTTGAATGGGGAGGTGGTGGGACTCACCACCCCTGCATCTTTCAAGTCCCTAAGAGTGGTACTGACATTTGCAATCCCACCAGGAGTACAGTATTGTTTCTGATTCACTATTTTTCCAGGTAGGGGTATTCTTAATGGCTCCCATTTGGCCTTTCCTACCATAATAGTCCTCATTCCACGAGCCAGAGAACCAATGAAGAGATTCTGCTCGTTGCTGAGTCTGTTAATTCCAATTATTCATTCTAGAACTGGAGAAATAATCACAGAATGGGTCTGTGGACCCACTGGACCCATTGTGAGACGAACCTGAGCTAAAACTCCACTGACCACCTGGTCTCCATAAGCCCTTTTTCTGGCCAGAGTGATGCTTTGGGTCTCCTGGAATTAGTGTCACTTCTGAGCCAGTGTCCAATAATCCCTGAAATATGTGATCATTTCCTTTCCCCAGTGCACAGTCACCCTGGTAAAAGGCCATAGATCTCCTTGGGGAAGGCTGGGAGGAAGGTTAACAGTGTAGATTTTGGGCAATGTAGAAGGGTCCTTTCCCAAGGGCATCCGGCTCTCCCTTCATTTGAGGGGCTCTGGGTCTGTAAACTGTCTCAAGTCTGGGAATTAAGGAGCCATGACTCTGTTTTTTTTTTTTTTTTTTTAATTCAAGTTCAACTTCTGTTCACTTGACCTAGAAATCTGCTTATACAGCTCAAATGATAATTTATTAGACTGCCCATCTATTTTGCTTCTGGTACCCCATGATCTACTAGGCAATGCCACAAGCCTCTGTGAGCCAGATTATTTTGACTGCTGCTATGAGTCTGCTGTCCATTGTAGTGGCCACACCCACCTTGTCTATGGTGATTAACTGTAGCTACATGGCTTCTGCCAACTCGAGATCCAATCATCCCCTTTGTGTTTAAGGATTCCAGCACAGTGACAGCAATTCCCACAGTAATATCTGGCCTACACAGTAGGGCAACTACAGATTTCTTCAGGGATGATGGAGCTAATCTCATGAATTTATTTCTCAAGTTTGTGGTGAAAGATGTGTCCTCTGGATATTCCTGGGGTGTGTGAACAGATCTTCCATGATAAATCCGCTCTAACATTCCAATCTCTCTAAGCCTCTGAATCCCCTCCTCTACATTATACTAGGGCAATTCTGGTATTTTGACTTCAGGTAATGTTGGCCACCTTTGGATCCATGTTTCAGCCAACCATACAAAGAAATTACTTGATGCCCTTTCTAGCTCCTTGAGTTACAACATTGCATGCAGAATCTCTGCTTAGTGGGCCCATATCAATAATATCGGCTCGATTCAACTTTATATTCCTTCCACCATTATCCCACACCCTAAATATCTATGCTGGTGAGAAAGTATTATATACCCCCAGAAAATTCATGTTTTAATCCTGATCCAATCTTGTGGGAGCAGTCATTTCTTTTAATACCTATTCACACATAGATTGGAAACTTGATTAGAATAACTCCACAGAGATGTGCCATATTCAATTGTGAGTGTGATCTTTTGATTAGATGGAGATATGACTCCACCCATTCCAGGTGGGTCTTGATTAGCTTACCGGAATCCTGTAAAAGAGGAAACATTTTTGAGAAATGAGAGAAATGACAAAAGCCTTATGGCTGACAGAAACTTCACAGCAGAGCTGACACCGATGTGAACATTTGGAGAACAGAGACACGATATTTGGAGATGCTTGGTGCCCAGCACATATCACCATGAGATGTTAAGCAAGCCAGAACCTGGAGAGAGCCAAGGGAAGCCAAGAGATGAAAGCCAGCTTTGAGAAGTAAAGTGAGGAACACCCAATAGAAAGAAAGGCAAGTAAAATGAGGAACACCCAATAGAAAGAAAGGCTGAAAGCAATGGAGCCCAGGAGCAAGGGACCAGCAGATGCCAGCCATGTGACTAACCAGCTGACAGAGGTGTTCCTTGACCCACCAGCCTTTCTTGAGTAAAGGTAACCTCTTCTTGGTGTCTTAATTTGAACACTTTAACTTCCTTAGAACTGTAAACTTGTAACTTATTAAATTTCCCTTTATAAAAGCTGTTCCATTTCTGGTATACTGCGTTCCAACAGCTTGCAACCTAACACAATATCCATTCCCACACATATTGTCCTGATTTCTGTCTATATAGATTTAAAAACTCATGCAGTTCTTTTGGAGTATAGCATATTTTTTCATGGGTCACACTTTGTACCTCACTTCTCAGGACCTATTGGGGCTTTAATGTAATTATAAGTCTTGAAGAAAAGAGGGCTTGTGGGGGTGGGTCACAAAAAGCAATAGAAATGTTTTTCAAGCCAATTACTTCAGGCATTCTATTGTAGTTTCGTCTGGTGACTAGTTTCGTCTGAAACTAGTTGCTCCAGAGACAGGAGTGAGGGCTATTTCCCCAAGGAAGGTGGTTACAGGTTAGCAGGCACTGAAGGGTTAATTTAGTTAGGTGGAGGTTGGATGGAAGACTCCTTTGGGCAGTCTGGATGCTGGGAAACAGTTTCCTCAAGGCAGTGCTTTACATGTCTATCTAGCAAAGGCTCAGCAGATTCCAGAGAGTCCATTTCTGCATCACCATCATTATCAAGCCATATATCCCTATCCTAAGTTTCAGGATCCCATTCTTTTCCAGCAAAAACCCTTACCTTTAACAGAAGACACCCTGCAAGGTTGAGATTTTAGCTTGCATTTAAATCTGCAACTCACACAATGAGGCTCTGTGTCTGTTTTTCAGAAATCTCAATCTCCTATTGTCTATGACAATAGGAAAGAAGTTTTTCCTCCAGAGTAAACATGGAGATGTTTATATCATTCATATGGTGTTCAAGTTTCAAATTTGAAGCCCTCAGCTCAGCCCTTTCCCTCATCACTGTATCCAGCATTTCTGACCACAACTAGCCAACATCATAATACCTCTTAATTCCACAAAATTCCATATAGGTTATCAAAAACACTCTCATCCAGAGCCTTGCCTCATATAAGCATATAATTAGCAGAATCTAATTGTGAAATTTTGAATATCTCTTTTGCCATCTCACTGCATGGACTTTGAGGGCCATCTTGATTATTGGAAGCAGTCGTTAGTGTCTCTGAGTCTAGTCAGAATAGAAAACCAATTGTAAAAAACATTTTTAAGATTCTGTTTCTCAAGAACCTGATACCAATTTGTGTTAGTCAGGGTTCTCTAAGGAACAGAACCCACAGGGGAGATCTGTATATATGAGATTTGTAACAGTGTCTCACACAACCATAGGAATGGAAGAGTCCAAAATCCAGAGGGCAGAGCTCTGAAGCAGGCAGCTCCGATGGAGAGGAACTCCACAGGAGAGACTTGCTGACAGACAAAGTGAAAGAGTCTCTTTTCTTCCTTAGAAGACTTTAACTGATTGGATTATCTTGTTGTGGGAGACATGCCTCAGTTGATCACAGACGTAATCAGCCACAGATTATCAACTGACTGATAATTTAATACACAGCTTTCCAGTTTATCAATCAGCCACAAAATATCCTTGCAGTAATGGTCAGGCCAGTGCTTGCCTGTTGGGCAAATTGACAGCAGAACCTAACCATCACAAATGGTTTCCAATTTCTTTTGAGATAAAGGCCAAATTTCTTAACATGTCCTAGAAAACTCAGCATGTTTTGCTCTTTTCTCTCTCTCTAGTCCCATGCATCATATTACTTTAGCACTGCCCTTTCAGTTCCTTGAGTGTACCAACTTATCTTCCTACTCAGAATTTTTTACATACGCTACCCATTCTGCTTGCAATGTTTAATATCTCGGAAATTTTAGTAAAATACTTATTCCTGCAATTTTTTGTTTTTCCTAAATGTCTGTATCTCCTAATAGATTTTAGTTCCATGAAGAAAGGAACCAGTCTTGTTCTAGCTCCTAATAAGTACATGGGACATAGAATATGCTCGATAAGTGTTTGTTGAAGGAAGAAAGGAGGGACGGAAGGAGAGAAGAAAATGAAATACTAAGGATTGATTGATGATGGAATGCTATAATTAATGATTTAAAGTTAAATTGATCAAGCTATAAACAAACATAAGTAATAAACCGCCAATTATTACAGTTCTGAAAAGAGAGGAAAATGAATGAACTTCTTTTCTTTCATAGATAAATAACACAAACATTTAGAAAGAGGAGGTTGGAGGACAGAGGTTAAAGTTTATAAACTGTACTATTCTGCTTGTTTTAATTCTATTTACATTTCATGGAGTGAATAAAAAAGTTTCAACGTAAGATTCTGAGATAATTCCCCTTACAACTCCAAATGCAGCCAACATTGCTTGGCATGATTTATTATGTTTTTGTAACACTGCTTTAAAAATGGTGACTTATAGTAGCAACTTTTTCAGGTATTTTACAATAATGAAAAATTACTACCCATTTTTCCTACCGTCTTTTTAGCTTACCTTTGTGCTTTTTTTCTTTCCAAAGTTGACTTTTCACCTGCTTTTTTTTTTAATTTTAGAAAATTTGGAAGGTCCAATTGTAAGATAAATGGAAAAATAAAGGTATTCTGCTTTTTTTTTCAGTTAATAAAATCATTTTTTAACACTCTGGTAGCCTCGTAAAAATTATTGATTATAACAATAGAGGGCAGCAGAGGAGCAGATTTCAGGATTAAATACTGAACCACATCTGAAGTCCTTCTGTCAGGGTTTCCTTTGAACTGAAGTGACACTGGGTTATTTAGAGGAAGACAAGAAATTTGTGAAGAGATAACTGTGGGAAATTTAGTATGGTCAAACTTCTATCATTCCAAAATTATAAGATGTTATAGAGGTGACTATTAAATTTCAAAACTTGGAAAACCAAAGAATTTTAAACACGTGGATTCTGAAAGTTTAAATTTAATATCTTATTCTTATGGATAGGAATAAACATAATAACTACTGTCAACAGCAGACCCTGGCTTTTCTTAATTTATAGCTTTAGTAAGTCTCCTTTATTTTTATTAAACACATAACAGTGATGTATTTTTAAGAAGAGACTTGTATTCACTACATAGATGAAAGGAGTTTAAGTTTGAGCTGTAAATATTTTTGATCCTCTAAAAGATCATACTTCAGGAACGTATTTTTAAAATATGTGGTCTAATGTTTTTCTTGTTTGGCTGAGTGAATCAGGAAGATTACTGAATTTAGAGAAATAAATTCTACAATACTGTATACTTTGCATTATGAGCTACCCAAAGTGAATCATAGAGAGGAAGCTCAATGCCCAATAATTCCAAAGATGCATCTATTGACTGAGAAGCAGTTCAGTGCAGTGTTCAGCTAGGATGGGACCATCAAGTTAGAATATGTAGGTTCGGTGGAATTTATAAAAAGCCCTAAAGTCTGTAAAGCTTGATAGAATGGAGCCATCATTTTTTTTTAAAGTTCCCTGTCACAGGGGGAGATAGAAATGGAAAGGAAAGCAAGTAGGATGGTATGGTTTATTTACTTGGGCATACTTGTGGGTTGATCACACAGAAAATGATTGTTAAAGTAAGCTAAGAATACTTATTTAGAAGAAAATCTATTCAGTCTTGTTATCTGGCAGACTTTGATAACTCTGGGTAGAAAAGCAAGCAAGAAATAAATGGATATCAGGTTATCAATGACATTTATCCAGAGAAACACCCACAAAACTTTATGCTGACAAAGGGAGAAATTATTTTCTCTACTACGTTAAAAAAATTCATTTTAATTATGTAGTGTGGAAGTAGATTACCAATTAGGAAAATTTGTTTGTTTTTCAATTAGGGAAATATTCATTTGTGGTATACTAGTGATTTTCATAATATTAACAACCATAATAACAGCAATAATTATTTGTACTGATAAATTAATACCCTACTCATATAGTCTAATACACATTTTTCCCTCACATATTGCTACCTCTGACCTTGGGAGCATCTTAATCAATGGTAGGTAATAATCATTCACTTGGCTAGGAAGGACATGGTGGTATTGACTGTGAATGTACAATTTGTTTATAGCTGTATATACCATACTGAATAGTTATTGTGCACACAGAAATTCATAGGAACAAATGTGTGATATATGATTAAAAATTTATGTCTAAATGAAGCTAAAAAGATCTGTGCATGAGTTGAACACAACCGTGCTAAGGGATAAGAAAGCATTGCTCATGGGTTAAGTGGTATTTTGTGTTCTATAATGACACGTGTTGTAATCAGTGGTGTCTCAGGGTTGATTATATATAATATATTTATACCCATCTTATAAGAGAGGAATCTGAGGTTCAGAAAGACTAGGAAAATTGTTCAAGGACACACAGTGAAATACAGTTCCAAACCTTCACTCTTACCTTCATTCCCAATCGCATTCTTCTTAACAACTGTTCACATGTTTGTATCTAGTATAAAAAGAAAGTTTCACCTTTATAAATACATTTTAAAAAATAGTATGCCTGTTTATTCGATTCCCGGTGACTGCCCATGAAAAAAAAAAAAAATAGTATGCCTGTTTAGAATAAAGGAAGCAATTACCATACAATGTTCTCTCATGTCACAGAAAGTGAATTCTTAAAAAAATTAAGATGTAAAAAGTTTTATTTGATTAATCACTCAATCAAAACAAACATAGTTAAAGTAAAATCTATATGGTTATAGGAAGCTCAGAGAATACAGCTGCTTAAAATCCATAACAAAGTTTAAATGTCAAGCCTTCCAAAATTTGATTGTCTGAACTATACCCTTTATGCTCCGTAATTAAAAATATATATGTAGAGAGATATAAAAAAGACAAACAATATTTTATTACAAATATTATGTCAAGTTGTGTCAACAATTTCAAGTCTTTTTGCTAACTAATTATAGTCTCAGAATGTGAGATAAAACTTGGAAGTCAATGCACTTAGAAGATCAATTGGCCCAGTGAAACAAGCACCAGGCATGTTTTGTAGGATCACCTGAAACTTTTAAAAAAAATTTTATTGATAAAACAATGCAAGCACATACATTCTTTTTTTGTGTGTGCAATGATAAAAAAATATTTATTCCTTTAAACCTCCTATATTCTTTTTTGTTTAAAATTGTTTTTTAAACGTAACAACATACAAACATGGACGTTTTAACCATATGATCATTCCATTCTTGGTATATAATCAATAACTCACAATATCATAACATAGTTGTATATTCATCACCACGATCATTTATTAGAACATTTGTATCAATTCAGAAAAAGAAATAAAAAGAAAAAAGAAAAAAAACTCATACATACCATACCCCTTACCCCACCCTCTCATGGATTGCTAGTATTTCCATCTACCCAATATATTTTAGCCTTTGTTTCCCCTATTTTTTTCTAAGCCCCTTTCATTGACAAGCATTTCAATCTACCAAATTTATTTTAACATTTGTTACCCCTACTATTTATTTATTTTTATTCCATATGTTTTACTCATCTGTCCATACCATAGATAAAAGGAGCATCAGACACAAAGTTTTCACAATCACACAGTCACATTGTTAAGCTATATCATTATACAATCATCTTCAAGAAACATGGCTACTGGAACACAGCTCTACATTTTCAGGCATTTCCCTCCAGCCTCTCCAATATACCTTAACTAAAAATGTGATATCTATATAATGTGTAAGAATAACCTCCAGGATTTCCTCTTGAATTTGTTTGAAATCTCTTTTGTCTCATTTCTCTCTTCCCCCTTTTGGTCGAGAAGGTTTTCTCAATCCCTTGATGCTGAGTCCCAGCTCATTCTAGAATTTCTGTCCCACGTTGCCAGGGAGGTTTACGCCCCTGGGAGTCATGTCCCACATAGAGAGGGGGAGAGCAGTGAGTTTGCTTGTTGTGTTGGCTGAGAGAGAGAGAGGCCACATCTGAGCAACAAAGAGGTTCTCTTGGGGGTGACTCTTAGGCCTAATTTTAAGTAGGCTTAGCCTATCCTTTGTGGGGGTAAGTTTCATATGAACAAACACCGAAACTGAGGGCTTGGTCTATTGCTTTGTTTATCCCCACTGCTTGTGAGAATATCAGAATTCTCCACATATGGAAGTTGAATTTTCCCCCTTTCTCGCCATTCCCCCAAGGGGACTTTGCAAATACTTTTTAGTCATTGTTCAAATCACTCTGGGATTTATTGGGGCATTACTTTGGACAAACCTACAAAATCTCATGCCCTATTCAAAGTTCCATGTACTTATGCTATTCAATTAAACTGTCCACATAAGTTATATTAGGAAATGGGCTAGTCAAAATATAAATTTTGTACCAAATGAACATATTTTACTTTAGTCTTATACATAAATTAGTGTTTTAAAATATGAATTACCATCTATTTTCAATACTCTGCAATATTGACATTACTTTCTGCTTACCTGGTAGGGGAGACACTATGATCACATACATTCTTAACATACAAACATTCCGTACATGGTGTACAATCAATGGCTCACAATATCATCACATAGTTGTATATTCAACACCATGATCATTTTTTAGAACATTTGCATTACTCCAGCAAAAGAAATTAGAAAAAAGAAAAAATTCATACTTACTATACACTTCACCCCTCCCTCTCATTGACCACTAGTATTTCCATCTAACCAATATATATATGCCTGGAAATTTTAATGTCCAAAATAAGCATCAGGCCTTAGAGCCAGTTCATATTCACACTTAGCCTTTATCACTGGCAGCCAAGTTCCAAATGCAGCCCTCATTTATCACATCACCACAAAGGAGAAACTATCAGATACTATGGATATGCATCATTATGCAAGCTGAGATTTTGTTTTATTCTGCACAGTGCAAACAGAGCTGGTATTCAATTTGAATACTGGTGTTTGAAAAAGAAAGGCATTTTACTACATGACCTGAAAGATAACTTCCTGCCAGAGAGGTAGGGGTTATCTCATTCATGTTAGGCTCTGGTATAGAAAGTAGTATTTCTTGCAAGGTACAGAGCTATTTGCAAAGGATGTGCGGCTGTGCCTTACTAAGCCATGAAGATGGCTCTGTGTATTTTACCTCTGGTGCATAACTTGGGATAAATGGAGAAGGGAATGAATGGTTTCTTGGAGTAATAAAAAATACCAGAATACTGTGCTCTTTGCATTTTGCCAATTGAATAACAAAAATCTGTTTGGAATAAAAATGTCATGTGCTTTAATCAGAGCGAACCTCGCTAAAATTCTCTCAGTGAACAGGAGTTTTAATTTAAAGGGAAGGATAAGGAAAAAAAGGACCACAAAAATAGAAGAAAAAAAATAGGAGGAAAAATGTATTCTTCATCTCTCAGATGCCAACAATATCTTTCTCTTCACTCACTGAAATCTCTCATAACTACCTCTTAGAAGGTTCTTGTATATAATGTGGGTCATGTAATCAACAATTCAAGGAAACCGAGTTTGAAATGCCTTTTTTGTCATATACAATTTCATTTATCCCCTGGATTTAGACTGATTTATGTTTCTCCAAGAGGCAGAATGAGTAGAAGTCACAATAGTGCAGCTTTTGATTAAACATAGGAGGAATTTTTTTATCTGGGACTACCCAATAATGAAATTTTCTGTCACTCAACATTTTCCAGAAAAGGCAGAATAGTTACGGACAGAGATGTGATAGAAAAGATTCCTTTATAAGGTTAGATATTGACAAATACCCAACAATGGGCTAGCTTAAACAACGAACATTTATTGGTTCATAGTTTTGACATGAAAAGAAGCCCAAAATCAAGATATCAGCAAGGTTTGCTTTATCCCCAAAATCTGTAGCATTCTGGTGCTGGCTGCCTAAAATCCTTGGAATTCCTTGGCTTCTATCTCTAACTCCTGTCACATGGAAATACGCTCTCCTTTTTGGCATCTGTAACATCCCGGTTCTCTTTATAAGGCCTCCAATAATACAGATTAAGGCTTACCCTGCTACAGTTGGCCGCACTTTAACTAAAAATTAACATTTTCAAAAGGTCTTGCTTACAATGTGTTCACACACATGGGGATGTGTTTTATAATTAAGAACATGTGTTTGTTGTGTACATAATTCAAACTACCACAGATATTAAGGTGGTATTTTTCTCATTAAGAAAAATAGCTTAATTTTCTCATTATTTTATAAAAGATGCTAGTATTTTTCTCATTATTTTATAAAAAGTGATTAATATTATGAACAGTAGTTCATTGCATTCAATAGTAAAATGCATTTAAAACATGATTATGCTATCTGGATAAAGAACCAACTCTTTGTTGATCTCACAAACTTTCACTTGGTTTAATGTCTTGGCTCAATTCAGATGAGATTGGGAATGTTCAGAGTGGTATGGCCATAGGCAATATGAAATATATATATATATATATATTTTGGGGGATGGGGTGGGGGAGGGTGCATGATCCAGGCATCTCCTGCATGAAAAGCAAGCATTCTTCTACTGAACCACCCATGAATCGCTGGCTCAGTTCAAAACAAAAGAGTAACTTGAAAAATTTTAATATATACACATCATGGATTTTAAAACTATTCTGTTTAGAATAACTTTCTAAATAATAAACTTGCTAATAACTTTACCTATAGGTCAGCCTTGGAAAGAGAAAATATGCTTACCTACCTAAAGGGATGAAGGAACATCAATACTCAGTGGATGTAGAAACTTATTCCTTGACTAAATTCTCATTTTTCAACAGGTTAAAAATAGCTTCACTTAAGTAATAGGGAACCTCATCTGTAGCAGATGAAATGTTTAGCATATGCATTACCTTATTGGCCTGGTTATTTAAGTATAGGCTGACATATGACAGAGCTCCCATTTAAGTCTTAAAAGTAAAAAGCTTGAAAACCAAGCTTATTTAGGTTAAGAGAATGAGCTTACAAGGTCCATGGTTGGCAAAATAAATGAGATACTCAGGAAATTGTTCGTGAAATAGGTTACCATCTTTGGGCCCATAATTGGAGCTCTACCAATGGATCATTCCATTGTCTACATTGAGCATGATTTAAAAATATTAAGGTCCTCAAATCTAAAACGTCTATCATTTCTAATTAACACATGGAAAACAACTTAGCTAAACATATTAAATGTTTTATTAAATATAGTAAATAGCTGAAGTTGTAAAAGTTATGTTTGAACTCAGACGTGTCCAAACTTACCTGTAAAGTATATGAGAATTTTGAAATAATTTAGTGGAAGCGAAGAAGTTGACTATTTCCTATGTTTTGAAATTCAAATAGATTTGTAAGTTTTAATTTGGTCTATTTGCATTATCAGTTTGAGTCAAGTTAAGGCAGATGGCTGAAAAGAAAGTTTGAAGTGAAATGTACAATTATCACCACCTGTCCAGAAAGAAGAAATGGAATATTTAATCATATATTTCAATAATAGTTCAAACAAATAAAAAACACATCTAGAAATAGGACAAGTTATACAACTCGATGCATCTGGGAAAATTTAAACAAATCACTCTATTTCAATTGTTACTCTCTACATTGTAAAGTGACAGGCTGTTTTTATTTAAAGTATCCTACAATTCAAATTTTAATAAAACACCAACAAATAGTACTCATTGCAGTTTAATAGTTTCACTTTAATCATTTTTTCCAGGCAAGTTAGTACTCTAATGCCATTCATAGTATCCTGAGAAATGCAGATTAGTGGAGCTGGGAAAACCAGTTTCAATCTCAAAATATTGTTGTTCTAGTTTGCTAGCTGCCACAATGTGTTATACCAGAAACAGAACAACTTTTAAAAAGGGGATTTTATTAAGTTGCAAGTTTACAATGTTAAAGCCATGAAAATGTCCAAATTAAAGCAAGCTATAGAAATGTCCAGTCTAAGGCATCCAGAGAAGATACCTTGGCTCAAGAAGGATGGTGATGTTCAGGGTTTCTCTTTCAACTGGAAAGGCACATGGTGAACATGGCAACATCTGCTAGCTTTCTTTCCAGGCTTCTTGTTTTATGTAGCACCCTCCTGCCCCAAGGCATTTTCCCTCTTCATCTCTAAAAGACTCTGACTGGGTGGGCTCTCCTTGCTCTGAAGCGTTTTCCATAAGGTTTCCTCTTTTAAAGGATTCCAGTAAACTAATCAAGACCCACGTGGAATGGGTGGTGTCACATCTCCCTCTAATCAAAGGTTGATGCCCACAATTAGGTGCGTCACATCTCTGTGGAGATAATCTAATCAATTCCAACCTATAGTGCTGAATGGAGATGAAAAGAAATGGCTGCCTCCACAAGATGGATCAAGATTAAAACATGACTTTTCTAGCGTACATAATCCTTCCAAACTGACGCGATTATTATAACTTACAATGCAAGATGAATCTGTCATATTTTTATTCATGTCCCTGAGGGAAATATTTACTTAATTCCTGATTAGAGAAGCAAAGAGAGAATATAGAGAAATACAAAAACCAAGACTGTCATTAAATGTCATAAAGCACACAGAAAGAAGAAAGGAAGTTAATGTAATAGTGATTGACTCAGAAAAGTCAACAAGTATACCTTAGAAAAAGTGTGAAAAGAGGAATTATTTTAAAAGGTAGTTGAAAGTAAACAATGCATTTTTTCAATGCCAAGAATCAAATACATGGATAAAGTAATTGTTTCACTGTTATCTTCATTGTTAAAATTTGAGCTACAAAAAATAATAATAATAATAAAAATATTTCTGAGCTGCAAGAAAGAAATCCTTTCTGGGTTAAAGAATGAACTCATAATCTAGTAGAATATGCCATTGACCTCAAACAAACAAAAATTATTAATTTGAAAGTTATAGTCATAATACTTCATTAATACTGTTGTAAGAATTCTTTATATATTCTGGATACAAGTCCTTTATTAGATATATGATTTACAAATATCTTCTTCCATTCAGTCGCTATCTTTTCATTTTCTTGAAGGCACCCTTTGAAACACAAAAGATTTCAATTTTGATGAGATCCAAATAACCTATTTTTTCCTCTTATTACTTTTCGTTTTGGTGTTATATCTAAGAATCCTTTGCCATATCGGAAGTCAAGAAAATTTTCTCCTACATTTTTTTCTTAGCATTTTCCTTCTTTAGCTCTTACATTTTAAGCCATTGATCAATTTTGGGTTAATTTTTGGGTATGGTGTGTGGTGATGATTGAACATCATCCTTTTCCATATGATTATCCATTTGTTGCAGCAAAATTTGCTAAAAAAAAAATTATTCTTTCCCCATCAAATTGTCTTAGTACCGTTTCAAAAATCAGTTGACCATAGACACATAGTTTTATTTCTGGACTCTCAATTCTATTCCATAGACATATATGTCTATTCTTGTGCCAGTACCATTCTACACTGCTTACTGTTGCTTTGAAATTAGGAATTACGAGTCCTTCAACTCTACTGTTTGTTTTCAAGATTGTTTTAGCTTTTCTGGGTCCCTTGCAATTCCAAATGAATATTAGAATAAATTTGTAATTTCTGATAGAGATTGAATTCAACCTACAGATTAATTTGAGTAATATTTCCATGTTAATAATATTAAAATTTCCAATCCAGGAACATGGGACAATTCTCCATTTATTTAGATTTTTTTTTCTTTCTTTGAACAATGTTTTGTAGTTTTTAGCATATAAGTTTGTACTTCTTTTGTTAAATTTATTCCTAAGTATTTTATTGTTTTGCTGTTATTATAAGTGGAATTGTTTTCTTGATTTCTTTTTCTGATTGTTCATTGCAAATGTATAGGAGCAGAATTGATTTTTGTATATTGATCTTGTATCCCGCAACCTTGCTGAACTTATTTGTCAGTTCTAATAGTTTATGGTGTGCTTCTGACATAAAAGAACAGAAACAAGAAGTGTTTATTTGGCTGCAGATTCTTGAATGGGAAAGGAAGAGGGACACAGGCACCTCAGTTATGTCCAAATCTGTCCTCCTGGTTTGTGTCTTTCTTCTACCTGTCTAGGACTGCCACCCAAGCTCACGATGCTCTAATACACAACCAATCTGCAAACACTTGTGTTAACTGAACTCTTGCTGCCACTTGATCTTTCTGCATCTGAATGAAGGACACTTGTCTTTTACATCAAAGAATGAAGGGAAGAAAGAAAAAAATAAATCCTAATACAAACCCTACATTTTAAACATTTGTAAATCCTTTCCTTCTCTCTTGTATGAATGACGAATGTCCTAGATAGTCTTGCGTTCCAGAAAGACAAGGGCTGCTGTGCTGGTTTGAAACGATTATGTACCGTAGAAAAACCATGTTTTAACCCTGATCCAATCTTGTGGGAACAAATAATGGAGGCTGGAATTTTTGATTTGATTATCTCCGTGTAGATGTGACTCACCTACTTGTGGGTTGGTGTTAACCTCAGATTAGAGGGAGATATGACTCCACCCATTCCATATGGGTCTTCATTAGTTGACTGGAACCTTGTAGAAGAGGAACCATTTTGGAGAGAGTCCCCTTTTTTTTTAGAGCAATGAGAATCATGAGAGCCCGAGGGCCAGAGACCTTTGGAAGTGAAGAAAGAATATGCCCCTGGGGGAGCTTCATGAAGCAAGAAGCCTGGAGAGAAAACTAGCAGACATGGCCCTGTTTTCCATGTGCTTTTCCAGTTGAGAGAGAAGTCCTGAACTTCATCGACCTCCTTGAACCAAGGTATCCTTCTCTGATGCTTTAATTTGGACATTTTTATAGATTTGCTTTAATTTGGGCATTTTCATGGCTGTAAACTGTAAACTTACAAGTTAATAGATTCCCCTTTATAAAAGTCATTTCATTTCTGGTATATTACATCCCAACAGCTAGCAAACTAGAACAGTTGGGAAATTTTTGTTAACTTAGCATTTACTATCACTTTGTGATCCTGAATTGATTATTATTCTTTCATTAAAAGACTGAGAATTAATAATTCCAATATTTCTAAGGTTGTTTGTGGGTTAGATTTTCAGCATCATTGCCATTCTTGCAGCCTTTTCCATAGTGCAAAAATGGAACACATAAATCATGATGACTCTTTTCCATGTATCTAATTTTAGTTTCAAATTCTGCTTTTTGCATTTGGTTCATTTGATACACATTTTTAAAATATCATAACATTGTGATTTGCTAAAAATTGATTACCTTTTTGCCTCAATATCATATTTATATTTGGTTGCAATTGACTTGAATAGGGGTCTATCAGTTTTTCTCCAATTAATTCTTAAGAATCAACTCTAATTTATTTTGAATATTCTTCATAAATTTTTAAAGCTATCAGAATTTCATCTGCAGTATTTTGAATCATTTTTTCCAGTAAGCCAAACTCAGTATGAAGGGATACTTTTTCTTTTCTTTTGGATCCTTAAAAGTTTTACTAAATTGATGAAAAGTTCACAAGAACTAAGTTATTGTACTATGTTCCAAACTATCACCACCACTGTATTTGCTTTTATTTTATTTTTCAAAAATCAGTAAAACTTTATTTGCTTCCATTCTTTTGCCATTAACAGAAAAATGGAGAAAGCAAAGATATTTTATATTATAAAGAAAAATGGTCTCTTTACCCAAAGATCAAAACATCAACTGACAATGGATAAGATAAAGTGCCCTCTCCCACACCCGCTGAGCTGACCCTTCTCATCTTAGATAAAGCCTTCAGTCCACTGGCCAGGGACCCTGAACGAGGCCAATTCAAGGTGAGGGCCAAGAAATCAGACCAGTCCATTCCCATGACATAAAGTCAAACAGAAGCTACACCAAGGCTCAAGTGCCTGTATTTTACAGGACACAGCAACCAGGAGGCTACTCATAATAATAATAAAAAAATATTCATTTCAGTCACAACTTAAAATTCTTTTTTTTTAAATTAGTAAAAGAAACAGGGTCATAGAAGCTGCAGTGATCTAAGTAGCAGCAATGTACTTGCTTTTATTTTTAATGCTTAGGGAAAGCTGGGTTAGAAAAGGAATGAGCTTCAGCCCAGTCATCAGAAATATTAGAAAACAAACATACAAATATGAGAATTCTGAAAATAATGTATTTTTAAGAGGAATTGAAAAAAAAGATTATCTATGAAGAAGCTCATTATTGGAATAAAGCAGATGTCATCATGCTTTTCCTCTTCCATCCTCAAATATCCAGGAAGTGAATATTGGCAGATACCCACCATAGGGATATGTTATTTGCTTCATTGTTGGCCATATATGAAAATGAAAAAAGTCCATCACAAGTTCTGCAAGATCTATCACCATATAATCAGAATGAAATGTTATTCAGCTTTACTTAGTTGCTATATAAACAGAGAAAGAGACAACTAATCATGCAATGTGATACTCTGGAAACATAAAGTATTATAAAACTGTGAAGACATTAATGACTTGTATTCCCCTAGGCAGCTGGAAACTCAAGCTTTAGAAAAAGTGATTTTTTTGTATACTGTATTTAAAGGAGGAAATAGGCAGGTGGGCCAGGTCTTGCTCTTTTATCTTTTTTTCAACGGGAGCAGAATCTTAGACTGTTCGCTATTCCTAGTTGCACTGTCAGCACAGCCAGACACAACCCAAATAGCATGGAGGTGGTAGGAGGGAGGTATAAGCACATGGCAGCCCCTTGCATGTGTCAGCTCATTCAGTGTTCTAGCTATAGCCTTGGGACATCAGAAATCCCAAACAGATGCTTGTCCAAAGGTAAGGGAGAAAGTAAAGACTGATTCTCTTAAAAAAGGAATTAAAAGTTTTTAAAAAGTACACCTGCATATTTAAATCCAGCATTAGAAGAGTAATGTTAAAGATTTCATTAGCAAGTTTAAGCTTCTTTCCTGTGTCCTGATAACTTTATTTTTTTTTCAGCCACTTTATGCTAGTTTATACTTGTTTTAGTTTTCTAAAGTTGCTGAAATGCAGATCCCATAAAATGGGTTGGCATTGACAATGGGGATTTATTAGTTTACAAGCTTACAATTCTGAGACCATGAAAATGTCCAAATCTAGGCATCATCAAGACAATAGTTGGACTCCTCTGTCAGACGGCAAGTTATATGCCAGCATCTGCTGGTCTCTCCCTTCTCTTCCAGGCTTCATTACTTTTAGCCTCTTGTTTCCATGGGTTTCTCTCTAAGCTTCTGTGGCCTTTTTGTCTTCTGTGTCCTTCTCTGTCTCTGTGCCTCTCTGAATTTCATCCTTTTATAAAGGACTCCAGGACTCCATCCTTTTATAAAGGATTAAGACTCCACTGGGGCATGAGCAACTGAAATAACTAATCAAAAGTCCCATCCACAACATATCTACATCCACAGGAATGGATAAGCTTTAAGAACATATCTATCTTCTGGGGTCCGTAAAGCCTCCAAACCATCACAGTACTCTAGGGCTTTTTTTACATTTATTTTTCTTCCAATATGATGTAAAATACCATAAACTGAAGTTAGCATATAGTTTTTAAATCAACTAGTGTAACTAAGGCAAGCTGACATACTGTTTAATTTTCATTCAAGCATTCAACTACGCTTTCATGATTGACTACCTACTATGTGCCAGGTTGAGGAGACTGTGAAGAAGCTGTGTTGTTGTAGACAGGGCACAGTTTAAGTCTTGGGCATCTTTGGATTTAAATCATGGCTTCACTTTTGTGGCTTCCTCGCTTGCCTTGACTAGGAGGAAAAGTTGTGCATGCACAGGAAGTGGCGGAATTCACTGAATGTAAAAGGTCAGAAAGTATAGTCCCCACATCTTTTTCCCTGCTTGTAGAGAGGGAAAACATTTGTGATAAAGTGAGACTATATTATTAAAGAAAGCTGTTTATTATGGTCTATATATTATATGTATTATCATGTATTTGCAATTAATATTTATCCATAGCCCGTCCAAATATATTCATTCTCTCTCTCTCTCTTCACAAACACACACATCCATGCACATGTCAGAGAAATCTAATTTAGTAATTTGCTTCTGTTTCTGGATCTCATAAAAGAATTTTTGACATAATGCATAGTTCTGCTTGATAACTTATTGTTCCAGGGCAATTGTACAAATTGGACTGGATAAAAATAAGTAACATTTATTGAGTACTAGGGACTATGTTATTTTATTTTCTTTATCTTAATTTAATTTTCACAACAACCTTGTTCCATTGGTCTATGTATCAGTTTGCTAAAACTTCCAGAATGTAATATACCAAAAATGGGTTCGCTTTTACAATGGGGATTTATTAACTCACAATTTATAGTTCTTAGGCCATGAAAATGTCCAACTCAAGGCATCAGAAAGGATGATACCTGGACTCTAAAGGCAGGCTACTGGCAAGCCTTCTTGGACTTCTCTGTCACATGGGAAGGCACGTGGCAACATCTACTGGCCCTTCTCTCCAGGGTTTCCTTACTTTCAGCTTCTGGCTGCTCCATCTCTCAGCTTCTCTATGTGCTTCTCTGAATTTCATCTCTTAGCTTCTCTGGGGCTTCTCTGAGTTCTCAGGACTTTCTGTATTTCCTTTGTCTTTGTACCAAGACTCCGGTGAGAGGATTAAGACCCACCTCGAATGAGGGGAGTCACATCTCAGTTGAAATAACCTAAACAAAAGGTCCCACATACAATAGGTCTATGCCCATGGAAATAGACTAAAGAACATGGCCTTTTTTGGGAGACATAACAGCATCAAACTACCGCAGTCTATATGTCCATCCTTGTTCCAGGACCAAACTGTTTTGATCATTAAAACTTTGTAATAAGTTTTGCAATTGGGAAGTGAACCCTCTTTTGCAATTTTGTTTCAGTTATTTGGGGTTCCTTGCCCTTCCAATATGACTTTGATAGTTAGTTTTTACATTGTGCTATTGGCTACTGGAGTTTTGATTGGAATTGCATTCAGTCTGTAAATCTCTTCGGGTAGTATTGACATTTTAATGATATTAAGTCTTTCAACCCATGAGCATGTAATAACTTCCATTTCTTTAGGTCTTCTTTAATTTATTTCAGTAATGATTCACTATTTTTATTGTACTTTTCTTTTGAAAATTAAAAATCTGTAAAATTCCTACGTTACAGATGAAGAGATAAACTTGGAGAGGTTATATGACTTGCCTAAGGTCTCATAGCTAGTAAATTCCAAGCTGTCCGATTCAGTGGAAATTTAACACATTAACAAAATTCAGATAATCCCATCACATCTTCTCTTTAGCTTGTAACTGGATTTTCAGTCTATCTAATTTTAGAGCCTTATTTTCAGTCGATCCCTGATTGGTGGATCAGTAGGTAGAGTCTCATGCCTATATATCATTGTAATATCTTAGGCTGTTTGTTCTTTCATTATGCTTATCATTGCTCCTTTGTGAGCTTCGCCGTTCCTGTCGCTGCACCTAGGAGGACTGTGTAGGGGGATAAAACACTGTTTCTTGGAGAAGCTCAAAATGTAAGTAGGAGATAGATGTATTCAATTATTTAAAACACACAATGATGGACAAGGTACTTTATACAGTAAGTCCAACCTATTGTGGTAGCATGGAGAAAAACAGAAATTCATAGATGGGACGTGAAATAATTTATCACAGAAATAGCTTTGAGGTATAAATTAAAGGTAGATAAAAGTTTACTAGTAAGGTAGAAGGTGTTCCAGGTTGGGACATAGAATGTTTTTGTGTTGCTTTACTTATGTTTAGTTGTGGGTTTTGTTCTGTAGCATTTTAAAGAAGGAATAATGCATCTTGGCCCCAACTCTTCCTCATCATCACTCCCCCAGCTAGTGCCAGGATTTCCGTTCTGTTGATATGTCCTCCAGGTGAAAATAAGACATCATGTATTTAACTAACTCAGATTATGCATATACAGTAATAATAATCCACCTAAGTACCTCTGCTTTATTTAAACATATATGAAGGAAAATCAAGGCATCATGTTCAATTCTAATGACAACTCTCTAGGGCATTGTCTTGCAGCATGCAGTGGAGTATGGATCACCCACAAGTGAATCAAACTCCAGCTGGCCACATCAGCAACCAGCAGTACATCATGCAGACCAGTAGGTAACCCAACATTCACTGCCTCAAGACCCCAATCAGGGATTATTCTTTTTTTGCAGGCATACAACCTACCTTATTTTACCCTTGTGGTGCTCAGTGACATGCATTTTGGTATATGTGGCCCCAGCACTCAAGCTAAAAAGTGGAAATGAGCCTTTTCCATTCCCAACTTCCTAACCTGTCACTCTAAACTGGAGTTGAAAAGCAGTCCCAATCCAAATCTCACTCCTAGCTACCATTGGGATTGGGGGCGCTACAAGTACTAGAGTTGCAGAAACAGTCCATGCAGAGTGGATCCTTTATGATCTCTCCCTGCTATTATCCACTAGGATGGAATAAAAGGCCTTCACTTTAACCCTTCTCCAATTCCAGATGAATTCATTAACAGGCATGGTCATTCAAAACTAATGAGCCCTAGATGCCTTTACAGTGACCCATGGAGGAACATGTGCATTCTTGGGAGAGGACTCTTGTTTTTAAGTTAACCAGAGCTCAAAGAGAATGCAAGATATTAACTCTCTTAGAAACCAGGTCACTCGATTGTTCACCCAGTCCCAAGCTCTCCCATTTAATTTATTTGAGTTTCTGTCACTTGGGATAGGTGCCATTCTTTGCTCCATTCTTTTCTGTTTAATGGGGCTAACCATCCTAGTTCTCCTTGGCTTTGTGTTTCTCTCTCTCTCTCTCTCTTCCCCCTCTCTCTCTCTCCCTCTCCCTCTCAGAGTGCCTCAACAATAACAAGACAAGTCATGGTAGAGATCAGATGTCATTATAAGATGTCAACAGACAACCAAAGTGTCATATCAGAATGAGAAAGATGCGAAACTTCCATACCCTCCCACAAGGATCATTAGATATGATAACCCAAGAATTCTACTCTCATTATAGGCAGGGAAAATGCCCCTCTTTTCAGCAAGAAGCAGTTACAGAAGACTAACCTCCTACATTCATCAGCTCTCAGTATTAAAGGTCGGAATACTCTGCAAGGGGAATGAGGACAGCTAGATAGACATGAAGGGAGGTGGACGCGACCCTAAGACCCATGACAAAGTTCCTCACTCAGGTCAGTACCCAAAAATAACCAATGAAAAGTGAGCTCATAAATCCCTTATTAGTATAACCAAGAAGAGGAAGGACCCTTCCAAGTCCTTATAATGCAAGAATCCCAATCTCAGAGTGCTTTTCCTCCTTTGGAGAATGCCTACACTCACCCTCTTTGAGGGTGTACTTTTGCTACATATTAAACTTTTGGCTGTACACACACACACACACACACACACACACACACATACATATAGATGAATGAATAAACATCATAAATTAAAGTACCATATTGTATAATTAATACAATGATGTGATTTTAAGCCAAATCAGAACATCTCCTCTTCCTGTTGTAATCCCCGAAGGAAAATAAAATATTCGTCCTCTCTCTAATTAATTCTCTTACTTGATCTTCCATCAGTTTGAGATTTAGCAGGGCCTCATTTATTTTTTTATTTATTTTTTTTTTTTTGAGGAGGTGGTGCATAGTCCGGGAATTGAACCTGGGTCTCCCTCATGGAAGGAAAGGATTCTACCACTGAACCACCTATGCACCTGTTGCTTCCTGTAGAAACGGAGCTCGAAGGATATTAAGGAATGATGAGAAAGAAAGAAAGGAAGAAAGAAAGAAAGAAAGACACAGACGGGCTCAGGGGGTCTGAAGCTTAAGTTTACTTCAGACAGACTTCAGACAATTTTATTCTCAACCAGATCCTAGTTATATACCACAGGATGTCAATAGATATGCAGGCATTTCCTGAGGGAGCAAGATTCTTATCTCACAGTGTTCTTCATACTTAACATAACTGTTTGGGGTAAACATTCTCTTCCTCCCAGACTGCTCTACATAACAATCACCACAGTTTACCGCTGCCATCCCAAGGCCAGCAGCTTGCAACAAATTCTGTAGGTCTTGCTTTAAACTCTTGGCTTCTACATGCACCCAGACCTAGTTTAATTTTAAAATGAGGAACTTTATTTCAAAACCCTATTCCTGCATCATTTCTAGTGCAGCAAGTAATTCTATTTCCAAGGTCACAGACTTTACATTTCCTTAACTGTCAGCCACAAGATCCCTAGCTGCTCTCAACCCAGTCTATCTCTCTCTCTCCCTCTCGTCATCTATTTTTCTAAGTCTTTCCTCAAGACTTTGAGTAAAAGACCTCAATCTTTTGCTAATGGTATCTTTTCTAGCTGTGCCCTATTCCCTTCCCTCCTGCTCTTGTAAAACCTTCTCTCCATTATCTTCAATTTGCTCCCTTCCTGCTGAGAAAGCACAAGCAACTGGTATTGGGAAGAAAGCAGCAGGAAAATAGGTAATGAGGTGACTTTTAACTCTCTTTTTTTAGCATTTATCTCATCCCCCAAATAAACATGTCTCTATGACCACTTCTGCAGAGAATTTCCTCTGCAAGGGTATAGAGAGCAAGGCAGCTTAGACATATGAGGAAACGGAGAATAAAGGAGTACATTAGAGGGCAGAGATAAAGGTTTGGAAGAAGTGAACTGCGGAAAATGATAATTCAGGATATTTCCATGAGAATTAATACAGAACTGAAGTAAGGAAATCATTCTACTAAAAAATATCAATTTCAAAGGCAAATAGTAAAGGGTGTGAAATATCTGCAGAGAATGAAAATTGTGGTTTAATTTCTGTAATGACCTAAATAGAGATTTTTGGAAGCTAAGTTCTGAAATCTGGAAGAGAAGAAGGAGAATAACAGATGCTGCCATGTGCCTTGTCATACAATAGAGGAGTCCAGGATCACTGGGCAGCCAATCTTTGGGAAGAAAGCATAACCTTGATGGTGCTTTGATTTGGATATTTTCACAGCATCAGAACTGTAAGCTTGTAAGTTAATAAATTTCCATAGTGAAAGCCCATGCATTTTATGGCATCTACATTTCAGCAGCCTAGCAGTCTAAAACAGTCAGCATCTTGAAAACATCTTAGGGGCAAAAGGAAATCAGGTGAAGAATAATGCCAGTTCACTGCAGTGTTCCTTATTGGGAAAAGGAAAAGGAGGGGAAGAAAGCTAATCTCTTCTGAACAATACTGACACCATGTGTCACTAGAATAACCCCCCTCTTACTAATTTGTTAAAGCTTTCATTTCCCTCTTTTAAGATTAATGATGGGCTTGCCTAACTTCAGGACAAGTTCCTGTTTTCTTCTTTCCCTATAGAACTAGCTAGAAACTAACGAAACATGCACTGAAAGAAGATGCATGAATTTAAAGTCACCATGGAACATAAAAATACACTCTGAGTAGAATTCAAGTGAGCAGGAACACTAGGAAAGAATAATACCAGACCCAAAAAAGGAAGTGAGAGGTCCCACCATTATCAATTCCAGAAATATCACAAACCCACTCATCAAAACAGAGGACCAATCAGCAGTAATAGCCAATTTGTAACCCTTAATTTGAATGTTTAAACAGCCAATGGAAATAGCCAACTTGAAATCCTTACTTTGACTGTTCACTAGCCAATCACATGTGCCAGCATCCCTAAAATTTTTATCTTTGCCTCCCTTTGTCTAATCTAATACAAATCCCTTACCTCTCCAGCTTGGGGAGACAGCTGAAGACTTCCTTCCTATCTCCTTTGGGCTAGCCTTTGCTAATAAACTCCTGTTTTTGAAACCCTGGTGTCATTGAATTGGCTTCTGGGTACCTTGGGCAAGAACTTACTTGAGTGGTTTCAATCCTGATCCCTGTCACTCACTATCTGCTTTAAGCAGTTTCCTCATCTAGCCGACCATGACAATAACCTGTACTTTCTTAAAGAGTATGTTCCGGGGTGCAAGCGTGGTTCAGTGGTAGAATTCTCAACTACCAGGCATGAGATCAGAGTTCGCTTCCAGCCCAGGCACTCCACACCCTCGCCATACCCCCCGCCCCCCCAAAATTCAATAAATGGTGCTGCAATAATGGGATAGTCACATGGAAAATAATGAAATGTGACCCTGCCTGGACCTATTTAATCTGAATATCTAGATATGAATCACAGGAATATGTTAAATGTGTATATATAAAATTGTTGGCTATCCCAGTCACTGGAGAAACAGATTGTTCTCTAGTGATTGAAATGACTTGCAATTTTGGGAATCACATTCTTTTTTTTTTTTTGCTTATGCTGCTCTACCCACCTGGTGTGCTTTTTTTATTTTGTTTTTTATTAATTAACGGAAAAAAAGAAATTAACCCAACATTTGGAAATCATACCGTTCTACATATGCATTCAGTAATTCTTAACATCATCACATAGATGCATGATCATCGTTTCTTAGTACATTTGCATCAGTTTAGAAGAACTAGCAACACAACAGAAAAAGATATAGAATGTTAATATAGAGAAAAAAATAAAAGTAATAATAATAGTAAAAACAAAACAAAACAAAACAAAACAAAACAAAACAAAACAAAAACCTATAGCTCAGATGCAGCTTCATTCAGTGTTTTAACATGATTACTTTACAATTAGGTATTATTGTGCTGTCCATTTTTGAGTTTTTGTATCTAGTCCTGTTGCACAGTCTGTATCCCTTCAGCTCCAATTACCCATCATCTTACCCTGTTTCTAACTCCTGCTGGACTCTGTTACCAATGATATATTCCAAGCTGATTCTCGAATGTCCGTTCACATCAGTGGGACCATACAGTATTTGTCCCTTAGTTTTTGGCTAGACTCACTCAGCATAATGTTCTCTAGGTCCATCCATGTTATTACATGCTTCATAAGTTTATCTTGTCTTAAAGCTGCATAATACTCCATCGTATGTATATACCACAGTTTGTTTAGCCACTCGTCTGTTGATGGACATTTTGGCTGTTTCCATCTCTTTGCAATTGTAAATAACGCTGCTATAAACATTGGTGTGCACATGTCCGTTTGTGTCTTTGCCCTTAAGTCCTTTGAGTAGATTCCCAGCAATGGTACTGCTGGGTCGTATGGCAATTCTATATTCAGCTTTTTGAGGAACCACCAAACTGCCTTCCACAGTGGTTGCACCCTTTGACATTCCCACCAACAGTGGATAAGTGTGCCTCTTTCTCTGCATCCTCTCCAGCACTTGTCATTTTCTGTTTTGTTGATAATGGCCATTCTGGTGGGTGTGAGATGATATCTCATTGTGGTTTTGATTTGCATTTCTCTAATGGCCAGGGACATTGAGCATCTCTTCATGTGCCTTTTGGCCATTTGTATTTCCTCTTCTGATAGGTGTCTGTTCAAGTCTTTTTCCCATTTTGTAATTGGGTTGGCTGTCTTTTTGTTGTTGAGATGAACAATCTCTTTATAAATTCGGGATACTAGACCTTTATCTGATATGTCATTTCCAAATATTGTCTTCCATTGTGTAGGCTGTCTTTCTACTTTCTTGATGAAGTTCTTTGATGCACAAAAGTGTTTAATTTTGAGGAGTTCCCATTTATTTATTTCTTTCTTCAGTGCTCTTGCTTTAGGTTTAAGGTCCATAAAACCACCTCCAATTGTAAGATTCATAAGATATCTCCCTACATTTTCCTCTAACTGTTTTATGGTCTTAGACCTAATGTTTAGATCTTTGATCCATTCTGAGTTAACTTTTGTATAGGGTGTGAGATACGGGTCTTCTTTCATTCTTTTGCATATGGATATCCAGTTCTCTAGGCACCATTTATTGAAGAGACTGTTCTGTCCCAGGTGAGTTGGCTTGACTGCCTTATCAAAGATCAAATGTCCATAGATGAGAGGGTCTATATCTGAGCACTTTATTCTATTCCATTGGTCGATATATCTATCTTTATGCCAATACCATGCTGTTTTGACCACTGTGGCTTCATAATATGCCTTAAAGTCAGGCAGCACGAGACCTCCAGCTCGGTTTTTTTTCCTCAAGATGTTTTTAGCAATTCGGGGCACCCTGCCCTTCCAGATAAATTTG
Source organism: Tamandua tetradactyla (assembly GCF_023851605.1). Lineage (NCBI taxonomy): Eukaryota > Metazoa > Chordata > Mammalia > Pilosa > Myrmecophagidae > Tamandua > Tamandua tetradactyla. The sequence continues at coordinate 188,692,289 of NC_135327.1, forward strand.
CTTATTGGTTTTTCTATTTCTGAAAAATAAGTTGTTGGAATTTTGGTTGGTATTGCATTGAATCTGCAAATCAATTTAGGTAGGATTGACATCTTAACTATATTTAGTCTTCCAATCCATGAACATGGTATGCCCTTCCATCTATTTAGGTCTTCTGTGATTTCTTTTAGCAGTTTTTTGTAGTTTTCTTTATATAGGTTTTTTGTCTCTTTAGTTAAATTTATTCCTAGGTATTTCATTCTTTTAGTTGCAATTGTAAATGGGATTCATATCTTGATTTCCCCCTCAGCTTGTTCATTACTAGTGTATAGAAATGCTACAGATTTTTGAATGTTGATCTTGTAACCTGCTACTTTGCTGTACTCATTTATTAGCTCTAGTAGTTTTGTTGTGGATTTTTCCGGGTTTTCGACGTATAGTATCATATCGTCTGCAAACAGTGATAGTTTTACTTCTTCCTTTCCAATTTTGATGTCTTGTGTTTCTTTTTCTTGTCTAATTGCTCTGGCTAGAACCTCCAACACAATATTGAATAATAGTGGTGATAGTGGACATCCTTGTCTTGTTCCTGATCTTAGGGGGAAAGTTTTCAATTTTTCCCCATAGAGGATGATATTAGCTGTGGGTTTTTCATATATTCCCTCTATCATTTTAAGGAAGTTCCCTTGTATTCCTATCTTTTGAAGTGTTTTCAACAGGAAAGGATGTTGAATCTTGTCAAATGCTTTCTCTGCATCAATTGAGATGATCATGTGATTTTTCTGCTTTGATTTGTTGATATGGTGTATTACATTAATTGATTTTCTTATGTTGAACCATCCTTGCATACCTGGGATGAATCCTACTTGGTCATGATGTATAATTCTTTTAATGTGTTGTTGGATATGATTTGCTAGAATTTTATTGAGGATTTTTGCATCTATATTCATTAGAGAGATTGGCCTGTAGTTTTCTTTTTTTGTAATATCTTTGCCTGGTTTTGGTATGAGGGTGATGTTGGCTTCATAGAATGAATTAGGTAGTTTTCCCTCCACTTCAATTTTTTTGAAGAGTTTGAGGAGAGTTGGTACTAATTCTTTCTGGAATGTTTGATAGAATTCACATGTGAAGCCGTCTGGTCCTGGACTTTTCTTTTTAGGAAGCTTTTGAATGACTGATACAATTTCTTTACTTGTGATTGGTTTGTTGAGGTCATCTATGTCTTCTTGAGTCAAAGTTGATTGTTCATGTCTTTCCAGGAACCCGTCCATTTCATCTAAATTGTTGTATTTATTAGCGTAAAGTTGTTCATAGTATCCTGTTATTACCTCCTTTATTTCTGTGAGGTCAGTGGTTATGTCTCCTGTTCCATTTTTGATCTTATTTATTTGCATCCTCTCTCTTCTTCTTTTTGTCAATCTTGCTAAGGATCCATCAATCTTATTGATTTTCTCATAGAACCAACTTCTGGCCTTATTGATTTTCTCTATTGTTTTCATGTTTTCAATTTCATTTATTTCTGCTCTAATCTTTGTTATTTCTTTCCTTTTGCTTGCTTTGGGATTAGTTTGCTGATCTTTCTCCAGTTCTTCCAGGTGGACAGTTAATTCCCGAATTTTTGCCTTTTCTTCTTTTCTGATATAGGCATTTAGGGCAATAAATTTCCCTCTTAGCACTGCCTTTGCTGCATCCCATAAGTTTTGATATGTTGTGTTTTCATTTTCATTCGCCTTGAGGTATTTACTAATTTCTCTTACAATTTCTTCTTTGACCCACTCGTTGTTTAAGAGTGTGTCATTGAGCCTCCATGTATTTGTGAATGTTCTGGTACTCGGCCTATTATTGATTTCCAACTTCATTCCTTTATGATCTGAGAAAGTGTTGTGTATCATTTCAATCTTTTTAAATTTGTTAAGACTTGCTTTGTGACCCAGCATATGGTCTATCTTTGAGAATGATCCATGAGCACTTGAGAAAAAGGTGTATCCTGCTGTTGTGGGATGTAATGTCCTATAAATGTCTGTTAAGTCTAGCTCCTTTATAGTAATATTCAGATTCTCTATTTCTTTATTGATCCTCTGTCTAGATGTTCTGTCCATTGATGAGAGTGGTGAATTGAAGTCTCCAACTATTATGGTATATGAGTCTATTTCCCTTTTCAGTGTTTGCAGTGTATTCCTCACGTATTTTGGGGCATTCTGGTTCGGTGCGTAAATATTTATGATTGTTATGTCTTCTTGTTTAATTGTTCCTTTTATTAGTAGATAGTGTCCTTCTTTGTCTCTTTTAACTGTTTTACATTTGAAGTCTAATTTGTTGGATATTAGTATAGCCACTCCTGCTCTTTTCTGGTTGTTATTTGCATGAAATATCTTTTCCCAACCTTTCACTTTCAACCTATGTTTATCTTTGGTTCTAAGATGTGTTTCCTGTAGACAGCATATAGAAGGATCCTGTTTTTTAATCCATTCTGCCAATGTATGTCTTTTGATTGGGGAATTCAGTCCATTAACATTTAGTGTTATTACTGTTTGGATAATATTTTCCTCTAACATTTTGCCTTTTGTATTATATATATCATATCTGATTTTCCTTCTTTCTACACTCTTCTCCATACCTCTCTCTTCTGTCTTTTCGTATCTGACTCTAGTGCTCCCTTTAGTATTTCTTGCAGAGCTGGTCTCTTGGTCACAAATTCTCTCAGTGACTTTTTGTCTGAGAATGTTTTAATTTCTCCGTCATTTTTGAAGGACAATTTTGCTGGATATAGAAGTCTTGGTTGGCAGTTTTTCTCTTTTAGTAATTTATATATATCATCCCACTGTCTTCTAGCCTCCATGGTTTCTGCTGAGAAATCTACACATAGTCTTATTGGGTTTCCCTTGTATGTGATGGATTGTTTTTCTCTTGCTGCTTTCAAGATCCTCTCTTTCTCTTTGACCTCTGACATTCTAACTAGTAAGTGTCTTGGAGAACGCCTATTTGGGTCTAATCTCTTTGGGGTGCGCTGCACTTCTTGGATCTGTAATTTTAGGTCTTTCATAAGAGTCGGGAAATTTTCAGTGATAATTTCTTCCATTAGTTTTTCTCCTCCTTTTCCCTTCTCTTCTCCTTCTGGGATACCCACAACACGTATATTTGTGCGGTTCATATTGTCCTTGAGTTCCCTGATACCCTGTTCAAATTTTTCCATTCTTTTCCCGATAGTTTCTGTTTCTTTTTGGAATTCAGATGTTCCATCCTCCAAATCACTAATTCTATCTTCTGTCCCTTTAAATCTATCATTGTAGGTATCCATTGTTTTTTCCATCTTTCCTACTTTATCCTTCACTTCCATAAGTTCTGTGATTTGTTTTTTCAGTTTTTCTATTTCTTCTTTTTGTTCAGCCCATGTCTTCTTCATGTCCCCCCTCAATTTATTGATTTCGTTTTTGAAGAGGTTTTCCATTTCTGATCATATATTCAGAATTAGTTGTCTCAGCTCCTGTATCTCATTTGAACTATTGGTTTGTTCCTTTGACTGGGCCATATTTTCAATCTTCTCAGCGTGATCCGTTATCTTCTGCTGGCGTCTGGGCATTTAGTCAGATTTCCCTGGGTGTTGGACCCAACAGTTTGGAAGATTTTTCTGTGAAATCTCTGAGTTCTGTTTTTCTTATCCTGCCCAGTAGGTGGCGCTCGTGGCACACGTTTGTCTGACATGGTTGGAAGGGATCCCCCCATTCACCGTTCTCCGTGGCCTGGGGATTTCCGATCTAGTTCTCTCAGTTGGTCCGGGGGGCCACGCATGGTGGGGGTGCCAGCCACCGCGGCTTGAGGGGACCCTGTGGCTCCTTTATTAATGCCCCTATTGGTCTTTGGTTAGACCCAGTCCCTGCCACTGTCAGAAATTCCCTCCTCTCCCTGGAGGGGTGCCGGTCGCCGGCCGCCACGGCCTGGGGAACTCGCCACCGGACCAGGAAAATGCCCACGTGGGAGGGGCGCTGGTTGCTGGCCACTGCAGCTTGTGTAGCCCTCTGATCTGTGACTTGTAGCTGGTCCAGGAAGCCGCCCGCAAAAGAGGGGTGTCGGCCGCCGCGGCTTGGGAAGCTTGCCTCTCCGAGACTCTCAGCTGGCCCCGGGAAGGAGGGAGGGAGAAGCTCCGGCCGCCAGCTGCTGCGGCTCGGGGGAGCGCGCATCCCTCGGGGATCTCACCACAGCAGAGTCTCGCAGTCAGTCTAGCTAGTCCAGACTGGGGTACACTGTGTGTCCATTCCATGCCGTGGCCCCGGGAGCTGTTCTGCACTGTTTCTGTTCACCTAGTAGTTGCTCTGGAGGAGGAACTAAGATGCGTGTACCTTACTAAGCTGCCATCTTCCACATTCTTTCTTAATCCTTTCAACAAACCATTGAAATAGGTTAAGTAGGGTAAGCCTGCTTCTTGAAAAATGAGTTCCCTGAAGGCAAAGGTGGCGCTTGGATGAAACAGAAAACCAGACAATCAGAAAAATAAGCACAATTAGTTCTAACTTCCAGTACAATTCAGAAATTGAAGATGAAAACATGACAAAATGTTGCAATTAAAGTAAAAATTATTGAGAGCTACTTATTCTTGATAAAATATTTATAATATGACCAAGAATTTGAAAGAACTTTAGAATTTTAGAATCTGTGAGAGACAAACGGTGTAAGATAAAATAAAGAATCTACTTCAAACATCAGAACAAATGGTTAGAAGAGAATGGAAAAGTAACAACAATAGCCTATTTTGCTCTGCAGTAAATAGCAGTGTTTACAGTAAGTGATCAGGGCTTATTGATTTAACTTAAAAAGAGATATTACTTGTTAGGTGGTATGATATGTTGAATTACACACCCTGGGTGAGAGGGGGGAACAAAAAACTTTTAAAATCTTAATCCCATTCCTGTGAGTACAAACCCATTCTAAATAGGCTCTCTTGAAGATGTTATTTTTAGTTAAGATGAGGCCAACTGAATCAAGATAAATCCTAATCCCACTACTGCAGGTCTTGTAGGTAAGGCCAGAAGAGAAGCCATGAGGAAGAGGCAGAAGCTGGAAGTCAATAGAAAAAAGAAAGAAAAAAAAAAAGAAATATCAATATAAGCATATTATTTGGGGTAAGGAGATAACTACATAAAGAAAGGTATTTAAAAGTTAAAAGAGTGTTTGCCTCTGTTGAGAGATGCTAGATTGGCAAGTTGGGGCAAAGGACTTGCTTTTCATTAAAAATACATGAGTATTATTTGGTTTCTAAATCATTTTGGTATTTTAAAAATATTATCTAAGAGATAATACTATTAAAAGAAAGGGTTTCTAGCTTTCCAAGGATCTATGATAACTTGCTTGCTTCATTGATGAGATCCATTTTGTTCCACTCTCTTTTTAAGGTTATATGACATTTTTGTTATTTTGCAATAGTACTTTGGCTTAACTTTGAGGAAAAGGAAAGAATTATACCACCAAGAAAAAAGCATGTAGTATTTGCTTTGGGTAGAGAGGAGATAGGTGGGGAAATTTTAGAGCAAGAGAATGAGTGGCTTTGTCAAATTGTATATTTCCTGGAAGAATAGTATCATCATACCAGGAAAAGGTGATGGTAATGCCAAACAATAATATAGGCTTTATTATGGACCAGATACTACTCCAAGATCTTTACATAAAAAGGCATTTTACGGTCACAATTCTGCAAGGTTAGGTAGAATAATTATCCTCATTTTACCAATGACAAACCGAGTTAGAGAGAGATTAAGTAATTTTCTCAAGATTACTTGAGAAGCTACACTGATTCCTGCAGTCTGAGTTCTTAAATTCTACACTATATTATGTCTGAGCAGACAGCATGCCTCTCTATTTCTGGGCTGAGATGGAAAACATCTCACCACAGATAAGTACAGGGGCTTGTGGATACTCAGGTGAAGACTATGAGTTGGAGAAGTTTCTTGCTTCCGTGTTTTGGTTCTAGCTGGCTAGAATGCCACTTGCTTCCATTGGTTGGCAAACTGATATGGGAAAAACTAGGATAAGCATAAGAGGTACCAATTCTAAGCTGATCAAATCTCTTGGCAAGTGTCAGTGGCCATGTCCTTAGCGAGAATGCTGCAAAAACTACCATATAACGTCACCTTAGAGGACTTTACTTAATTTGACTGGGAAGATCTACTCTCCCCTCAACACCTCACCCTTTGACAACACTGTTCTGCCCTTCCCTCTCCTTAACCCCCTTCCACCCCTCCAGGTCTCTAGGGCAGGTATCTGTAAATGAAAGCTCCAAATGGGCAACAAAGCCTGCTTGCTCTTACTGTAATGAAAGCCAGATTGGTAGAGAGTTATAAAACGGGAACGTGGTGATGGTGATAATATATATAAAGTTAAGTTGCTATGTGACTGATTTAAAAACATTCAACATTTTTTCTTACCAATAAAATATTTGATAACCCATTTTGGAGCAAAGCTAATGCAAACATGAAGAGTATACATACAAGATACCCAAGCAGCTAGTTGAGAAGCATTTCCATTACATTTAAACCAGGTCGGGGACCGCAGCGACCTGACAGGAGGAAGGCGCGGGCAGCTCTCGCAGGCGTCCGCATAGCGCCAGCGGAGTTGTGGGGCCGAGCTCTCCAGGAGCAGCTTGGAGGCCTGGCCATCTGCTCAGAGGTGGTTCAGCACCCCGAGGTGTTCATGTTGAAGAAATGATGCCTCATATCCAACATTTGAAAGGAGTACCTTTCTTTAGAGAAGATGTGGGTTTACAGAACAATCGTGCTTAAAATAGAGGATTCCCATATACTACCACACCACCAAGACCTTGCTTCGGTGTGGAACATTTGTTATCATCGATATAGCACATTTTTATAATTGTGCAGCTAATTAAAGTCTATAATTTAACTTAGGGTTCACTGTTCAGTGTAGTCCATGATAATTTCCTTTTAATTTTTATTCTGTTACCATATATAAAGAATTTAACATTTCTTCTTTTACTCACGTTCAGAAATATATCTCAATGCAGTTGATCGCCTTCACAATGTTTTGCAACTATCACCAACAATTTCATCTTAAAGGAGCTGTTTTTTTTTTTAAGTCCCTCCTCTGACAAAGGCTTTACTGACAACTTTCCATACAGTTAGTCAAAAAGTAAAAAACACAGAATGCAGTAGACAGTAACCTAGATATAACTAGAAATGAACGTTAACAGGAGTTCCTTTGTATGACTATTAAAAAAAGAAAAACCGAAAACCTAACAACTTACTTTTGGTTGCGGGCAGTACTTCTGGTCTCCCACTAAGTGAACCAAAATAATCCAGCAGAAGAATTCAAATCTAGGATATAGGTTAGGGAGGGCATCAGATTTTAAAATGACTATTTTTGTGATAGACAAAGAAACAACGGAGTAAGATAAGACAGAGGTGAGCCAGACAGTGTCTCTTAACAATGACCATCAGCACGTGCTCGTTTTCTAGCTGGCCCAGGGTCCTCAGCGTTGACGGGAGACAATGCTGTGGGAAGTCACGGGATGGGAAGGCTGAGAGCATGCCTGTACTGTCTCTGCCTTGGACCCACCCACTGGCAGACTGATCGCTCCTGCAGACTGCTTCTGTTTCGAGTAGAGATGAGGTTCCTGAGAAGCTGCCTCTGTAGGCATGGCTTAAAGGAGCTGTTTTTAAAAGGGTGTATTAAAAGCAGTTTAGTTCTACCATCCCGTGACAATAGCTTTCTAATAAGAATTCCTTCAACAATTAACTACCTATCTTATCTTTTAGGGTATTTATTATATTTGAAAAAAGCAATCTGCAAAAGAGTACATAAAATTACACACAAGATAATGTAAATATAAGGGGAAAATCAAAAGAAATACAGGAATATATTAAGTTACAATAGTGGTTATTTTTGGTGGATGGGCAATAAGGAAAATTTTTACTTTCTATATCTTTGTAAACTGAAAAAATAGAATTTAAGGAAATATTTTTAAGATTCAGATGAGGGCTGGAATAAGAACTCCCTAGCAAGCTAATTAAGACATGTGGACAAAGGCAAAGGCCTTCCATTGCTGAGTGTTTATTTTTAAGGCCAGTGATTTTTTTCCTGTGAAAAATAGCTGATTAACTTCTTATTAGAAAACAAACCTTTAGAAATTTTTAATTTAGAAAAACACACAAACTAGAGATAGAAAATGCCATGTGGCAATTGCTATACTATTAATGTTACATTTTAAAACTCAGTAGAATATACATTTTACCATTAAGAAGGATTTGTTTAGTCCCAGTTCAGAGAGGCTATAAATATGAACTTGTACAAGTTTTTTCTGCCCTCTAGGCACATTAAATTTTACTTATCCCTTTTCAATTATGGCACCTGAAACAGCATAAAAACCCAAGAAAATGTAGGGTCAGTTGCCAGGAAGAAACTAGTTCAAAAACAGAAAGAGTGAGGAAATTTGACACATTTTTTTCCTCTCTCTTTTATTCAAACAGAATCCTTTATTAGATTAGGATCTGACCTAGCCAGACAAAAATTTTTCTCATGTAGTCATGAAAATTCTCACATCTTCCTCCAATGCAACCAAATGGGATATTCTTAAGAGAAAAGACCACATTTACCTAAATTCAAATACTCAAAAACACTTTCCATGTGGTGGACATGTTGTACTTAATTTGCACTGCTTCGGGCAAAATAAAAGTAAAAATAACAAATTACTTCTGAATACATGTGATCAGAATCTACAGATTTTCTCATGGTACAATTTTTAGGACACACGTGTGCTGGTTTGAAAATATTAAGAATCCCAAAAAAGTCATGTTTTAATCTTGTTTCAATCTTGGGAAGCAGCTGTTTCTTTTAATCCTAATTCAATATTATAGGGTGGAAACTTTTGATTAGATTATTTCCATGGAGATGTGACACACCCCATTGTGGGTATGACCTTTTGATTAGGTGGAGATGAGACTCTACCTCTTCCAGGTGGTCTAGATTAGTTTACTGGAATCCTTTAAAAATGGAAACATTTTGGAGAGAGTTGGAAATGACAGAGTCTACAGAAATGACAGTGGTCCTTAGAGATGACAGAGAGCAGATATAGATACTTGGAAAACAGTTGCTTCAGAAGACAGAGACATGGATGTTTGGAGATGCTTGGAGCCAGCATATATCACCATGAAATGTTAAGCAAGCCAGAACCTAGAGAGAGCCAAGGGAAGCCAAGAGATGAAAGTCAGACCTGGAGAAGTAAAGTGAGGAACCCCCATAAGAACAGAGGCTGAAGGCAATGGAGTCCAGGAGAAAGGGACCAGGAGATGTCAGCCACATGATTACCCAGCTGACAGAGGTGCTTCTGACTCATTGGCCTTTCTTGAGTGAAGGTAACCTTTTGTTGGTGTCTTAATTTGGATAATTTCATAAGGCTTAGAACTGTGAACTTGTCACTTATTAAGTTCCCCTTTTCAAAAGCCATTCCAGGTCCTGTATTTTGCATTCTGGCAGCTTGCAAACTAACACAGCATGGAATGAATTTAAGAGATTTGAAATTAGTAAGCAATATTTTCCATAACTGATAACTTATTCTAAGGTTCCATGTTTTTTATCTACTTTGTACTGAATCTCTAAGACAATAAAAATGGAAATTTTAGGTTGCTTATGCATGTAAAGTGAAGTTATTAATCAAAAGAATCACAGAAATTGAGAATCTTAGATATGCGGTCTAACTGCCTGTTCTACTTTGCTAGCTGCCAGAATGCAATATACCAGAAATGGAATGGCTTTTAAAAAGGGGAATTTAATAAGTTGCAAATGAACAGTTTTTAGGCTGTGAAAATGTCCCAATTAAAGCAAGTCTATAGAAATGTCTAATCTAAGCCATCCAAGGAAAGATACCTTGATTCAAGAAGGCTGATGAAGTTCAGGGTTTCTCTTCATCTGGAAAGGCACATGGTGAACACGGCGTCGTCTGCTAACTTCCTCTCCAGCTCTCCAGGAGGCGTTTTCCTTCTTCGTCTCCAAAGATCGCTGGTTGGTGGACTCTCTGCTTTGTGGTTCTGCACCGTTCTCTGTTGTGGCTTTCTCGTGGCTCTGTTGTTCTTCTCTGCTCTCTCTCAATCTCCCACTTTCTCCAAAATGTTTCCTCTTTTATAGGATTCCCATAGACCATCAAGGCCCACCTGGAATGGGTGGAGATACGTCTCCACCTAATCCAGTTTAACAGCCATTCTTAATCGAGTCACATCTCCAGTAAAATAATCTAATCAAGCTTTCACACTATAGTGCTGAAAGGGATTAAGAGAAACGATTGCTCCCACAAGACTGTTTAGGATTAAATCATGGCTTTTCTAGGGTAAATAAATCCTTTCAAACCAGCACACTGCCTTTCCCTCTTTTATGGGGAAAAGTGTCCAAAAAGACTGACTTGCCCCAGGACACAATCCAGTTGCTGTCTATAATATTCTGCCTCCTATAATCTGCAAGTGAAATTCAAAGGAATGAACTTGTGCAACCTATCAAATTGTATTTAAATCTATTCTGAGATTAACATAACTGAAAAACTCTTTTTTTCTCAAGACTCTAGAACACATCCTAAATAATTAATATAGTTAGAATTGTGTAAATGAAGTCATAGAAAGTTACTCGTTGTGTCTGAAAATAAGTTTCTGGGTGTTCTAGTTTGCTAGATGCCAGAATGCAACATACCAGAAACAAAATGACTTTTAAAAAGGGGAATTTAATAAGTTACTAGTTTACAGTTCTAAGGCTGAGGAAATGTCCCAGTTAAAACAAGTCTATAGAAATGTCCAATTTAAGGCATCTGGGGAAAGATAACTTGGTTCAAGAAGGCCTATGACATTCAACGTTTTGCTCTCAGCTGGAAGGGCACATGGCGAACATGGCAGTGCCTGCTGGCTTTCTCGTGGCTCTACCAAAAAGGGACTGTCTCCAAAATGTTTCCTCTTTTAAAGGATTCAGTAAGCAACTGCACCTTCAGAGGGTGGAGATACACCTTCGTGGAAATCATCTAATCAAAACTTACCACCCACAATTGGGTGGGTCACATCTTCATGGAAACAATCTAAATGTTCCTACCCAGCAATGCTGAATGAGGATGAAAAGGCATGGCTTTTCTGGGGTCCATCACAGATTGAAACCAGCACACTGGGGTAAAGGGAAAGGATGAAAGAATACTTGACTAAATTATGTTATACTTTTTAAATGGTTACTAACCATTCCTTATAAAAATTCACTTCATTTTATTTTTATTTATTTATTTATTTGCGTGGTCAGGCACTGGGAATTGAACCTGGGTCTCCAGCATGGCAGGTGAGAACACTGTCTGCTGAGCCACCATGGCCCGCCCTATTTCATTTTTTATATCAGTTTTAAAGCTGGATGATAAACCATCGTAATTTTTTAAAGGAGAAACAAAAGTTAACACCTAAAAATAAAAAATAACATTTTTTAAAATGAATCAATCAACAGAATGGTTATCTTTTGTTAATGAGTTAGATTTCTATGGTATCATCAATTAATAAACATTTTACCATTTAACTCCAAAAAACACCCAAAACAAAACAGATCAATTCTATACAAATCTTACTATAGAGAGCCACTTTTATAAAATCTTTTTCTCTCCTACTCCTATTTCCTATTATTTTGTCTTTTGGTTCTACCTTTTTGTGGGGGAGGGGGAGTGTTATTTCCTCTTTTTCAATTCCCAACTCTTCAATTGATTAAAAAATTTTTCTACTCAATTTACTATTTCTTGATATTTAAATATCTTTTTCTAGCATCCTGTTCTTGTTAAATGGATGAAATATCTTCTGTCATAAATTAATATAGTTTTATTGAAGTTTTTCTAGTTCCTATGTCTATATAATTAAAATGATTACTTTTAGTACCATTCTTTATGTAAAAGCTTCCTTAAATTGTCATCTATGCATATTTAAAATGAAGTTATTAAAAAGCCAGTCTAGGGCATGAAGCATATTTGCTGATGGGCTGGTTGGCCTCATTATAGGGCAACTAACTAGGGTAATTGGCTGTTCAATTAAGAGATGTTCAATATAGTATTTGTAAGTCCTTTCTTTTCCCCTGGTTACTCTCTTCAGAAAGAAATCCCCCTATTTCCTGCCTAGGCTGTCCTGGGAGTAGAGTAGGGTTAGGAGGGAGTTCTTGCCCAGTACGCACTTTCCTTTAACCCATTTATTAAGTATGGCACTCAGCTATGCCTGGGGCCCAGAGTTCAAGTGTTTGTTGGTTTAGCTGCTTAAGTAGGGCCATGTTTCCATGTAGATTAGGAAAGGGAAAGTAGTCTAATTGCTCCTTAATTGGATTTTCAACTGTTCCTTTTGGGGTAACCTCAGCTTTTAATCCTACCCCTCAATTCAGGTATACTGGGAGGTATACAGCTTTTGATTGCCCTAAATCCTGGCTTGCTGTTGTTAAATGTCAGCTTTCTGCTACTCTGCCACCCTGCCAATTTAGTATCTGCTTATCTCTTTATATTCTTTCCCCCAAGATTTCATTGCTACCTTCCAGCTATTTTTGTCTGCCTTTTTTGTTTCATTTGTTTTGAGGGAGTAGGGGAAATGTCTGTATTTTTTCTTTTCTTCGTTTCTTTTCTGTTTTAATAATCGATCTTTTTTTAGGTGGTATTTTTATATTCAAGCAGAGGTAAACTCATCGTATCTACCTTGTTTATTTAGAAGTGTTATTATGTAACTGAGAAGTTAGAATTTAAGGGATGATTTTGATTACTGAATTATTATAAAATATTCCTTTTAGTTTCTGGTATATTAGAGTAGACAGGGAAATACCTGAGATCTCTGGTAATGATCTCATCAGGTAATCTAGATGCCTTGATCTCTGATAATGATTGTATCTTTATATTGTGCCTTTGTGATTATAAAACCTTGTGACTAATCTTCACTGTACCCATTTATCCAGTATTTTGACTTTAGAGTTTTGTGATCACCAAAGACAGTCTCTAATGTCTAGTAATGAAGGGACTTGGATCAGCCCAGAACTAACTCATACCAAGTCCAAAGTACAAAGCTGGGTCTGAACAAAATGGGCCCACTTGACATGTGCAGTAGCTTAGACTTTAACCTATAGGTCACCTATACCTCATTATAATACCAAAATCACACCCATCATCATATTAAGGCCGCATTTTCTTACCTAATGTTCTGTGACTAAGCACGTAATCAACTGTGCATGCTCAATAAGTAGATCACCTAAATTACATCATCTGGAGCCATTGTGCTCATTATCTTAAAACAGCTTTCGATACTATGAAACTATCAGAAATACTGCAGTTTGGGGAGACAGATTTTTGGGCCAGCAGGCTATCTAATCTCCTGCTTCATGCCTAGCAATAAACTTTTTCACTCTTTGAAATCCCAGTGTCTCAGGAATCGGTCATTTGAGTGTATCGAGCAAAAAAATCCACCGCTTTTGTCCAGTAACAATTATTTTTTACTTTATCTTTGGGTAATAGGGTAATGTGTTATCACATATAATTAGAAATTTAATTAGTGGTTTTTAAAATTATTAATACTATTACTCAAGAACAGGAATATTGTTTTTTTTTCAGGCAAGTTTCTTAATTTTGGAGAAGACTGTATTTAGAGTCAAGTATTGAAAGCTGAAGTCAATCCCTCTGATGCAAAAGAACATTAGATTAGAACTTGCAAGGTCTCAATTCCAGATTATTTGCATCTTGTGTGTAATACTTTTACCCTGGGCCTCAGTAAAATTATGGCAATTAGATGGCATGGTTTCTAAGATGTAGAACTAAACATCTTGTGATTCTATTAGGTAATTTAAAATCTGTACTTGAATTCACTATACCGCCAAATAATTTCACCCAAAATGTGAAATGCACATCACTGGTGGTCTATGAAATAATTTTTGAAATAATTTTTATAAATTAATTGTTTAAGGGCCGCGGTGGCTCAGCGGGCAAAGTGCTTGCCTGCTATGCCGGAGGACCTCGGTTCGATTCCCGGCCCCAGCCCATGTAACAAAAAACGGAGAAACAGAATACAATAAAACAAGAAAATGTTTAAAAATGTTTCCCTTTCTTCCTTCCTTCCTTCCTTCTATCCTTCCTTCCTTCTCTCTGTCTTTCCTTTAAAAAAAAAAAAAAAAAAAAAAAAAAAAATTAATTGTTTAAAAGTGTGCCAATTGAAGGAAAAATATGAAGTAGATGATGGAACATGGAATGTAGATATGATTAAAATTAAGAAGATAGTATGCAAATGAGTGAAGTTTTTGAAACACTGCTCTGACATGCCTTTCCATGAGTCTGCGTTTGCATACACATCTGACATCCATTTAGCAAAATCATTGAATGTCCAGTTCAATGTTGCTTGCTTAATGAAACATTCAAGGTGTAAGAGTTTTGTGTCCTAAAATAGTACAATTCATTGTAACTGGTCTCTTTACAGAGACCTCTTTGTATCTCCAATACATAACACAGTGCTTGGCTTAAAATAGTTGCTCAATCAATATTTGTTGAAAAAAATGAACCAAATCAATACATCACAAATATAATGTACAAACATTTCCTGTTTTTTATTTCTTCTCTGCATGTATCATTAACTCTATATCAATGGTCTCTACCTTTACAGTGCCCATAAGAACACACAGCAGGAAACAAAGACTTTATATCAGTGATACAAAAAAATATATAGGAAGCTTTTGAGACTAGTCATGGGCTGCTATGAATTTTAGGAAGGAAACATTTCCTGAATTCTGAGATTTTGAGATACTGGGACACTGGGATTAACGTCTCTTTCATAGAAATGGACATGTTCTATCTTCCATTAGGGCAATTTATATTGTGCAAACTTTACACTATAAAATCTGAAGTCTATAATAGTTTGAAGTTATAAACTTCTATAAATGCCATCTAATTTATTTTCACAATAATGCTTTGATGTTGACATAACAGAAGGAGAAAGTGAAGTTTTATAAAAATGAATTAAATTGTCTTCCAAATGTCACCCAGTTAGTAGTTGGCTAGAGCAGAGGGGCAAACTATAATGTGGGGGACAAGTCTGGCCCACCACCTCTTTTTGTAAAGTTTTACTGGAGTGTAGACTCACTCCTATGAGGGATTAACTCCATTTTTCACAGGAAGAAAAACCTGAATTAAAGACATGGTTATTACTTGACAACATTACACAGCTAGACAGCGAAACCAGAAGAATTCCTACTCAGGCATCCTAACTCGGGAGCCTTTGCATTCACTAGACCAGTGCTGGCTTTGGAGGTCAAATTCTGGCTCTGACTCTGTGGTATTACAGAATTTACTCCCTCAATCTCATGTAAATTAACACTTGCCAAATGCTTAAAACAGAGTCTGTAACGTAATAAACACTCAATACAGTTTTTATTAACATTCAAAGCTTTTTACTATCTTGCTCTTTCATAATAGTAAAAAGTGCCCTACCAAGGAACAGATGCCCTGCATATGCTGCTTCATTTAACTTGGCAACCAACAATTAATCTCATTTTAGAATAGAAAACAGAGGATCTGAAGGGTTCAGTAACTTGCTTTGATATTGATGCCAGATCTGTTTGATTTTTAAGTCCACCTTCTTTACACTACTCCTTCTAACCTCATCACTGGCCCCATATGAAGTCAGTGGTCAAAAAACCAAGGAATGACCATCCACCTCCCCACCCCCAACCAATCAACAAATTAATCAAGCATAACCAGAAAACAGGACTCTTCACGCTATCCAAATGCATTTTGCGCCTGCCTGCCCTATTTTCCTTAATGAAACTAATTCTGGCATCTGAAATATGCTGTCCCTGTAACTCTCTTTATTGAATTCTTATTTATGCTTCCGAGTCAGATTCGAACAGCGCTGAATCTTTAAAATACTTTTCTGATCACCACAGACAGAAATGGTTTGTTCTCTTCTGAGCCAATAGTATTTTTTTTGGACCATGTTTATAGGATTTATTTAATACTGACATAGTATTATCTTTGCATATGCCTTAAAGTACTCTCAGAAATTGGTAAAAATACTCTTGGATGGTGGGATTTAGAAATACACAAAATAAAAAATTTTAATCTGCCAACGAAACATTCTGAAATGTTTCTGTTTTTAAAAATATTGTTTCAAATTATTTCGTATGTGCTTGTTAAGATATTCCCTCTGCACAGTGCCATGCCTTGTACCATGATAGACTCAATAAATATTTACTCACACTAGATCTCAAGTATCTTTTATAATTCTAATTGCATATTTCCATTTGCTAAGTACAATTAATTTAAAAGAACCAAGACAAAGATAAATAACATAGACCACATAATTTATTCTTTTGCTTTATCTCTATGTTCCTAATTAAGTGTCTACCTCTAATTCATTTTACATTTTGTATAGTAGCTAATATCTTTTACATATTATTTAAAAAATAAAAGGAACTTTTGGTAGATTTCAGTCTACCTTTGCAATACATATAAGAGCCCTATCATTCAAAGTGAGCCATTTTTAAAAACCAGAGCAGGGCAATTTATTCCTTTGTGTTCATACCTTATCAGCAATCCTTGTACAACTTAACATAGTTTTGAAGCTTATGCTTTATTTTGAATTTGATTTGTATAATATCATTCTAAACTGGAAATAGAGAGTGCCACAACACTAAATATCACCTGTTTCCATTAACATCATGGGGTAGTAGGGGCAGATTAAGAAGAGTCCATTTGAATTAGTGAAAATTTGTATTTAGAATTGTTTTTAAGCAAAGAAATGCATACTAAGTACAATGGAAACTAACTGCTAGTACTTTTTTTTAAAAGAGGCTTCAATGACAATTTTTAATTAAAATTTTTCATTTGAATGGAAAATAATTTAATATAAGAGTTATTCAAAATTTAAGCTTCTGAGTAAGCATAACTGTTTGTTTAAAACATACATTTGCCAGATAAATTGTTTTACTTCGACAGATAAAATTTAATTTAACTTTTTAAAAAATTACCACAGATTCAGAATTTGTAGTTGGCTAACTAAAATACATTATCTCTATATTCTATATTTATAAACTATTTTCTGTATATTCCATATCAAATGACTTTAATCAACATAGTGAAGTCAAATCATTTCATCAAATTAGTTTGTATTATGCTTATAGAGGCTTAATTTTAAACAGAGTTTATAAGCTCTTGTAGGCAAACATAGAATTGTCTATCCACCCCACCTCGACCCCCCACCCCTATAATGCCACACCTCCTAATTCATCCTAGGGATTTTATAGTCATTTTAAAAGCAGAAAGGTTTGAATGACCAGATGATCTGCATATCAAATTCACTTGTTCCTTTTTATAGGAAATTTAGTGGTTCTAAAACCTTAGGGTACATAAGACTATCACATAAGAATGTATTTTTTTAAAAATAAATACTGTACTTTATGTACAATATAAGTAGACTTTAAGATCAAACTTAAGCCAAATGCACTTTTTTTATGCACTGTCTGTTGAGGAAGTCACAGACACACGTTCAGAAGACATCTCCCAGTACATCCCTAGCTAGCCCCTCCTTTTCTATTGTGCACCAATATTTCAGTCTGTTTCCATTCCACAACCTCTAGGAAGGATGTATGTATAATGAAAAGGCCACACCAGATCTTAAATTCAGAAAAGGTGGGAACTCTTAGTGGCAGGACCCCCTCCCCTAAGGTCGTATAAATACTCCACCCTTGGCAGCCCGGATTTGTCCCTCTGCTCAGATGTAAAGCGGGGCAAGAGGAGCTATCATCCACTGATACTGGCTCAAGAAGTTGCCTCCCCAGGAGACCAGGCCATGATGTGATTTCTTCCCCTGCTCTTTTGGACAATTTGTGCTGTTTATGTATTAAGGCAGTCATTTCTGAAAGCTTCTGTTGTGCCTTGGATGAACCACATAGCAATTCCTTCCACGCTGTCTTTAGAATTTAACTTCCCCTGTGCCCTTTATTATTCCTGCCCAAGGCCTTTCCTGTTTGGGTTTCAATTTGCTTTTCAGCTCCTTTGAAAGCTCCTCCCCTACATTCAGTTAAGTTAATATAGTCTTAGATCTCTCTTCATGGACATGCCACACTCCTACCTTTTTCTGGGCTTTTATACATGTTTTGCACATATGAATTAAAATGTTCTTATCTGATTAGTGTACTTATACTTTGAGACTCAGCTAGAAGCTTCCTCTGGGAACTCTTCTTGGACATCCCCACTATCAATTTTTTTGTATATTCTCCAAGGATAATACTTAACAAATTGTATATTGATTATTTGGTCCCTTCCCTCTCTCTTATAATACACTGAACTGGTAGACTTGCATACATTTTAGAATTAATGAAGTTAAACACTTGCAATAAAGAGTAACTCTTTTGGTACCATATATAATCCTTTGTGCTTTTGCTTGTTTCTACTACTTTCAGAAATAATTGGGAAAATGGAGTGTGCATGGGTCCAAATTAATCTGTATTTGATAAAATATACAATTTTTAAAGATTATGAAATTTTTGAAAAAACTAAATGGAAGATAATTCATACATTTTAGGTAGCTCATACTTAAACAATCAAAGTTCAATATATAAAGGACAGCTGCAGGCATTCATAAAACAGAAATAATTCTGTTTTGTTCCTTCCTGTAGCTAGGGTAATCATATTTCCAGGGTTGCTCAAGACAGTCTCTATTTATGCCTGATATTACTTCCTTCGTTCACAAAAGTGCCCTGGTTTGGATGATAAATTATATGGGTACTGGACATATAGCCTATAACAATGGATTTAAGACTGTAGTGGGGAAACTAAAAATCCTATGGAAAAAAATCATATTAAGAAAAACAGCCAATACATTAAAAGCAGTATTTGCAGATATCCAATATATTACAGACCCTAATATATTTTAGCACAAAAGTAATTCGCGCATTTTTTGGTCATAAATTCTGTCTAAATCCCCAATTTTAGGGGAGTTAGGAATCCTTTGATACTTTCTTATTCTTACTGAAGTGTACCTGTTTCTATGAGAAACAAGACCTATTGCATTTCTCAGAGATTAAGATTCTACTGTGAGCTTCAGTTTGCCACTTTATGGTATCTATAGTATGCATAGCACTTCACAGTGTAGAGACTATTTTTGTTTTTACATTTTATATTAATAGTAATACGTTAATTATAATTATGCAGTTACTCATAATTTATATTTATATTAATATAAATATAAATTTTATATTTAAGTCCTGTGATTTTTTTTTTTTTACATGGGCAGTCACCAGGAATTGAACCTGGGTCTTTGGCATGGCAAGCGAGAACTCTGCCACTGAGCCACCATGGCCCACCCAGTGCTGTGATTTTTAGTGTTTGATTGTGTCCAACAGAAAAAAAGTATTTGTTTTGCAGAGATTGCTAATGTTTCATTGTTTTTAATGTGGCTAAATCTTCTAAAGTAGATATTTGTCATTATATATAGTATAAAGGTTAACATGGCTAATTCTACTAATATGGTGATTGCTCTTAGCTATTAGCTAGCTTAGGCCAAATGCAGAGTAAAAAACTGTTCTAACATATTATTTTGCCTTGTCTGTCCCAACAAATAGTGTATCCCTCATTACTAAATCAAATATGTCAACACCTATTCTTAACTTAATTTGTTTCTATTCTTATTAGAGTGTATTATAATAGACACTATTTGTATAATTGAAGAACAATTTTTATCTGTACAGAGAGTAGTGAATTCTTAACTGAAAAAATGCAAATAATAATTCTGGAATACTCTAAAAAGTTAGTAGTAGATTTTTTTTTTTTTAACCATACTATAACCTTAGAGGATTATAAAGGAGAAAAATGCTGGGAAACATAAACCTCAAAATCCAATTGTTTTCTATTTTAATTTGCATTGTAAGCATAGCATATTATGATGATGAACTTATTTAAATATTTTCATTGTAAAATTATCATTTCCCTTGCTGACATGATTATATTAATTTTTTTAAAGTTTGCTAAATTTACAAGTACGATTTTACTACATAAGGGACCATTCTTTTTTTAAACCCTGGGGGACTTTCTGCTTGCTGTATCCAATTTTTTTTGCTAAGTACCTTGCACATACTTTATTTCCTGTGGGAGAACTGAAGATGCAAAATAATCATAAATGATGATGTTAATACTGTATAAACTAAAAAAAATTTTCTTGACTGGATCACTGTCAGCTCATTGTTAACAACAGAAATATTTTTTGTTTTTTGTTCCTGTTTTTGTTTAGTAGTGAGCAAAGTTATTCATGCCATAATTTTTAAAAAGGCTTAATGTGGTAATAGCACATTCATTTATAGCAGGCTTAAGTAATAAAGAAATAATTTTATAAGCTTTCATTGAACCAGATTTTCATAGGGGAGGAATGAAACAAACATTGTAGGCTTCAGATGGTAGATCAAACCACCTAAGCAAATGGTGTGAAAATATCATGAAAGATAATTCTTAAGTATTTCAAATTTTGCTACAGTTGGCTTTGCCTCTTTAACTGTGGGATAGTGTTGAATCAAAGAGACTGAAAGGAGAGGTAGGAGTATCGACAGAGATTCATTCTTATATTCTTAAGTGTATAGTACGAATGAGATGCAGATAATTGTGAGTCTCCTATGCCTGGCACACACCTTCCTCAGTGACCTGTCTCTGCTCACCCTTCTTATTCATTTTTTGTCACATCTTGATTCTGAAATACAGGACATGATGCTGCTTCACACCTCTGTAGTTTTTAGTACCTCTCTCCGAAATGTCTCTCCCTCCAATCCCACTGGAGAATGCCTGCTTCTTTTCAAAAGTCAGTTTGAGAACGGATTCCTTTGGAAGTGTTCCCTATCTTCTTTGGTGACAAGTAGTAGCAGACTCTCCTGGTGTCCTGCACAAATCCCTTAGGCCCACCCTGAAAAACATCTGTGAGCAGTTCCAGCTTCCTTTGTCTCTATATCTGAGAGCATTCTCCGGCCATGGGAACAGATCGTGGAGCAAAGGATGGATGTGCTACGGAAGTCCATGCTCAGGAGTGACCCACACTCAGAGAGGGAAAACAGTTGGCAAATAAACATCCAAATTTTTGCCCTCTATTGTGTTCTACACCATCTCTCTGAGGGCCACTGTGAGATTGGACCCCAGTTGCCCACAGCAGCAACTTCCTCATTACTGGACCCTTCATTGTGTTTTCTGGCTTTCCTGTTTCACTCTTCCTTCCCTCCATTTCTTCCCTTTGCTTCCGGAATCACCTCTGAAATAAACTACTTTCTCCAAAATCTTGATTTGGGTGGTACCCAAATACACTAGTCTAAAATGAATTATTTGGGAGGCACTCAATCTCTTCATAGGGTTATACAGGAGTGGCAGGAATTTATAAACAGCTTCAAACAAAATTTTTTAGTCCATGTTCACTACTCTGCTGAGTCTCCAGATGTCACTGTTTAGTGCTGTTCCTTCACTGCAGGTAGTTTTGTATGAAATGAGCCTTGCAGCCTTGCTTGCTCTGCTTCCTACTTAGACTAGGTTGATAACTTTGTCAATGGTGTAAAAGGCTTTGCTAGCAGCTTTACTTCTTCCATGTCAAGCTATGGGAGACCCTGCTTAGGCTCCAAAGGCTCCAACACTCAGTGCCTTTCTGTTTTCCCCACGTGCACGTTATTCCCTGCAAAAGGATTTTAAGGGTCTGCTTGAGTCCTGTGCCACCTCTGGACAAGGGTGTGGAGAACTCTTTTGGCCAGTCATATCTAATCTTGTGGCATATAATTGAGGCATGACAATTGTAACTGTCAAGTAAGAGGCAGCTAGTGAAAGAAAAAGGGAGGTTTTGATGCCAGAAGAGAAAAGGAATACAGAACAGACAGAAACAACAGATGCTGTTTTTTGACTGCCCTACATATATACAGAAATATACTTATGCTCATAATCTCAAACATGTTCCATTTAGCCAAAAAAAAAAAGCAACTATTATATATATGCCTACAAATGGACGCCACCATTCTTAAAAGGGGGAAAAACCAAAGTCTCATCCAGTTCCAAATCCTGAATTTCTGGGTGGTTAATTCTTCTTGGTTATGTGCAGGTCTATTTGCAAATGATGTGGCAATCTATGCCTAAAAGATACATTTAGCCATCCTAACACAACCAGAAAATAAGGATAGCAAGCAAAAAGGACAACTGCAAAAAAATATTTCCAGTTTGGTGAGAAGATAGGGAAAAAAAAATACATGGTCACCATCCCCCGCATATGTGGCCGCTTTCTGCCAGTGTGTTGGATTCTTATTTAGCTAGAATAGCTTCTCCAGCTCTACCCCTTAGGAGGATCTCCTTGGCATCTTCTATGACCATATCTGAGAGAACCGTTAGGGAGCATTTCCTTGATGAGTGCCTGGAAATATTTCTAAAACATTTTAAGTGTTTGCCTAAGTGTTTGTTGTTTGTCTAAATAAATAAATGTGAAAGCATGGTAGAACCTGTGAGACTTATTGGCCTGAATCACTGAAATTGCTAATTTGTTGCTGCCACTTCTGAGTCACAGGAGTATCCCTATGGAGAACTATAACACTGCATTGTAGGGATTTCTCATTCAATAGATTCCTATAAAACCAATCTGATCTAAAAGTACTGATTTGTTCTATTGATTGTCAATTATTCCTGCTTTCTGCAACATATTGAGTGAGTTCATGGAATGCTCACCAAGTTGCTGGGGCTTGCCAATTAAAGCCCACATTGAAATGTTATAAAAAAGAACGGTTTATCGTAATCATAGATACTGTACATAATGTAGCAATTTGCTTCTTCAAAGCTAATTACAAAAGTTGTTTCAAATAATCAGGACCTTATTCAGCAGCTCAGGAACGAGAACAGCTGTATAAATACTCACTATCACAGCAATGGCAAGAGAGTAAGGTGGAAAAAAATAGGTTAGTTAAAAGTTCAAACAAGAATTGAAAAAACAAAATGGAAATGAATTCCCATAACTCTTTTCAGTCACTGAAATGAACATTCAAGGATATAATGTTCCAGATTTTCAACAGATATTGAAAGGTACTTTTGGCATGACATCAGATTCTATTAGAATTATAAATCTCTGAGTATCTGCTTAATTAATTGCTTCTAAACTTCCTGGAACTTTTCCAAACGAACAGTAAATTCTAGTGGCATGCTGAATGATGCTAATTTTCTTTAGAGAAAGAGTTTAAAATATGTACCAACAAAGCAGATAGCATTCAAAATCCAACAATGTCATTCAATGGAATAAACTGGTATCTATAATACAATGTTAGTAAACTTACTCTATTTTTTTCCATGCCCATTTGAAAATATAAGTAGGCTGTTCTACAAGTGACATTTTATTCCAAGGATCTGGCTAAGCATATCCGCACCGCTCCCCCCACCCCACACCTCCAGTCTGTTTCTTGACTGAGTGAACAGCTGTATTCTCAGAATATAATTTTGTCACTTTATCTTACCAGAGATAGGGCTCAGTGGCATTGTTCCCAAAAGGAATAATCACAATTTCACGTTAGTGAAGCCCTGACATTCCAGAACATGAGCCTTCAAGGATTAAGTATAGTCATAGCACAAATGTTTCAGCAGGGCAGGCTTTCCACCCGCCAAATTGCCAGTCAAAGATTTTAAATATGTAGTAAGAATCACTTGATTTATAGCCTCTTTTGACTAACCATAAAGCCAGTTTGTACACTTAAAAATAAGTGTTCCTATTGTTCAAAGATATTTATTTTTTTCCAAAAGAGAAAGTTATTTCAGCAAAAGAAAAATAAGGTCATTTGTTGAGTTAAAAGAGCCCAGTGGAGTTATAAATATCTATGCACACTGCATAGATAAACTCTACTGCGCTTCACTTTAAACTTCTCGATGGTCTCTCTACACTCATAATAAATCCTGGCCAAGCCTAATTAAATTGGGATGGAGGATCACTAGTATTTTCTTTTACCAAACTTTTAACAGCTGCTTCATTATTCACTACAATGGGTAGAATACACATATAAATAGCAGAGAATAATGCAATATTTATTTCTTTCTTCCTTGTAAAACATTTTTACACAGTTAGCAGTTTCTTTTTATTCTAAAACTGGAATCATTTTCAGTATTTAGTGCAATATTGAATAGAAAGGATAGCAATGAATATTTATTGATGGATTTAAAAATTTAGTAGATCTTCTTTCTTTGCTTTGTACATACACTATATTATACAATAAAAAAGTTAAAAATATTAAGTGTAATATTTTGAATCATTTGAATATATATTTTTTAAAAAAATGATATTTTGACCCACAAACTTTTTTTTAATCTGTGGGGGTCACATAATAGACATCATGCCAATTAAGTATATACCTTTACAAAGGAGACAGGCTTAAACATATCAAATTATTAAAAAGATATTACAATATTTAAATTTTAGCTAATAATTCAATGCTAAGCATATTTGTAACATGTCTTATAGCCCTGATTCTTTTTTACTTTTCTATAATACTTATAACATTGACTATTTTGCCTAGTTATGTGTCTACCTAGAAATTATCAAATTTATTTAGAAAAGTTAGTTTACTAGTTCTAATAGCTTTGCTGTGAATTTTTCAGAATTTTCTATGCATGGGTCATGTCAGCTGCAAATAGTGAAAGTTTCACTTTTTCCTTTCCAATGTGGATGTCTTTTATTTTTTTCTTACCTCATCGCTCTGGCTAGAAATTCCAGTAAAATGTTGAATAACAGTGCTGAGAGTGGGCATTCATTGCCTTGTTACTGATCTTAGAGAGTTAAGCTTTCAGTCTTTCCGTATTGAGTATGATGTTACCTGTGAGTTTTTCTTAAATGCCTTTTATCATGTTAAGGGCACTTCCATCTATTCCTAGTTTCCTAAGTGCTTCTATCAAGACAGGATGCTAGATTATGTCAAATGTCTTTTCTGCATGAATTGAGATAATCATGTGGGGTTTCCCTGTCATTGTACTAGTATGGTGTATTATATTAATTGATATTCTAATGTTGAAACACTCTTGGATACCTGGGATAAACCCCACTTGATCATGGTATATCATTCTTTTAATATACTATTGGATCAAGTTAGCTAGTATTTTTGCATTTTATTCATAAGGGATATCGGTTTATATTTTTCTTGTGGTATCCCTTTCTGGCTCTGGTATTAGGGTGATATTCTAGTTTGCTAGCTGCTGGAATGCAATATACCAGAAACGGAATGCCTTTTAAAAGGGGGAATTTAATAAGTTGCTAGTTTACAGTTTTAAGACTGAGAAAATATCCCAATTAAAACAAGTCTATAGAAATGCCCAATTAAAGCATCCAGGGATATAGATACCTTGATTCAAGAAGGCTGATGAAGTTCAGGGTTTCTCTCTCAAGTGGAAAGACAGATGGTGAATGTGGTCAGGGTTTCTCTCTCATTTGGAAAGGCACATGACAAACACGGCGTCATCTGCTAGCTTCCTCTCAAGTTTCCCAGGAGACGTTTTCCTTCTTCATCTCTAAGAGTTGCTGGCTGGTGGACTCTCTGCTTCGTGGTTCTGTGGCATTCTGCTTTCTCAGAATCGCATGGCTTTATCTCTTGTCATTCTCTAGCTTTTTCCAAAGTGCTTCTTCTTTTAAAGGATTTCAGTAAAACCAATCAAGTCCCAACTGGAATGGGTGGAGACACATCTGTACCTAATCCAGTTTAACACCCACTCTTGAGCGAGCCACATCTCCATGGAGATAATCAATCAAGGTTCCCACATACTGTATTAAATAGGGTTTAAGAGAAACGGTTGCTCCCACAAGATTGGATTAGGATTAAGACATGACTTTTCTAGGGTACATAAACCTTTTCAAAATAGCACAGGAGATATTGGCCTCATAGAAGGAGTTAGGAAGCATTCCCTCCTCTTCAAATTTTTGGAAGAGTTAGAGAAGAGTTATAATTAATTGGCAAAATTTACCACAGAAGCTATCTGGTCCAATTGGCAAGGTTTTGATGATTTATTGGTCTGATGAGATCTTTTATTTCTTCTTTGGTTAGTGTAGATAGTTTGAGTGTGCTCAAGTTTTTTTTTACTGCTCCAACAAATACCCTGAAATGGTGTTTTAGTTTGTTAAAGCTGCTGAAATGCAATATACCAGAAATGGAATGGTTTTTAAAAAGGGAATTTATTAAGTTGCAAGTTTACGGTTCTAAGGCCATGCAAATGTCTAAATTAAGGCATTCACTTCAGTCAAGAGGTTATCTCAACTCAAGAATGACTGATTCTGTTTGGAACACCTTGGCTCAGGCTGGTGGCTGCTGGGGGCATTGGCTTCTGGACACTTCTGTCAGCTGGGAAGATACATGGTGATATCTGCTAGCTTTCTCTCCTGGCTTCTTGTTTCATAAAGTTTCCCCAGGGTTGTTCTCCTTCTGCATCTCTAAAGATCTCTGGTTATGTGGGCTCTGTCAGCACTGAACCTTTTTCCAAAATGGTTCCCTCTTAAAGAGCTCTAGTAAGCCACCCCATCTTGAATGGGTGGAGACACATTTCCATGAAAACCACCAAATCAAAAGATACTAACTCTGAGGTACACAACAGTTTCAAACTGGCACATTCCACCCATTGGACCCCCAAAACATATGTTCTTGCCAAATGTGAAATACTTTCATTCCAGCACAATATCACAAAACTTTAAACCATTTCAGTAAAAATACAAATACAATACAAAGTCAGAAACAGTAAAAAATCTCTTCAACGTCAGCTAGAGGCATGGTCTGTCCTAAGACAAAATTCTTCTCTGGCTCTGGACCTGTAAAAACTCAGAACAAGTTATCTGCTATCAACATACAGAGGAGGGACAGTCATAGCATATATATTCCCATCTCCATAGGGAGAACTTAGAAAGAACAAAGGGGTCACTGGACCCAAACAGTTCCAAAAACATGCAAGGAAACTCTTTGGATTTCAGAGTGTGAGAGTCATTTATCCTTGGGACTTTAGAAAGCAGCAGTCCCACACTTTCCAAGACCTTATGCAGCAGCCTGCATCTCTCCAAATGCAACCTTGAAGGACACTGGGGAGACCCACCTTTTTCTTGGCTCCACCCTTTCCAAGCATCAGAGCGGCACCTGGGATCTCTGACCTGGTTTGTAAGGGAATTAATTTCATATGTTATTTTTGAGCTTTGATTAACATAAAAATAACAATCCTCTCCCAGGAATGCATGTTCCTCCATGAGTCATAGTAAGGGCATCTAGGTTTCCTTGGCTTTGGAGGATGACACCAGTTAATGAATTTAATTGGTCTCAGGGAAGGGTTAAGGTGAATGCTGTTCATTTGATGCTAGTAGATAGTTTGAGGCAGAGATTTTGGTGGGCTCACTTTGCACGGGCTATTTCTACAGCTCCCCCAATCCCTGATGGTAGCTAAGAGTGGGATTAAGAATTGGACTGTTCTTTTATTCTGGTTTGGGATGGTAAGGTGGGAGTGGAAAAGGCTCATTTTCACTTTTTGACTTGAGTACTGGGGCCACATACACTAAAGTGCATGTCCCTGACCACCACAGAGGTAAGCTAAAATAGGTTTTATGCTCACAAAGGAAGAATATTCCCTGATTGGGGTCTAGAGAGACAGCAACTGTTAGGTTGCCTGATGGTCTGGATGATGTGCTGCCAGTTGCTGATGGGGCTACCTAGAATTTGAATTGGTCGTGGGTAATTCATACTCCACTGCATGCTATAGGAGGCACTATTGGGTCCCTTGTGGTCAACAAATTGACGCCAGACAGCTTTAGAAGTTCTCAGGGAAATCAAGACCTCAACCAAGGGCTGACACCATATGGGTTCTTGACTGCGTCACATGAAAGAATTCAAGGTCTAATCAATGTGTACAGCACCCTTAACTGTTTAATAAGTTTTATAAGTTTAATAATAAGTTTAATAAGTCCAATGCTGGAGAGCCCTTGGATTTCTTGGATGCTGCAGGGGTCCAGGAATTTTCTGCTGGATGCTACAGAGCTCTGGCAATTCTATGCTAGATGTCAGAGAGCCCTGGTAATTCTTGGTAAAGTCAAGACCTTGACTAAGGCTGATGCCATGAAGGTTCTTTACTTAGCTGCAAGAAAGAAATTGAGGACTAGTCAGTGTGTACAGCCAAAGAATACACAGACTAGGCAGTGTGTACAGCTCAAAACTTTAATGCAGCAAAAGTACACATTTGAAGGAAGATGAGCATGGGCATTCTCCAAAGGAGGAGGAGGCTTTTCTTTTTAAAAAACATTTTATTCACATACTGTGCCAGTTTGAAACTGTTATGTACCCTAGAAAAGCCATGTTCTTTAACCCTCATTCAATATTGCTGGGTGAGGGTTTCCATGGAGTGTGACCCACCCATTCAAAGTGGGAGCACTTACTAGAGCTCTTTAGGAGGGAACCATTTTGGAAAAAGTTTTAGAACCAACAGAGCCCGAACAACCAGGGACCCTGTGGAGACTAAAGAAAATGCCCCTTGAGAAGCTGTTGAAGATGGAATAGAAAGCTAGCATATGTCACCATGTGTTTCCCAGATGACAGAGGTATACAGAAGCAAGGGATCCCAGCAGACACTAGCCTCTTGTCTTCCCAGCTGCAGAGCTTTTCCAGATGTCATCAATCTTGGCTTTTTTTTTTTTCTCATGGGCAGGCATCGGGAATCGAACCTTGGTCTCTGGCATGGCAGGTGAGAACTCTGCTTGCTGAGTCACTGTAGCCCGCCCTTTTTTGGCTTGTAATAAGGGGATTTGTTTAGTTACAGATTTATAGTTCTTCAGAGGAAAGGCATCTAGCTTTTTTCTGGCTTTCTCTGTCACATGGGAAGGCACATGGTTGACGTCTGGTGGGCTTCCGTTCTGGCTTGTGGGTTCAAATGACTTTCCCTCAGTTGATTCTTTTCTGCATCTCCAAACTTCTGGGTCTGAGCTCTGAGTGCTGAGGTGAGGTATGCTGAATTTGGCTTCAACCTTTCTTGAGTGAAGGTAACCTCTTGTTGTGCCTTAATTTGGAAATTTTCATGGCCTTAGAGCAGTAAACTTCTAGTATGTTGCATTCCAGCAGCTTACAAACTAAAATACGCATCATCCAATCCATCCAACATGCGTAATGAATGGCTGTCAGTATAATCACAATTGTGCTTTCATCACCACAATCAGTTTTAAAACATTTCCATTGCTCCAAAAACAGAAACCCCATATTCTTCATGCCCCCCTATTATCGACTTATAATTGGTGTGGTTTGTTGTTACAATTCATGGAAGAATAAAACATTATAGACCATAGTTTGCATTAGGTATATTTTTCCCCATATACCACCCAATTATTAGCACCTTGTAATAGTGACATATATTTGTTCTAGTTCATAGAAAAACATTCTTATATTTGTGTAATTAACCACTTTCATTTTCCAAAACAGGGTTCACTAAGTTATAGTCCCATGTTTCACCCTCTAGCTTTCCTTCTAGTGCCCTACATGATTCTAAACTGCTCCCTCTCAATCACAAGCACACATACCAGTATTGTTCATTATACTCTCAAATAATGTACTACCATCACCTCTATCCATTTCTCAACATTTAGAATCAACCTTATTAAAAATTCCACACAAATTAAGAACCAGCAAGGTCAGTTTTGATGCATTATTTTAGGAGGTAAGGGAGATACAAATGATATCTTTGAAATTTACAAGCTTGCTGGGGGAAAAAATTAGAAGGCATAGATTAATAAAAAGAGAGAGAAAGAGAAAGTGGGGGGGGGATGGAAAATACTGCCAATAATAAAGGTAATGTTTAACCTTCTTTGTGTGTTACTATAAATTATGTACACACAAAGTAAGCACAGTGTGCTACTCTTAGTAGTCATTTAATATGTTCCTGAACACTAATTTTCTGTATTTGCATGGAACGAAACATTACCTGGGGCTTAGTGACATGATTTCATTCTTGATGCAGCCATTAAATAACTGTGTAACTTTGGACTTGGCATTTAAATGCTCTGGGACTTGGTCTCCTTACATGTAGAAGTGAGAGGCTGGGACTGAAATACAGCCATGAAATAATTTTCAAGTATTCTTCCACAAGTAAAATTTATCTATTCTACATGAATATAATGTTTTAAAGTCAAACAGTATAATTAATTTTTAAAAAATTTTTTTATTTTTTAAAAAAATGCTGGAATTTTTTTTCAGACACTATTTTTCCTTGTGGGACTAAGGTAAATTGAATTTCTTTCCCCATTTGTGCTACTAAAATGACGTAGTCCAATAACAATCTCTAAGCCTCTTTGTATTAGCTGAGGCTTTTGATTGCAAGCCAACTTGACTTGGCTTAAGCAAAAAAGATAAAAACAACAACACTGGCTCATGGAATTAAATGAAGAGTAGAAATCATCTTTCAGAAATATCGGGAATAAGTTCTAGGAAGGATTGGAGGTACAAGCAGAACGGAGACTTGAGGGCAAGCAGACCTCCACTATCTCCACTCATTTCTGCCTGTTGGCTTCATTCTCACTCTTTGTAGACAAATGTTTCCTAAATGGATGGACAGATGGTAACTGACTACTCCAAAGAGTTAATTTTCAGTTCTTCAGCCTCCAAAAGAAGACTTATTTTGACCTTCTGGATGTCAAATTTCAAGACACAAGGGAAAGAATTCATTGGTCCAGTTTGGACCAGGTACTCATTTCTGGATCAATCAACTGTGATTAACAGTGTCTTATATAAGATAAGAAGTCAGTTCCTTAGGCATTGTTACTCAAATAGACAGATGTGGGTTAATGAGCAGACAATACAAGAAGAGTGTGTTAGAAAGACATTACCCCAGAGGTCCGCTGTGATTTCTAAACTTTATTTGTTCATCAAGACAGGTCAGTAGAACCATATTTTAAAGGCAATAAAGTCCTTTTAAAGGCTATAATCAAATGGTAACTGTGAGTTCCTGAAAGCCTGAGGAGAATGTCTAATATGATTTTTGCACATAATAGACACACAATAAATAGCTCTTGGATTAAATTGATTCAAGTAGCAATATACATAAAGTACTATGTAAAGCTTGTCAGTCAGTTTTCATCTATTTTCTTGAGCCTTGTCCTCTAAGAGGAACAAGAGTGGTACAAAAGGAGTAAACAAAACTGACGGGGTGAGAGAAAATATAGTATAGTGAAAGAATGTTAGACCCATAGAAAGAGGACTTAGTTTGGTATTTGCAGTCATAAACTTTTTATTTGCTGCTTGTTTTTTGGAAACTCTCTTAATTGTTCAGAGCTTTGGTTTTAGCATCTTTGAAATTTCAAAAAAATCTTTGTCTAAAGGTTTGTGAAAATCAAGAGAAAGCTCTTTGTGAGTTAGAAGTAGCCACACAGAGTTGCAAAACACATGAGGAATGAGCAACAAAGCCTGGACCCCTGCTTTATCAGTACATTCATTCTATTTTTAATTTAAGAAAAAAACATACACTTAGAGCACATTCATTTTTAAAGCTCTTCCCAGAAGCTTAGAAAATAGCCATTAATACATGGTTATTGTTTTTTGTTTATTTGTTTTTTACTTAGGTTACTAAACAAAACAAAGCAAAAACCAAAACAAGTGCTTTTCTCCAGAATAAAAGTGGCTATGTGGTTTAAAGGAGATTTAGTCCCATGCTAATTAAGAAAATATATTTTTCTTTTAATGAAGGCAATTGAATCATGTCCTCCAAAAAGGCAGATTCAGGTCCCAACCCCTGGTCCTGTGGCTGTGAATCCATTTTTTTTATAAGACTTTGTGGAAAATATTAATTAATGTATGGCCATACTGAATGGAGGTACTCTTTGAAGCCCTTATAAGCAAAGGTCATTGGACATAGAGAGGAACCACCTGGAGTATCCAGAAGCTTGAAGTCAATGGGATCTAGACGAGAGGGAGAAGATGCCAGCACTTGTACGGTATTTGTTTTAGCAACTAGGAAACTAAAACCTCAATTTTGGATTAGACTATGCAACCTGAAAATGGTTAATGCGAGTTTAAGTAGGTGTGCTTACTCTAAGGACAGCTTAATAAGAGTTAAAAGAAAAGGAAAGCTCATAGTTCACATTGGCAGAAATATCAAAAGTAGGTCAGTTTGGAAGATACTAACATCCCTTACAGATAGCTCTGGAGCCCATTCTCTCCTCAGCTATTTAATCATCAGCATGATGATTGGTGTCACTGTCCATCTGGTTGAAGCTTCTCAGTAGGTTGAAGTCTTCTCGGTAGCCCTCAAGACTGCTTGATTCACACCTGGGCATGGTGAAGGGAAGAATGATCCATAGAAAGAGAAGCGGAGGTTTCCCCAAGGGGAAAGAGTTGGAAACTCAGACAGAAAGATTTAAGGAGTCACTTGGGAAGTGAGACACAATTCTGAGTGCACAAGGATGGGGAGGTGAGCACTTTGGACCAGAGGATTTATGTTTTACATACATTACCTTAGAGTTTCAAGGGAAAATCCAAGTTAGCTAGAACTTTAACCGTTTCTTTCCTATTGTAATTCTCTTTTGAAATTGTCTTAACTCTTTAGCAGAGCAATTCACGCATCTTTAAGGCTAATATTGTCAGTATTCAAACTTATGATCATACATGTAAAAACACTGAAATTCCTCCTAACATCTTATTATGCTGATGTGAGCTTCCCTAAATATCCTGTCGCCTACCATCCTAGTCATTGTAGCCACCCCTTCACCCTCCTCAGGATCCAGCAAGTAAATGGTGAACTTGTAGCAGGGGGGAGGGAAGGCTCCCAATCCTCCTTAAGCAGTAAGAAGCTTCATCTTTCTTAAGGTTCATGCTCTGTAGGTGTCAGTTACTAAATATTTTTATCATCACTGCACCTTGTCTCTGTACACACCAATGTACTAATATGGGAATTCTGAAGGAAGAGAAAGGCAGGAGGGAAGAGAGCTTGTTTCACCTCCATCTTTTTTAAGTGTTCATTGGTGATAGGTCCCATCTTATCAATTAGGCTGCTACTCCTAAGTCATGGCTACATCTAGTTCAGAGGATTTGTCACAATAAAGTACTAGATAAACACTCCAGAGAGGACAGATGCAAGAGAGATAACTTTCTGCTTACCCATTTGTGTTGGTTTGAAGGAGTTATGTACCCTAGAGAAGCCATGTTTTAATGTTAATCAATTTTGTGGCAACAACTATTTCTTCTAATCCCTATTCAGTACAATAGGTTGGAATATTGATTAGGTTATTTCCACAGAGATGCGACTCAACCAATTGTGAGTATTAACTTTTGAATAGAAGAAGATGTGACTCCACCCATTCCAGATGGGTCTTGATTACTTTACTGGAATCCTTTAAAAGTGAAAGCATTTTGGAGAAAGCTTGAGAATGACCAGAGAACCACAGAGTCCACCAGCCAGTGACCTCTGGAGATGAAGAAAGAGAACACCCCTAGAGGAGCTTCATGAAGCAAGGGGCCTGGAGAGGAAGCTGGTTGATGTCACCATGTGCCTTTCCAGTTGAGAGAGAAACCCTGAACTTCATCAGCCTTTCTTGAGTGAAGGTAACCTCTTATTGGTGCCTTAATTTGGACATTTTTATGGACTTGCTTTAATTGGGGCATTTTCTTGTCCTTAGAACTGTATACTAGCAACTTATTAAATTTCCCTCTTTAAAATCCATTCTAGTTCTGGTATATTACATTCTGGCAGCTAGCAAACTAGAAAACCCTTAAGTTAGACATGGAGTAAACATACTCCTGGGTTACATTAGATAATGCTGGGTAAAGACATAAGAGCATCCAAATATCTTGTGTGAACACTTTGTTCTTATGAGTCAACAATGGGTTGAATGCACTTATAGTACTGCTTTCCCCGGGGCTATTTTCCAAATTTTGTAAAATAGTAGACCAGTCAATACTGTCCAGTCCCAGGTAAACTCCATCCATGGAAAACATTGTGGAGAAGTTGCTCAAAATTTCTAAACTGATATTGGAGAGTAATTAAGACCACCATCTTTTTTTTTTAATTCTTAAATTTTTTTTTAAACATAGCAACATATAAACACAAACATTTTACCATATGACCATTTCATTCTTGGTATATAATTAATAACTCACAATATCATCACATAGTTGTATATTCATCACCATGATAATTTCTTAGACTACTTACATCAATTCAGAAAAAGAAATAAAAAGAAAAAAGAAAAAAGTCATACACACCATAACCCTTGCCCCTCCCTCTCATTGACTGCTAGTATTTCCATCTATCCAATATATTTTAGCCTTTGTTTCTGCTATTTATTTTCTATACCTCTTACCACTCCCTTTCATTGATCACTAGCATTTCAATCTACTAAATTTATTTTAACATTTAAGACCACTATCTTAAGCATGCATTGATTTAAGTAGTTGATTAAGGCATGATGTAAATAAATAAGCCACCCAAAACCCTGTGGTGACTAGAAGGTATTGCATTGTTTTTTGAATCACCAAAAGATACCAGTTCACTGTTATAAGTATAATTTTACAATTCATCTGGATGAAGCATAAATCTCTAAAAATCATATAATTGTAAATCTGAAGGGGAACTTCAAAGTTCACTCATTCAAACTTCTTCATTTTAGAGATATGAAATGAGGTCAAAGTGCATTAAAACCAACACTAGATTGAGTGTTGCTTCGGCAATTGTACCCATGCCAAGAACAACATATGTTTTTTTTTTTATGAATGCTTAGTTTAAAAGTAATACAATATATGGACTGTACCATAACGTTGTGTAAGATTAGGGGTACCATTCACACTAGTACATGAAGAGGAGTGATTTATAATTCACTTATTCAAAATTCCTGTGGACACCCATTATGTGCTGGGCACAGTGACAGACAGCATGCAAGCATGCACACATGGTTTGGTAAGTGATGTACTTAGATTGTGAACTATGGAAAGAAACTGACCAGTTAAAGATGGGACTGGAATCCACATTCCTCTGTTTAATTGCCTCATGCTCCATCAACTGAGGTAGGTGGATTTTTATAACCCTTTGCCCTGGTAATTCAACCTGGTAGAACATGAGACTCTTGCTCTCAGAATTGTGTGTTTGAATTCCTTCTTGATTGCCATTTTGCCTTATGACTCTCTTCTTCGAATGACTCCTTAACTGTTTGTATGACTTACTAAGAATCTAGGAATGCATTCATGAGGAAAAAAAAATAACAGATAAATACCCTGACTTCCACAAGTTTGCATAATAAAGGGGAAAGAGTAATTAAAAGGTAATGAAAAAATGATTATTTAATTACAGCTATGATTATCTTATCGAGAATGAAATGAATCTTTTACTCTCTTCAAAGTCATACAAGGTCTAGAAGATGAAAAAGTCCTAATCTAACTTCCAAAAATAGAGAAATAATAGTGACCATTTATTAATATCAGGCACTTCATGTAAATTATCTTGAATTCTCATGTCAACTCTGAAAAGTAGGCATTTCCCCATTTTATAGATGAGAAAACTGAGGCTCAAAGATTCTCACTTAATGCTTTACAGTTAATGCCAGCGTTGGGATTTGAACACAGACCTCTCCACCAGCTAAACTTGTGTACTTTCCACTATCACTTTGTTTTCCTGGGCAGGACACATGAGATTATAGGAAAGTTGGGAAATTCATTTTTCTACCAGGAGTATAAGGTTTCTTTCAGCTTTGAGTTTCATAATTAGATATCCTTCAGCTCAATAAACTGAAGTTCAGTGCTAGTAAATTAAATTGTAAATTAGAAAAATGCTCCTTTCTGTCCCCCTTTAAGGCCCACACAATATGATAAGTTGAGGAGCAGACTGGTGGGAATTATTACGGAGAAAATTTGTAGTTCCTTTTGTGCATTCACTACTAATAAAGCGTATAACCGGAATCTCATTTACTTTATTTAAAAATAACATTTCTTTCACTGAACTGAATTGTTTTCATCTTTGTGAGCATACCCACCTCTACAACAGGAATCCAGTTTTTAGTCTTTTTTTCCCCCAGCATTTCTAATTTCAGGTGAAAGTTAACCCACCGATGACTGCATAACTCAACCATCTGAAATAGAAAGGATACTTGCATAATTAACAATAAAATATTTCATAAACTATGATCATGAAGCACTATGGAAAAAGCCATTATTCTTACTAAAGTATAGGAAATAAATTTAAAGCCAAAAGGCTTGATATGAACATAGGTTGTAAGTTATTTTTAAAACATCTAAAAAATTATATGAATGATTCTGTGTGTAAGTATAAGAAAAATACATGAAAATATTGCACTTGAGATGACAGAAGAAAGGGATGGATCTAATACTGAACAATATTGTCCAATATGGTAGTCACTAGTGCGTGTGGCTCTTGAGCACTTGAAATGTCACTAACCTGAAATGTGATGTGCTCAGTGTTAACTACATACCAGAATTCAAAAACATGGTATAAAAAAAGCATTTTTTTTGGTATTTGTTACATGTTGAAAAGATAATAGTTTGGCTATGTTGGGTTACATTTAAAATATTATTTAAATTAATTTTACTTGTTTCTAAAAGGAAAAATGACCTACCCAGCACGGATTACAGAATGGATATACAGTACAGCAGCCACAAATTCTCAGGGCCAGCAAATCACTCCTAGTTCAACAAGTATACAGAACCTGTTAGGAATCCTGCAGACAAACAATTCTTCAAAATTGAAGGAGGAGCAATAGTAACCTCTATTTACAATCAAAAGGCTCTTAGTCTATGAAATGTTAGATTAAAAGATGAAAATTGATGATTTCATGTTTGATTGGAATACATTTTCATATGTAATGTCAAAAAAATAGCACTTACATGATGATAAAAAAAGAAAGAAAAAGAAAAAGAAGGAAAACGTTTTTTGCCTGTTTCTTTTTACTTTTATAAGTGTGGCTATTAGAAAAGTTAAAACTACATATTTGACTCACTTATTTCTGATGGACTGTGCTGATAAGGATGGTCAGTTTTTAGGAAACTCAGGTTTTACTCCTCAGGCTTAAATAGTATCTGATGTTCCGTTTGCACGGAGGAGTCCTAATGTCTTAATTCTCCAGTATTTCATTCAGTTAACAGGAGACAAGTAGACTTATCCATCGTGAAACTTCAGACATTTGCAAGGAAAGGGTGGAGATTGTTTTATAATGTCAAAAAGGCATATTCTTCAAGTTTTACAATTTGGGATTCTGCCTCCTCTTATCTAATTATAAGGTTGTCATGATAATGTTTCTTGTCTAAAAATATGCACAATCATTTATAGGAATCCACAGGCCTTCTTCTCCTATATCTTTCACCTCTATTCACTGTATCCCTCTTCATGCGGAACTTTCTGCAGCGACTTATTGTAATTTATGAGAAAATGTTTTTTTATGTTCCTTTTAGGCATATGTTTGAAATGTCTCAAGGTAAAAGTACACTTCATACAAACTAACTGACTCCACTGTTTTGCTCAATTAGCCTCTCAGAAAAATAATACCAGGCCCTGAAAGAGCAAAAGTAAACACTTTGTCCGTCTATTCAAATCAGCACCATTGTAAGAAGTCAGGAATCCTGCTGTTTCTCCGCAGCCCACACAATGCTCTTTCTGCCTCTAGAACAGAAGTTCCAAGGGTAAACAAGGTCAGGCCTTGAAGCTACAGCAGTAAAAGAAATTGTAAGTCATAATTACGTGGGTAGGCAGAATATTACATGTGCTTTTTTCTACTTCAGCTATTTTAATACAGAATCTTATTACACTGAGGCGTTACGGTTTTGCTTCACAAGACACTTTATCTGAATATGTCCCTCTTTTCAGCTTCTTCAATTCAACCCCAAAGAACTCTTTCTGTTACCAGTGATCATGTCTGCTTTTCTGACCTGAAAGATAAGCTATTAAAAAAGAGGTTTCATAGATATTTTAGGTACTTTTTATTTAAATATAAAGTATTTTTCACAGACATTTTGCAGATTTTAGAATAACTGGCCAACACACAGGACATACGAATGCTTAAATTTGAAACTTCATACTTATTACGGTTTGAGTGGTAAGACTTCCTTTGTGGATGAATGGAGAGAATAGCACTAGATCATTGATTCTATTTAAAGAAAATCCTATTTTGAAAAAGTCAATGCAAGATGGGGAAATGGAATAGGGTTAATGACAAAGGCAGGCAAGGAGAAAGCAGAGAGGTTGAAAGGTGAATGGGAAGTAGAGAAAGGGGAAACAGAGAAAAGAGAGGGGGTGAGTTGTGGAAGTTATAAGAAGAGAAATAAGAGGGTGTACTGGTTTGAAACAGTCGTGGACCCAGAAAAGCCATGTCCTTTTAAACCTCATTTAATATTGCTGGGTGGAATCTTTTTGATTGTTTCCATGGAGATGTGACCTGTGCAGTTCTGGGTGGTAACTTTTTTATTAGATGGTTTCCATGGAGGTGTGTCTCCACCCAGTCAACGTGAAGGTGCTTACCAGAGCCCTTTAAGAGGGAACCATTTTGGAAAAGCTTTAGAGCCAACAGAGCCCACATAAACAGAAAGACATCTGGAGATGTAGGAAGAAAACGCCCCCAGGGAAGCCTTATGAAATGAGGAGAGAGAAACTAGCAGATTTGATCATGTGCCCTCCCAGATGAGAGAGAAACCCTGAACCTCATTGGCCATTTCTTAGCAGTATCTTTTCCTAGATGCCTTAGTTTGGACATTTCTATGGCCTTAGAACTGTAAACTTGCAATTTAGTAATCCCTTTTTAAAAGCCATTCTATTGCTGGTATGTTGCATTCTGGCAGTTTTAACAAACTAAAACAGAGAGACTTGAGGAAAGATTGAAAAATAGCTAGAATGAAGAGAAAGGGGAAGGAAAGATCATGAGCAATTGAAAATGCAAAGGAGAGACAGAAGAAATCAGTAGAGAGAGAAATAGGGACAGAGGAAAAAGGAGAAATTGGGGAGGCAAGAATCAGATTCCTAATGATTTTGTAAAGCACAGGATTTTATTTGATAAAAGGACTTACAAAGCTGACATAATATTATACAGGCATTTATCATTTCCAAGTTGTTGCCAAAAAAAATGTGCAGGCTTTTTCGATTATAAAATGGCTAATGCTTGTTCTTTTCTCCTGGATATATGCAATAGCTATGAATTGCTCCAAATCACTTGGAATATAAATAATGTTACATTTTGTTTCATTTTCCCTTCAATTAGAAAAAGTTCAAGATGGCTCCTTTCCCATCTCCCACCAGAAATAAATTAGCAACAAATCCAGCATCAGTTGTATTAATGCCATTCTTCGTTCTCCTTTTAAATTTAATTTTTCAAGATTACCTGGACACTTAAGAGTGCTGACATTTTTCAAAATCCCTAGTAGAGAGGAGCGCTGGTCTTTTGGGCTGTGGCTACCAGCACGGCTGAAGTTCCTTACAATCCTACTTGTGAACCGGAAGTCAGCTCGTCACATACTGCTACTTTGTGCCATTGCCAAGCTCTGCACCCAGGTGGGAGGTCAGCTTCTGGAGGACAGATCAGAAGTTTCTGTTTGCTAAAGAAAGGCTTGGGGCCTGCCAAAAGTCTCCCTGAGCAGCCTCTTAATGTCCAACCTGAGTGCTCCCACACATAACTGTGAGATCCTTCCGTCTCCAAAGAGTGCATAGGAGCCAATTCAAGGCTCTACTGTCAAAGTGCCTGTATCCAGTCCTTCAAAAGGACTGGCTGCCTTTTTCTTTTCATCCTTTCTTCCTCAAAAACAAACCAACAGAAACCCCAAAACAAACACACCCAAACATTTCATCATATATGTTTCTCTCTCAAAAGAACTTGAAAGCTAATCAGCCAGTGCCTGATTTGTTACGGAGCTAGGTTTCGGACTCTAGAAACACAAAAGATCCTATTTTCCTTTTCGACTGGTCAAGAGGCTTAGGAACAAAATGTCTTCTAGCTCTTCTGGGAAGGAGAAAATAAGCCTTACTCCATTCCAGGTGAATCCAAAACAGTGGAAATATGATACAAAAGAATTATTTAATAGGTTGCCATCCTATACATGTATTTTTTGCTAGAATATACAAAGTGTTTTATCTAAATTCTATTATATAATGCTAAATATCCTGCAAAGATACTCCATTTCTTTTTTGTTTGCTTTTGTTTGTTTTTGGGGGAGGTGCATGGTCGGGGAATTGAACCCAGGTCTCCCTCACAGAAGGCGAGCATTCTACCACTGAACCACCCATGCACCTTTTTTTTTTTTTAAGAACTGAGGTTCGAAGAGTTTCATTTAGAAGCCAAGCCTTCCAAAGAACAATGTTAAAACAATAGATAATTTTAGGCATATAAATTGAAAATCTAGTCAGGTTTTAAGATAAATTTATAAAAGAGCAAACCCATTTCTTCATGTACCCGATTAGAAATCTCTGAAATTGGCTTGCCTTAAAGATAAACTTAGAATTTATTTGTAGGTAAATAACATAAAAACTAAATGTTCAAAAAAATGGAAAGGGCCTTAAATTATATTGAATAAACTAAAATAATAACCTATTTGGTAGAATTTGAAAAAAAGGCTGAAATTAAAAATGGAAATAGAGAAAGTAGGTTTTGTGAAATAAGGTCCATGGAAATATATGTCAAAGTTTGAAGTAATTTTATAGAGAGCTTGATATATACATCATACAGATTATGAGCTTTAATATTAGTAAGATCATTTTATTTTCCTTCTTCCTTTATAGAAAAGATATTCTGGTATTTTTTGGATTCCCAGTTGCTTTATTCTTTTTTTATTTTTTGTTTTTTATATATATATATTTTATTTTTTTTATTATTATTTATTTTTTCTAGTTGCTTTACTCTTAACCTATTTATTAGTATGGCCTGAAAAAACAAAGAAATAGAAAGAAACTGTTAATATATTGTTATAAATTAAAAATTTCACTTAATGCTCAGTAGTTACAAATACAATTCCTCTACAAATCCACACCCCCAATTCTCAGGGATTTAGGTAAAATCCCTGAATTAAGTTACTATCCTTTGTGGTACTTAGCATAGGTACTGTTTTACATTTATTTGTGTGATTATTCGATTAAGTGCTTCTCCATTCTATGGTAGACTCTGTGATGATAAGTATTTTATTTAGTTTTGTTCACAATTGTAGCTCCAACAACTTTCTATACCTAGTATCTGGCACACAGGAGATAATCAGTAAGCTTTGTCATTTTTTTTCATTGAATAAATAAGTCATCTAATAATCCTAGAAAACAAGCAGTATTAGACTTTAGATCATTGAATTTTACCCATTCACAAGTTGATTTTTTTTTTTCATGGGCCAGGCACCAGGAATTTAACCCTGGCCTCCAGCATGGCAGGTGAGAACTCTGCCTGCTGAGCCACAGTGGCCCACCCTACGAGTTGATTTTTGAAAGTGTGGGACATGAAGGTGGGGTGGCTGGGAAAAGGGGCATATTTGGTAATTATCATTTTGCAAACCAAACCAGCTAATGCAAAAGAATCCCCAAAAGACTCATGTTGAAATATAAGGATATGTGGATACATAGATTAGATATATAGTCTTCAATCTTAAAATAAGTTTCTGACAGAAATAAAATGCATTTTCCATCTGCCTTGATCTTGACTTTTCTTTTGCTTTTTGGGATTGAACAGATTATCTCTCCTAAATCCCCCAACCAAAGGACATTGAATGACAGCGACATGAGTCTTCAGATCCATCTGAATTAGGATTTTACAGTTCTGGTACCTTTTGGTAACTGGAATATAAAGTTTAAAACTGGGTGTTGCCTTCCTTCACTGAAACTCAGCTTTGATGTGAAACACACCACTCTGGCTCTTTGAGTGTTCTAGTTTGCAAGCTGCAGAAATGTGATATACCAGAAATAGAATGGCTTTCAAAAACGGGAATTTATTAAGTTGCAAATTTACAGTTCTAAGACCTTGAAAATGTTCAAATTGGAACAAGGAAAAATGTCCTATCTAAGGTATCCAGGGAAAGATTCTTTGGTTCAAGAAGGCTAGTGACATTCAGGGCTTTTCTCTCAGCTGGAAAGACACATGGCAAGATCTGTTAGCTTTTTTTTCAACAGCTTCCTGGGGCTCTGTTCATTCTGCTGGTTCTGGTAGGTCTCAAGCTTTCTCCAAAATGGTTCTCTCTTAAAGGGCTCCAGAAAGCAATCCCACCTTAAATGGGTGGAGAAGCATCTCCATGGAAACCATCTAATCAAAAGTTACTACCCGCAATTGGGTAGGTCATATCTCCATGGAAATAATAAAAAAATGTCCCACCCAACAACACTGAATGAGGATTAAAGGACATGGCTTTTCTGGGGTACACACAGATTCAAACTGGCACATTGGGTAGAGTTGTCAAACACCAAGAATAAAGACTTGAAATCAATTAGCTCAGGCAATCACTGAACTTTCTGGGTTTCAAGTTCTCCATCTATAAACCTATAAGTAACACTAATTAATTGGGCGACAGGACCTGCCTCATAGTGTTTCTGGGAAGATTCTGGATATCATACATTAGTTACTTGGTCAATAGCTAATTTTTTCTTTATAATTGCCTTTTTAATTTTAAATTGAAGAAAAATAAATATTTACCCATATGAGTTTACACTTCAATATAAAGGTCAAGTGGCCAAGAAAAATATTTCAAAGAGAAGTTCAGTCTCTTCCAAGCTCTGTCATGGCAAAGCAAATGTATGCTGCATCAAAAAATAAAAAAGTTCAATATTTGTGTGCTTTGTTTCACAGAAGGTAAATCTGAACCAGATTTTTCACTTGGGATGCAGATATTTGACATAGGCTTGGGTCCTATATAAACTCTGTGGTTTTCTACTTGTAGAAATGTATTCTCTTTGACATTATTCATAGTAGTGAAAAACTGGAAATGTCTTAAGTTTCCACCAATAGAGAAAAGATTTATAAATTATCCTAGGGGGTGCAAGGGTAGTTCAGTGGTAGAATTCTCACCTGCCATGCAAGACACCTACGTTCGATTCCTGCCTGTGCACGTCTCACCCCCCCCCCCCCCAAATCAACAAAATGTGCTGCAATAACAGAATACTCACATGGAAAAAGAATGAAATGTGGCCCCTCCTACCATACCACACACACACACACACACACACACACACACACACACACACACAAAATGCATTATTCTAATGTAACACAGTTATGCATCCATTTTGTACAAGTGACATGGTGCAAAAATAAAAAAAGTGAGCAAGATATTAGAGAAAAAAAGAACAATGCAAACAAGCACACATATAAGAAAACAATAATGCAGTCTTTTAAAATAGATTTAGAAAAGAAATTGGGAAGAAACTTAATGTTAAAATAACTATGGTTTTATTTTGCTGTAAGGGCTATGGCTATTTTTTATTTAAAGTAATTTATATTGTCTGAAGTTGGTTTAATATATGTAGAAACTAATAGGCTAAAAATGCTTGCTGCTGCTCTTCCTCTATGTATGGACTCTTAAGAGAGAAAACAAAAGTTAATTATAAAGGTAGGTGGGCACTACTGATGAAACGCCTAGCTTTTAGGAAAGGAATTCTCTTAAGTGTAATAGGTTATACTTGACAACATACTTAAAGAACATTTTTAGAGTTGATGAATGATGTCTGCAAGTCTGCCAATTCTTTGTGTCTCCATGTGCAAGTCATTTAACCTCTAAGGATCTCAATTCCCTCAATTGTCAAATAATGGATTAAAAAAAATAAAGATGTATTTTAGACATACAGAGGTGGAAGATTTTGTCTTGAACACAAAGTTGCCATCTCAAATTGCAAAAGAAATGTTTGTCTTAAGAGACTATATGATCTCCATTGCCCACGAAAGAAAAGAAATTCAGAGAACTTCTGTGACTTGGGCCACAAACAGAGGTGAGGATCATTTTCCTCACTCTTAATGGACTGCTACTTCTTGTCCTCTATACTGGGGACATAACTGAGATAGATAAAAAAGTTAATTGTAAAGGGGGGGGGGAGGTGAACAGAAGAATCCACCAAAAGACAGCATGAAGAAACAACTCTGCGACACAATATTGCATATGACATTTCTTGAGAAACAAGCATTTATTTAGTACATTTATCTAACGTATGAAGTTGTATTTGGTAGAATTAGGCAGACTCTCTTTTATCTGGTAACCCACTAAGGAATTTAAGGCATCATTGAGCACACAGAGTTAAAGGGCAGGCAGAACATGCATGAACATGCATCAATTAGGCACAAATTAAATAAAACTGACATGAGAATACTCATGTAAAAGGGGAATGCACAAGGATTCTGGTTATATCAGGGCAGGAATGAGAGATCTTACACATAATAAAGTAGGTAGCCATGGTATTATGAGAGGGATATTGAAAGGC
The DNA here is from genome assembly GCF_023851605.1 of Tamandua tetradactyla. Taxonomy (NCBI): domain Eukaryota; kingdom Metazoa; phylum Chordata; class Mammalia; order Pilosa; family Myrmecophagidae; genus Tamandua; species Tamandua tetradactyla. The sequence continues at coordinate 188,736,603 of NC_135327.1, forward strand.
TACTGGTTTGTAAATCTCTGATAGTATTTTTTCTAAAAATACTGAAGAGTTCTGTTAGAATCTACTTAAATTATTATTTTTATTGCTCTGTAAAACTGTTATCAAAGTAATATTGGTCACTAACACATAACTCCAAATAATCTCTCAAATTGGCTAGCTGGCCAAAACAAAGAGAAACCTCCCCAGAAGCATTATTAAAATCTCTGGTTATGGGACTGTGGGACTAACTGAATTAGAGATATTGAGAAAGCAGTGATGTAGTTTGCTGTCTGGGTCAAGTTGGGAGAATGATTCCATACGTGACACATAATCTTTAGCCTATGTGAGACAAAAGCCCGGGGTGTGCACATGATAGTTAGTCCATATTAGTTATGTGTTATAGTGTTTGTCTTTTAGTTTCTGGCTTATTTCACTCAACATACTGTCCTCAAGGTACATTCACCTAGCTGCATGCCTCACAACTTCATTCCTTCTTGCAGCCATTCAAATTCTAGAATGTATATATAAACCACAGTTTGCCCTTCCATTCATCAGTGATGCACCCTTAGCCCACCCCATCCATTGTGAATTTTGAATACTGCCGCCATAGACACCAGTGTGCAAATGTCCATTCCTATCCCTGCTTTCAGTTCTTCCAAGTATACCTCATAACAGAGTTGCAGGATCTTATGGCAACCGTATACTTAGCCTCCTGTGGAACCACCACACTGCCCTCCAGATGGGCTGCACCTTCCACTTCCCTACCAACAGTGAATAGGTACATGCCTCTCTCCACATTTTCTCCACCATTTATCTCTTTCTGTTTATTTTTTATTCACACACCATACAATCCATCCTAAGTAAACAGTCAATGATTCCCAGTATAATCACATTGTTGTGCATTCACCACCACAATCTATATAAGGATATTTCCATTTTTTCCACAAAGAAAGAGGAAGGGGGGTGGGGAAGAGCAATACCAAGAATCCCACGCCTCTCCTTCATATCCCTCTCTTACTGACATTTAGCTTTGATATATTTTCCTTGTTATATCTACTGGAAGCATATTACAATGTGAGTGTTAACTACAGATTCTAGTTTGTGTTGATTGTAATTTTCCCAAATACCATGCAATTTTAAACACTTTGCAGTGTTGACATTCACATATATGATGTACAAACTTTGAGAATTGAATTTAAGACTATCAGGGGAAGGCTTATTGTAAAGATTCCTAGACCGTAAGCTCTTAGAGCAGTCATACCTATTCCTCAGTTGTAACAGTTATTTCTAAATTTTGAGATGCTGAGCTCTTTGTGTATAACCTGGTCATTCTCTGGCACTTCAGGTATCTGTATGACCCCTGAGACTCAGAGCTAGAGTTCTGCAGCAATGACAGTCCGCATTACCCCATAAAGCAATTGTTTAAAAAGCTGAACAAGAGATCAGACTTCAATTAGAGAATTAGAGATATGAATGAAGCAGATCTGGCTAGGACTAAGGTAAATCAGAATACAAGGTAAAGGATGATATTGACTGTGTTTTAGAACCTCAGCTTCTGTGTGAGACCAAAGAAAGAGATGCTTATGTGGTGCAATATGTATATTTTCTGTAGTACACTATTGATGTAATTTGTATGGTCAGTTTATTCAAACACCATAATTACATGGAACCCTGAATAGGAAGTGAGACAGCTTGGTGTCATGCTCTAATGCATCCCAGAGTAATTTGTGCAGACAATAAAAATGTATTTACAAGTCCCCTGTATTGGTTTGCTAATGCTTCCAGAATGCAATATACCAGAAATGGAATAGCTTTTAAAAACAGAATTTATTAAGGTGCAAGCTTACATTTCTAAAGCTATATGATGTCCAAACTAAGGCATCCAGGAAAATATAATTTGGATTAAAAAAGGCAGATAGGTCTGGAATACCTCTGTCAGCTCGGAAGGTGCATAGTGATGTCTGCTATCTTTCTGTTCCAACATCATGTTTCAGGAGGCTCGCATGAAGGCTTTTTCCTTCTTCATCTCCAAAGATCTTTGTCTCATGTTGGCTCTGAAGCTTTTACCAAAATTGTTCTCTTTTTTTTTTTATTAACAAGCCAAAATTTTCAAACACGAATGTTCTTAACATACAGATATTCCATATATGGTGTACAATCAATGGCTCACAGTATCATCACATAGTAGTACATTCATCACCATGATCATTTTTTAGGACATTTGCATCACTCCAGAAAAAGAATAAAAAGAAAAAAAAATCATACATACCATATCCCTTGCCCCTCCCTCTCATTGACCACTAGTATTTCCATCTATCCCATTGTATTAGTTAGGGTTCTCTAGAGAAACAGAATCAACAGGAAATATTTGTAAATATAAAATTTATAAAAGTGTCTCACATAACCATGGGAATGTAGAGTCCAAAATCTGTAAGGCAGGCTGTGAAGCTGATGATTCTAATGGATGGTCTGGACAAACTCCATGGGAGAGGATTGCCAGCCGAAGCAGGAAAAGAACCTGTGTCTTCTGAATCTTCCTTAAAAGGTTTCCAGTGATTAGATTAAACATCATTCATTGCAGAAGACACTCACCTTGGCTGATTACACATGGAATTAGCTATGGGTGCAGCCAACGTGATCATGATTTAATTCTATGAAATGTCCTCATAGCAACAGACAGACCAGTACTTGCCCAACCAGACAAACAGGTACCACCACTTGGCCAAGTTGACACACAAACCTGATCATGACACCCATGTATAAAATGGTTCCCTCTTAAAGGTATCTAGTAAGCATCCCCACCTTGAATGAGTAGAGACACATCTCCATGGAAATCCCCTAATCAAAATGTCCCATCCACAATTGGATGGGTCATATTTCCTTAGAAACTACTTATTCAAAAGATGTCACCCAAAGCAATAGTGAATCAGGGTTACAGAACTGGATTTTCTGGGGTACCCAACAGCTTCAAACCAGCACATTCCACCTTCTGGACCCCAAAAAGACATTAGAAGGAACAAGGAGATCAAAGGTCCCAAACATTCCTAAAACCAGGAGGGCAAACTCCATTAGATTTCAAAGTGTGAGAGTCATTTATCCGTGGAGCTGTAGAAAGTGGCAGCCCAGCCTTTCCAAGGGCCTAGGCAGTGGCCTGCTCTCTCCAAATGCTGGGGTGAGTTTTCCAACATTGGGGCTCATTACGGGGGCATCTTTTACTTGGCCTTATCCTCTTCAAACATTCAAATATTGGAGCAGCACCCAGGCACTCTGCAATATCTGGGGCACATGTTCAACCCCTCCAGAGCAATGGGCTGATTGCCAGGCTTCCCCCAATCTCCAGTTTATGTGCTACACCCTCTCCAAGGCCTGGGACATTGAAACTCCCGCCCTCTGCCTTCAGGGCAAACTCACCCTCTCCAAGTACATGGGTGGGTCTGCTCTCCTAGTCTGAGATTTCTTGGCTTCAGACCTTAGCTTCCATGGTTCTGTTTCTGAAGTTATTTTTCCTTCAGTTTGTCCCTTTTCTGTCCCTTTTAGTCTGAACTGACAATGACTATGTTGAACAGATCCCACAACACTCTTACTGGTTTTCTATGTAGTATGCAGAGATCATAACCATCAGACAGTAGGACTTTCCACAAATCCTTCCTGGATAAATCCATCTCCAATCTTGGCTTTTCCTCTAATGGCTGACTGGTTCCATGTTTGGTTAAATCCTCACAGAGGGCACTGTTCTCTGGGGTCTCCCTTTCTGGAAGCCCCCAATTTTTCAGACCATCAATTTCTTATTCATTTGTATCCACGAGTTCAGTTCTCAGCTTATCTCTTTCTTGCCATGTTTTACTATAATTTTCAAGGACAAACAAGGTCACACTTTCCACATTTAGTTTGGAAATCTCTTCTGCTAAATATCCAAGTTCATGGCTTTTAAAATCTACCTTCCATCTGAAACCAATAGTCAATTTTGCCAAATTCTTTGCCACTTTAAAACAAGGATCACCTTCCTTTCACTTTGCAATAACACGTGCATCATTTCTGTCCAACGCCTTATCAGAAGTATTTTTAGAGTCCACATTTCTACCAACAGTCTCTGCAAAGTATTCTAGCCTTCTCTATCATGTCTTTTACAACTCTTCCAGAATCCTTCCCCTTAACCATTTCCAAAACTGTTTCAACATGATTGGTTGAAAATCATGCACCAAACTGCACCACCCTACACTTGTTATCAAAATTTGTGTTGGCTTGCTAATGCTGCCAGAATGCAATATTCCAGAAATGGAACATCTTTTAAAAAGGGAATTTATTAAGTTGCACCCAAACAATAGTTCTACCCCCCACTAGTGTGGATTAGGATTGAAGAAACATGGCTTTTCTGGGATACACAAGAGTTTCAAATCAGCACAGTGTACTACAAAAGAGTACAAGACAAGCAAAGAAACAGAAAATGATGGCCTATTCAAAGGAAGAGGATAAAGGTACAGAAAGAAGATGTGAAAATGAGAATGTAGACATACTAAACAAAGCCTTTAAGAAAATGATCTTTAAAATGCTTAAGAAAACCTTGTGTTGGATACTCCTTTTATCCAGGGTATGGACGGATGAGTAAAAAAAGGGGGTTAAAGGGTAAAATATTGTAGATTGAGAGACTGGTTGTCAGTGGAAGAGAGGGATGGAGTTATGGCATATATTATTTTTTTCTTTTCTTTTTTTTTTTCCTGGAGCGATGCAAATGTTCTAAAAATGATCATGGTGATGAGTACATAACTATGTGATGATATTGTGAGCCATTGATTGTATATGGTTGAACTGTATATGTGTGAAGATTTCTCAATAAAAATATTTTTAAAAATGCTTGATAACATGATGGGTTGCTTGCCCATGCAAAAACTAATTAAATAAATAAATAAAAAATAAATTAAAATGCTCAATAACATAAAGGAAAATACTGAGAAAGAACTAAAGGATATCAGGATGTGCCAGTTTGAAAGTATTATGTACCCCAGAAAAACCATGTTTTAATCCTGTTACAATCTTATGGAGGCAGCCATTTCTTTTAATTCTGGTTCAGCATCATAAATTGGAATCTTGATTAGATTATCCCTAAATATGTGGCATACTCAATTATGGGTGTTTCATTTGATTAGATGGAGGTGTGACTCTACCAATTCTGGATAGTTTACTGAAATCCTTTAAAAGAGGAAACATTTTGAAAGGAGTCTGAAACAAAAGAAACTACAGAACTGATAAGAGAGAGAGAGTACACAGATGCCAACACTTTGAGAACATGGACACAGATGTTTGGAGATGCTTGGAGCCCAGTAGACATTGCCACATGATGTTAAGCAAGCCAGAACCTGGAGAGAGCCAAGAGAAGCCAAGAGATTAAGGCCAGACCTGGAGAAGCATTGTGAGGAACCCCCATAGAAACAGAGGTTGAAAGCAATGGTGCCCATGAGCAAGGGACCAGCAGATGCCAGCCATGTGACTACTCACCTGACAGAGTTGTTCCTGACCCACTGACCTATCCAAGGCCTAGGGAATTGAAACTCCCACTGTTTCAACTTCCTCTGTCTTGTGAGGACAAGCACCCTCTCTAAGTACATCGGTGGGTCTGCCCTCCTGGTCTGAGGTTTCTTGGTTTTGGACTTTAGCTTTCATGATTCTGCCTCTGAAGCTATTTTTCCTTCAATTTGTCCCTTTTAGTCTAGACTGGCAGTGACTCTGTTTATACAGATCCCACAACACGCTTATTGGTTTTCTATGTAGTATTCAGGAATCATAACCATCAGACAATTCCAAACTGGATAACTCCATTTCTAATCCTAGCTTTTTTAAAAAAAGGAACTAGAAAGAACTACCAGAGATAAAGACCACATTAACTGAAATGAAAAATTCCCATCAGGGTTTCAAGAACAGATTGGAACTGGCAGAAGAAAGAACAGTGAACCTGAAGACAAGACACTTGAAATGAGTCAGGCTGAGAAGCAGAAAACAAAAAATATTAAAAAGAAATATTAAAAGCAAAAAAAGAGTCTAAGATATCTGTGGGACATCAAGTATACCAATATATGCATTATGAAATTCTCAGAAGGAGAAAAAAGACAGAAAGGGGCAGAAGGAATGCACAAAAAATGATGACAGAGAACTTCCCAATTTACAAAAGATATATATATATGCACATCCAAATATATATTTTTGTTATATAAATATATAACATCCAAAAGGGTAAACATGAAGAAAAACACATACTGTTGTATATTGATTACACTATCAAATGCAAAGGACAAGGAGAGAGTTCTCAAAGATTCAAGAAAAAAACTATTATATACAAGGGAATATGAATTAGATTGAGTGCTGATTTAATATCAGAAACCATGGAGGAAAGAAGGTAGTGGGTTGAAGAAAATCAACTGCCAGCCAAGTATTTTGCGTCTGGAGAGACCCTCTTTCAAAAATGGAGAGATTATGACATTCTTAGATAATCAAAAGCTGGAGGAGTTCATCACCATAGACTTGCCCTCGAAGCCAATGTAAAAGGAAGTTCCTCAGACTGAAAGGAAAGGACACTAATGTGGTTCAAAGCAGCATAAGGACATAAAGACCTCATGTAAAAGTAAGCACTTGGGTAATTATAAATGCCAGTTTTAATGTGTTGTATTTTTTGGTATGTAATGCCACTTCTTTATTTCTGCAGGCACTAAAATGCAAACACACAAACATAATAATAAATCCAGGTTTTTGAACATACAATGTACAAGGGTATAAGTGATTACAAGTACGAAAAATGGTGGGTTGAGGAACACTATAATGCTACTGAAGTTAAGTTGGTACTAAACCAAATATGATTGTTATATGTTTAGGATGTTAAAATTTAACCCATGAAAAAAAATTTAACCCCATTATAGGCAGGTGATGGTGGCACAGTGGCAGAGTTCTTGCCTGCCATGCTGGAGACCTGGGTTTGATTCCCAGTGCCTGCCCACACAAAAAAAAAGAAAAAAAAGAAAAAAATATCCCCATGGTAACCAAAAGGAAAAAAGATGAAAGATATATCCGGATGGAAATGAGAAGGCATTAAATATAGTACAACACACACAAAAAACAATTAAATACAAAAGTAGGTGTTAACAGAAGTGAGGAAGAAAAAGGGCATAAGACTTACAAAGGCTAGATAACAAAAGTGGCAGAAGGAAGTCCTGTATTATCAGTAGTGATTTTGAATATAAATGTATTAAATTCTCCCATCAAAAGGCAGAGATAGGCAGAATGGATAAAAAAATCATCCAATTATATGTTGTCAGCAAGAGACTCACCTTAAAGTCAAGAAACAGGTAGGCTGAGGGTGAAAGGATGGAAAAATATTCCTTCATGAAAGTAGAAACAAAAAACAACTGGGTTGGCTATACTAATATTGGATAAAACAGACTTTAAGTAAAAAAAAAAACAGATATAAGGGACAATGAAAGTAATGATATACTGATAAAGGGGACAACTCAACAGGAAGATTATATATATATAATTATATACACAACTAACAGCAGAGCCTCAAAATATATGAAGCAAATACTGACAGATTTGAAGGGAGAAATTGATAGTTCTACATTAATAGGAGACTTTTACACACCATTCTCAATAATGGATAGAGCATCTAGTCAGAAGATCAATAAGGAAGTACAGGACTTGAATGATGCACCAAATCAACTACACCTAACAGACTTATGTAGAACACTGCACCCAGTGAAAACAGAATACACATTCATTTCAAATGCATTTGTCTCATTCTTCAGGAAAGATGTTATGTTGGATCACAAAAACACTCTCATTAAATTAAAAAATATTTAAATTGTACAATAGATATTCCCCACCACAATGGAATGAAGCTAGAAATCAATAACAGAGTGAGAAATGGAAAATTCACAAATATGTGGAAATTAAACAACAGGTTTCATTTTCTTGACTTCTGGGTGTTGATATCTAGGAATAGATTTAACTAAAGATGTAAAGGACTTGTACACAGAAAACTATGAAACATTGCTAAAATAAATTTTAAAAGATCTAAATAATGGAATGACATTCCATGTTCATGGATTGGAAGACTAAATATCACTCAGACATCAATACTATACAAAGCAATTTATAGATTCAATGCAATTCCAACAACTTCCTGTGCAGAAATGGAAAAGCGAATCATTTAATTTATATGGAAGGGCAGGAGGTCCCGAACAGCTAAAGCTTAAAAAAAAGAATGAAGTTGGAGATTTCATATGTAAATTAACATTAAAACTTATTACAAAGCCATAGTAATCAAAGCAGCATAGTACTGGAACAAGGACAGACATATAGATTGGTGAAAGAGAACTGAGAGCTCAGAAATCAACCTTCACATATATAGCAGTTCAGAAATCAACCTTCACATATATAGCAGTATTAGTTTGTTAAGTTGCTGGTATGCAATATACTAGAAATGGGATGGCTTCTAAAAAGGGAATTTAATAAGTTACTAGTTTATAGCTCCAAGGCTGAGAAAACGTCCAAACTAAGGCACCAATAAGAGGTTTCCTTCACTCAAGAAAAGCTGATGCCAACTGGAACACCTCTGTCAACTGGGAAACCACATGGTTGGCATCTGCTGGTTCCTTGCTCTTGGGCTCTGTTGCTTTCAGCCTCTGTTTCCTATGGTGGTTCCTCCCTTGGCATCTGTGGACCTACACTTAGCTCCTCCGGTATACAATTCTGGGCTCTGGTCTACTTAATATCTCATGGGAAATGTATGTTAGGTCTTGGGTTTTGTGTTGTATTTGAAGCAACTCTTCTCCAAGTTTCTGCATCTGCTCTGCTCTGTCATCTCTGAGCTCTCTCCAAAATGTTTCCTCTTTTAAAGGACTCCAGTAAATTAACCAAGAACCACCCTAAATGGGTGGAGTCACATCTCCATCTAATCAAAACCCACAATCAGGCATGTCACATCTCCATGGAGATAATCTAATCAAAAGTTTCCATCCCACAATATTGAGTCAGGAATAAAAGAAAAGGCTGCTCCCACAAACTAGGATCAGAGCTAAAACATGGGCTTTATGAGGTACATTATATCTTCAAACCGGCACAACAGGCAGCCAATTTTGGACAACGTGGCAAAGACCACTCCATTGTGAAAGAATAGTCCTGTCCACAAGTGGTGCTGAGAAATCTGGATCTCCATTTGCAAAAAAAATGAGGACTCCTACCTCACACCATATTCAAAAATCAATTCAAAATGTATCAAACTCTTAATAAGCCAAATACAAAAAGATAAATATTTAATGAACTCAATGATTTGAATGAAAAGAATAAGCTAATTTATAGAGTCAGAATCTAGAATATAATTTACCAGGGGATGGGCTGAGGATAGAGAATGGGAAGTTAAGGTTTAACATGTACAGACTTCCATTTGAAATGATGCAGATGTTTTGGTAATGGATGGTGGTGATGTTATACAACATTTTGAATGCAATTAGCAGCACTGAAATATATATCTGAACAATTAAAAGGGGAGATGTTAGATTATATATATTGTAACAGAATATAAATTAACAAACAAACTATAGTATACAAACAGTGAAGAATCCTAAGTTAAACCATGGACTTTAAGCAGTAGTACAGTAATAAAAATGTTATATCATCAGTTGTAACAAGTGATACCGAAGTAGTGTATTGGTTGTGGTATAATGTGTGGGAATCCTTTATACATGATTGTTCTCGTTTGCTAGCTGCCGGAATGCAATATACTAGAAATGGAGTGGCTTTTAAAGGGGGAATTTAATTAGTTGCTAGTTTATAGTTCTAAGGCTGAGAAAATGTCCCAATTAAAACAAGTCTATAGAAATGTCCAATCTAAGGCATCTAGCCAGGGAAAGATACCTTGGTTCAAGAAGGCCGATGAAGTTCAGGGTTTCTGAAGTGAGAAGGCACATGGCGAACACAGTCAGGGTTCCTCTCTCATCTGGAAGGGCACATAGCAAACACAGAGTCATCTGTTAGCTTCTTCTCCTGGCTTCCTGTTTCATGAAGCTCCCCGGGAGGCATTTTTCTTCTTCATCTCCAAGGGTTGCTGATTGGTGGACTCTGCTTCTCATGGCTACATCGTTCTCCTCTGCCCTCTCTGAATCTCTCACTCTCCAAAATGTTTCCTCTTGTATAGGACTTCAGAAACTAATCAAGACCCACCTGAATGAGTGGAGGCATGTCATCACCTAATCCAGATTAACAACCACTCTTGATTAAATCACACCTCCAGGGAGATGATCTAATTACAGTTTCAAACATACAATGCTGAATAGAGATTAGAAGAAACAGGTGCCTTTACAAAATGGGATTAGGATTAAAACATGGATTTTCTAGGGTACATACATCATTTCAAACAAGCGCAATGATTTTTCTATAAACTCACAATTTCTCAAATTAAAAAAAAAGGCAAAATAAAACCAAAAACCAAAAACAAAAACAGTTATATGCATGCCTGACTGAAGTTTCAGAAGCTGAAGGATGAAATTCATATAATGCTTTCCTCTGACAGCACTCCCAAGCTGAATGTAGGCAACCCCACTGAAAGCCACTGTCTTCCTATGCCCGACCACATTCTCCTCAGATAGCTCTACTTGTTCTCAATTCAAAGGCTAATCTATTTTCACTTATTTTGGGGGAGTTGGTATGCCACTGTCAGCCTTCTTGTGCTTCCTTATGATAATTCTTTTGGAAAATCATTTTTACTCCTTGTCATGGGTTCATTTTGTCTGTATTTTCCTGTTTAAAAATGGCTTTTCCAGTGTATGATCTCTCATTCAATTCTGAACAATGGCACTAAGTGGCAAGAAAGGGAGTTTGGATCCCTGTCCACCAGAATCACTGGCAATCACCTTAATTATTTATATGGAGAATGATTGCTTCTTTCCCCATCTCTTACAATGTTTCATAATAATGTGGAAGATTTCTGCCACATCAAAATATGCTATATATATATATATATATAGCATATTTTGATGTGGCAGAAATCTTCCACACTATTATATATATATAATATATATATATATATATATATATATGCTCTGTTAGAGCACTTTATGCAGAGACATGAGCAGGGAAGGGGGCCAAGAATAGTGGCCAAATTGTCCTGCAGTTGCCTATAGTGTGGCTGAATTAAGGATCCATGTTTGTCAACTGCCTTGTCTTGATTTTCCCAGGAAATTATTTGCTAGTCTGTCTCACAAAGAAAGCATCAAGTTCCTTGAGAGCAGGACTGTGTCATATTTGTCTTCATGTCCTACACATCCCTTACAACTTATTCCAAATCTTCCCAAACCACAGCATCTATCACAGTGCCTAACATGTACTAAGTGTATAATAAATGTTGTCGTAACTGAAATGATACAAAATACCATATTTCTTGAATGTCTCCCCAGAATCTAGCCCTTTTCTCCCCTTTCCTGGGAGTATCCTACATTTACCAGCCTTGTGATTTGGGTTAGATGGACCCTACTGCATACTCATAGGTTATAACCTCATTGGCTTTAGCTAATCAACAGACCCCATTCTTGGGGCAATAGTGGCTGGTTAAGACATCTGTTTCAAGACAGGTCAAAAAGGTATAATGAGGCTCCACCTCAGAACTTTTGCCTGAACTCTTCACAGTAGACTTACCTTATTTAACATGGAATTGTACAGCTCAGAGAGATGGTAGAAGCTACTTTAGAATTTCAAGAGGAAAGCCTAGAAAGAAGGACATCTTTATTGTGGAGGCAGAACAAAGGAATTGAAAGAGAAAGACTGAATCTAATTCACATTTTTTTTCAGCCACTGAGAAATACTTACCTGAAGTCTACTTATCTTGGACTTTCCAGTTAGATGAGGCAATAAATTTTCTTTGTGATTTAAGCCATTTTTTTCTTTTTCTTTTTTGTTATTTTTTTATTTTTATTGGCAAATCTTCGCACACATACATTCCATACATGTACAATCAGTGGCTCACAATATCATCTCAGAATTGTGTATTCGTCACCATCATTACTTTTTAGAGCATTTGCATTACTCCAGAAAAAGAAATAAAAAGAAAAAAGAAAAAACTCAGACATACCATACCCCTTACTCCTCCCTCTTATTGACCACCAGTATTTCCATCTACCCAATTTATTTTACCAATTATCCCCTCGTTCTAGTTTACTAGATGCCAGAATGCAATATATTAGAAACAGAATGGCTTTTAAAAAGGGGGTTTAATAAGTTTCTAGTTTACAATTCTAAGGCTATGAAATTGTCCAAAATTAAAGCAAGATTCTAGGAGTGTCCCCTCTAAGGCATTCAGAGAAAGATACCTTGGTTCAAGACAGCTGATGACATTCAGTGTTTTTCTCTCAGCTGGAAGGGCACATGGTGAATGTGGCAGCATCTGCTAGCTTCCTCTCCAGGCCTCCTGCCTCATGAAGCTGGAGGAGGCATTTTCCCTCTTCATCTCCAAAGGTCACTGGCTGGTGGACTCTGTGGTTCTCTCATCCTTCCGTCATGGTCCTGCAGCTCTCTCCTCATTCTCAAAGGAACTTTCTCTGAAATGTCTCCTTTTTTATAGGGTTCCAGTAAACTAATCAAGACCCATGTAGAATGGGTGAAGACACATCTCCATCTAATCAACTTTAATTGATTACCACAATTGATTTAATTGTGACCCACAATTGATTGAGTCACATCTCCATGGAGAAAACCTAATTAAGTTTCCAACCTATAGTACTGAATAAGGATTAGAAGTGGTTGCTCCCACAAGATTGCTTAAGATTTTAAAACATGAGTTTTCTAGGATACATAAATCCTTTCAAACTGGCTTACCCCCTATTATTATTTATTTATTTTTCCTTGTTTTTTACTCATCTGTCCATACCCTGGACAAAAGGTGCATCAAACACAACGTCTCCATAGTCATACGGTCACACTGTAAAAGTTATATCTATATAATTGTCTTCAAGAATCAAGGCTACTGGAACACAGCTCAACAGCTTCAGGTACTTCCCTCCAGCCACTCCAATACACCATAAACTAAAAAGAGATATCTATATAATGCATAAAAATAACCTCAGTTAGAAATCTCTCAGCCACTAAAACTATATTGGCCCATTTCTCTCTTTCCCACTTAGGTCAAGAAGGCTTTCTCAATCCCTTGAGACAAGGTTCTGGAGTTTAAGCTGTTTTAATATAGCTGTTTCTGGTAATTTGTGATCAAAAGTGGCCTATCTATACCATAGATTCTACAGAAAGAGAGGAGGGTTGATTCAAGAGCCACTGTCATAGTGTCCAGTGTATCCTGACTCACAACTCTCCTGCTTCTCCAGTATGGCTGGGGATTACAGAGGCCACAGAGGAACCCCTGCAATAGGCCTCTGTTGATCTCTAGATTTTGGGATTGGATTATTTCCAGATTGTTTTTTGTTGAACGACACTGCATTCATTCTCAGAAGCAACCCTCTCTTCCAAGAGATGGAATGATAACATGTCCTCCCATCTTATTTGTTCCTTTTGTAATAAATGGCCCTCAAGCTTAATTACTTCCTTTAACCAAATGCTTAAAAATCTATTTGCACATGAGTATTGAACATTGATCAACTTCTTAGATTGACTGAACAAAAATTCACCCATATCAATAAATAAAATTGGCCCCTTGAACATTGTACAGCTAGAATAAAAAAAAATCATTAAGTACATTTAATATTATCATCTTTCAGTAATTTAAAATTAGTTTTAGAAGATTCTATGACTGCTTTATGCTATTCCCCAGGATGGCAGTGGCATTTATGGAAGAAGTAATAATGTTTTAGGTTAGCATCACAGGTCTGACTAGAAGGCATTAAAGCCCTGTTTTGTACTTATTTATTAGCTGATTTCTAATAACAGCAAAACTGAATAGAAGATTTATTCAGTCTTCTAAGAGTTTATTATTAAAGTTAAACACACAAATCCAATGAAATATATCAAGTATACATTTCACTAATAAGCTTAATAAATAATGAAGCTATTTTCCAACTCCTTTTATTTTATTCTGTTTGCATAGGTAGGCAAATTTGTTTCAACCAGTTAAAATGGGAATATTAACTTATTTGGACTTGATGAATGTTAATTTTCCCTGGGCCTTTTTTCTTTTGGCTGCATGGTTTCTGGAATCGAGCCCAGGTCTCCCACATAGAAGGGGAGAATTCTACCACTGAACTACCTGTGCACCCTCTCTGGGCCCTTTAAATGCAGATATCTGGCAAGCACCTAAATATAAAATAGATCTGATGCTGAAGACACAGATTTGAGGGTCCTCCACATAGACATATGAAGTAGAAGAAATCACTGGCAGAACATGTAGAGTAGGAAGAGAAGAGGGCCTTGTAGAGAGCCCTGAAGATGGACCAAGGAAGAGAAGCCACCAAAAGACAAAAATGACATTTCCTCTACTGCTTCTCCTTTTTTTTTGCTTGGTGAGCTTCCCCAATCTCAGCTGCATACCTTATCCAGGAAACCACGACTCCTTCAGAGTTAATCACTCCTACTCTTACTTGCTCCTAATCTATTGTCATTATGATGCAAACTACAGTTTTTATAACTGTTTACTTGTCCTTCTTCTCTTCTAAATTACAAACTCCTGGAGGGCAGGGATGCACCCCTAATCATCTTTGTATCCCTAACTGTCTAGCAGTACTGCAAAGGGGATCCAATTTTGTTCAAGCAAATGAAATCTAAGGTATCTATTCCTATTTATAAAATTATATTTATACTCTTTCTCCCAGTAAAAATGTGTAATAAGATATTTTATGTAAAAAACAAAACAAAACAACAAAAAAAACACAGCTTTCTTGACTATGGTTTTCCAAAGGTCTAATATAAGATATGCATACTCTGAATACCAAACATGTGTTTATTGATTGATTAACATTGATCAGAGATCCTAGGATCTCATTTAACATTCAGAAAGTGGACAGGGAGGGGAGGCATACTAGATACATACATACTCAAGGGTGGAACATAGGGCAGCCAAAGCAATGAGATGGTGTTTAGTTCAATGTCACTGGAAGGGAAATCACTAGCAGGTTGCTTAGCTGGGACCCTGAAATATTGTTCACTAATAAAATGACTATTTTATTTCAATAAATTCAAGGATGAGTCTTTCAGACCAGGGATAAGGAAATCTTTATTTTTTTTCTTGAAAGCCAGTGACCCATGGAAACTGAATCAATTCTGGGTCACAAGCAAGTAAAAGTAACTTAATTTAGTTGATTTTTCATGGAGAAATATAAATATACATGATATTTGATCAGTTAAGGAAGTGATAGAGAAGATAGGATAGAAAAAAAGTAAAAATAATAGAAATCAGGGAAAGAGGGAAAATGTTAAGGGAGAGAAAAAGAGGAGACACAAAGAAAGGAAAAAGACACAGAAAGAGGCCTCAAAAGATTTCAATAATTAGAAATATAATTTGTAAATTATTTCCTTTGGAAGAATTTTCACCTTTATTACTTGTTTCTGAAAATAGAAGCATAAGGAATTCTTGTACTTGTTTTAGAGAGGAAAACTCACATAGTCATTGCCAACACTGATTAGAATACTTGTCTCTTTAGTTCTATTTCTGTTTGCTTACATTGCATTTAATGGATGTAAAATATACAAGGATGTTCTGCAGTTCGCCTGGTTTGACTGTCTCAGAGTAAGTTGTCACCTGTTATTTCTGCTCTTTGAAATTCTGATTACAGTACTTCTTATAGTTTAGAGCCACATTTTCTTATATAGGAAAAC
Source organism: Tamandua tetradactyla (assembly GCF_023851605.1). Lineage (NCBI taxonomy): Eukaryota > Metazoa > Chordata > Mammalia > Pilosa > Myrmecophagidae > Tamandua > Tamandua tetradactyla. The sequence continues at coordinate 188,752,371 of NC_135327.1, forward strand.
AGCTTGTCTGTTTTCATTTTCAAACTTTAAAGTTTATTTTTGAAATAAATGTTTATTTTCCCATGGGCTTCTGAATCCTTTGCAGGTGTGTGAAGCAATGATTTGGGCTTTAGAAAATTGCTTTGGAAGTTTTGAGTTATCTCATTATTTACTAGGTATTACCGGTAGTCCCTTTGGCATACAAAACTGCCAGATTGCTTTATTTTATTCTTTCACTGATCAGAATGTTTTCATTACTGAAGATTTAAACTTCAAATTTATAATTAATGTCTGCTTGTTTTGAAATGGTTTTTTTTTTGTTTTTTAACCCTGTATTTAAAAAATTTAATCCAGAGATCAGAGTCAAAATATGTGAAATGGACAACACCAATCAGAATAAATGCTTTGCCTGTGCATATAGGTTAAACTTTATTTTAATTCCTGTTGGGAATAATATAAATAGGGAATACCAAATTCTAGACATTTGCCATTAAGAAAGCACTTGAATATTACAACTCTATTCAACTACTCTTACTTTCATCTGTCTTACTCTGACAAGGACTCTTGAGAAAAGGAAATGAATGGAATAAAACAGTGCCAAGAAGCAGAGATGATAGGTAGGGAAAGATAATTACTTTTGTGATACTGCTTTCTTTCTCCTGTTTTAGAATACACAGAGGCCAGAATGCTATGCTGACCTTGAATGCTGTAAAAATTTCTAAGCCCTGGTGAGAAATGTACCCACTTTGTAAAACAAAATTTTTGCAGCATAAAATACATACAGAAACATACATAAAGTACATAATCATAATTGAGCAGCTCAGTCAATTTTTATAAAATAAACACCTGTTAACCACTACCCAGATCAAGATAGAGAATAGTGGGGTGCGGCCCAGGCCCTGTATCCTCATGATCCACCCACACACAGCAGATTGCATTGACCTAAGGGCGGACATTGCATCCATATTCCACAACAGCAGTACAAGAGAAAACAGAACACTAGGAGCCCCTGCCACAGAGATAACAGCCCTACAATGTGATGAAATTTGATTTCATTCTTAAAAGAGATTCTTTTCCAGATTTCCTGATGTGTTGAATTCAGCCAGGTCTGCAGGGTATTCCAAGGAGTCCAGTTCTCAAGGGTTATCCAACAGTGACAGCTCAGTGCACACTCAGCATTGAGATTTATTTGCATGTAGGTTACTGCAGAAGCCTATTGCAGGAAAGTGTTGACTCCTGAAGAAGAGGAGCATTTGCAAGGAACCTTCTGAAGTCAAATACACAGTGAGCCTGGGTATACTAAGTGTCCATATATACTGTACCTTGAAGTATGGGGGGGCCCCATAAAAATTTGGGGTGACCCTGATACCCATGCACTTAGGATTCCCAATCAATGTAGGTGTAGCAGCCAGAACAACTGTCAAGTGACCTTATTTTCCCCAATTTTTAATGCTTCAGGTGCAGGCAAGGGCAAGTTTTTTCATTACCTCATTGTGGCTGTAGCATTGCTGGTTCTTTTATCTGAATTCACAGTGCCTTGTGGGCCCCACCATTACCAGTTCAAAAAGAATGGGAGCAGCTGCTTGGGGCTGTGAATTGAGACCGGTGAGGGTTGGATACAACCAGCCTGTCCACTGCCGCAGAGATTGCTTCTCATCTTTTAACTGCTCTTTTAAAAGCACATTCATTCTTTCAGTTAACCCCACTGCTGTGGGTTTAAGGCAAATAAAATGTCCATATAACATCATGTTTGGTAGCCCAGGCTTGGGTTTGATGTCCAGTAAATGGGGTCTCCTACCACTGTTCACATGTGTGGGGACCCTGAAGAATGTACTTAGCTTTTCTAAGTACATTTGGTAGTTTTTTGGTTGGGTTTCCCTACTGGGAAGACCAGAAACAGTCCAGTGGCTCTATCTACAGCTGTAAAGGCATATTTTGCACCTTCAGATAAAGGAAGGGACCCAATATAATCTACCTGCAACCTGGTGTCTGGAATCTGCTCATGGCCAATGTGATCCAGTTGATGAGGAAACATCCTTGGGCATCATAGCAAACATAAAGGGAAGACATCTAAAACATCCCTTAGCTGTTGTCTGGTGACGGGCAGTTGAACTTTCTGTGCCAGTCTCCACAGAATTTGGCACCCTCAGTGTCCTGCTTTTTTATGCAACCATGCAACAACCTTGTGTAATGTTGGTTCTTGACTATGAATTCTTCAATTTTGTAAGAATTCACAAAAATTGAAATACCTGCTTCAATTTTGCCAGGAAAAGTATCAGTATTATGGGCAAAGACATGAAATATGATTACCTTTCACTTGTGACAGGCAGTCCAGAAGTCTTCTGTTCTAGTCTGCTAGCTGCTGGAATGCAATATACCAGAAACAGAATGGCTTTTAAAAAGGGGAATTTGATTAGTTGTTAGTTTACAGTTCTAAGCCCAAAATAATGTCCCAATTACAAGTCTATAGAAATGTCCAATCAAAGGCATCCAGGTAAAGATACCTTGGTTCAAGAAGGCCAATGAGGTTCAGGGCTTTTCTATCAAGTGAGAAGACACATGAAGAACACAGTCACAGTTTCTCTTTCACCTGGAAAGGTACATGATAAACACGGTCAGGGTTCCTCTCTCATCTAGAAGGGCACATGGAGAACATGGCGTCATCTGCCAGCTTCTTCTCCTGGCTTACTATTTCATGAAGCTCTCCTGAAGGCATTTTCCTTCTTCACCTCCAAAGGTCACTGGCTGGTGGACTCTGCTTCTCGTGGCTGTGTTGTTCTGCTCTGCTCTCTCTGAATCTTCTCCATTCTCCAAAATGTTCCCTCTTTTATATGACTTCAGAAACTAATCAAGACCCATCCAAATGGGTGGAAACATGTTATCACCTAATCCAGTTTAACAACCACTCTTGAGTAATCACATCTCCAGGGAGATGACTTGATTACAGTTTCAAACATACAGTACTGGATAGGGATTATTCTGCCTTTATGAAATGGGATTTTGATTAAAACATGGCTTTTCTAGGGTACATACATCCTTTCAAACAGCACATTCCACCCTCTGGACCCTAAAAGAGACATGTTTTCCCCTTATACATAAATACATTCATTCCATAACAATATCAGAGAACCTTAAACCATTTCAGTAACATTACAAATACAATACAAGGTTAAAACCAGCACAAAATCTCAAAGTTAATTACAAGCATGGTCTGTCCTAAGGCAAAATTCTCCTCTGTCTCTGGACCTTTGAGAACTCAAAACAAGTTATTTGCTGTCCACATACAAAGGAGAAACACTCATGGGATACATATACACATTTCCATAAGGAGGAAAGAACAGAGGGGTTACCGGACCCATACAGTTTTGAAAACCTGCAGGGCAAAATCTATTAGATTTCAAAGTCAGAGAGTCATTTATCTTCAGAGCTTCTGAAAGCATCAGTCTTACCCTTTCCAAGGGCCTACACAGAGGCCAGCCTCTCTGTGAATGCAAACTTCAGGGATATTGGGGAGACCACCTTTTCTTGGCTCCACCTTCTTCAAGCATTGGGGCCACACCCAGACTCTGTGCCTTCTCTGGGGCACATGCTCAACCACTCCATGTGGTGGCAGCCAGGCTCTTCCTAAACCCCAGGGAATGTGCTTCACCTTCTCCAAGGCCTGAGGTGGCATGACTCTTCCACTGCAACAAGGGGCGCGGCCCATCCTCTGCCTTTGAGACAAGCTCACCCTCTCCACAGGCTTGGGTGGGTCCACTCTACTGGCCCAAGGCCTCTTGACTTCAGACTTCAGCCTCTATGGTTTTGCCTCTGAAGGTATTTTTCTTCCAAAGTATCCCTTCTCTGTTCCTCTCAGTCTCGACTGGCAGTGGTTCTATTTATACAGATCCCGCAACACTCTCATTGGCTTTCTATGCAGTAGACTTGGATTATGATCATCAGACATAAGGAGTTTCCACAAATCCCTCCTAGATAACTCCATGTCCAATCTTGGCTTTCTCTGAAACAGCTGGCTGGTTCCACATTAGGTTAAATCCTCAGACAGGGCACTATTCTCTGGGGTCTCCCTTTCTGGAGGCCCAGAATTTTCCAGAACTTCAATTTCTGGTTTCTTTGTCTCCAAGAGTTCAGTTTTCAGCTTATCTCCTTCCTGTCACATTTCACTATAAGTTGTGAGAAGAAACCAGGCTGCACTTTCCACATTTAATTTGGAGATCTCTTCTGCTAAATATCCAAGTACATGGCTTTTAAAATCTGCCTTTGAGTCAAAGCCAGTAGACAATTTTGCCAGATTACCTGCTATTTTAAAACAAGGATTGCCTTCCTCCAGCTTGCAGTTGCACATGCCTCATTTATGTCTAAGGTCTCGCCAGAGGTATCTTTAGAGTCCATGTTTCTACCAACAGTCTCTTCAAAGCATTCTAGGCCTTCTCTATCACACTTCTCACAACTCCTCCAGATTCTTCCCTTTATCCATTTAAAAAGCTGTTCCAACATGTTTGGTATCTGCAAACCACAGCAGCATCCCACTCTTGGTACCAAAATCTGTTCTAGTCTGCTAGCTGCCGGAATGCAATATATCAGAAATGGAATGGCTGTTAAAAAGGGGAATTTAATACATATCTAGTTTACAATTCTAAGGCTGAGAAAATGTTCCAATTACAAGTCTATAGAAATGTCCAATCAAAGGCATCCAGGAAAGTATCTTGGTTCAAGAAGGCTGATGAAGTTCAGGGTTTCTTTCTAGTGAGAAGGGACATGGCGAACACAGTCAGTGTTCCTCTCTCATCTGGAAGGGCACATGGCAAACATAGCACCATCTCTTAGCTTCTTCTCCTGGCTTCCTGCTTCATGAAGCTCCCTGGGAGGCATTTTCCTTCTTCATGTCCAAAGGTCGCCATCTGGTGGAATTCTGCTTCTCATGGTTATGTCTTTCTGCTCTGCTCTCTCTGAATCTCTTCTACAAAATGTTTCCTCTTTTATAGGACTTCAGAAACTAATCAAGACCCAGCCAAATAGGTGCAGACATGTGTCACATAATCCAGATTAACAACCACTTTGATTAAATCACATCTCCAGGAAGATGATCTGATTACAGTTTCAAACATACAGTATTAGATAAGGATTATTCTGATTTTATGAAATGAGATTTTGATTAAAACATGGGCTTTTCTAGGATACATACATCCTTTCAAACCAGCACATCGTCCCACATTTCTTTTGCCCCTAAGGGGTGTCTGACAACAGTCCATTGCTCTTGCTTCCACATGGCTAACTGCACTGTCAGGCCACAGTACACATTGCTCAGTTGTCAGTACAAATAGTTAATGCATATCCTGGTTCATGGACAATGACCATCCAAACAGTGTTTAATTCAGCCCGTTGGCTACTTTGCATGGTCCCAGCTTCCCACTATATAGTATCAGTACTAGGTTGCCCCACTATTGCTGTCCAGGTGGTGGGCTGCCCATGTGCTGATCCATCAGTATACCAGGCAGAGTCAGGTATACTGCCACATCCATCAACAGTGGGCACAGAAACAACCACCTCAGGTGGGCAGTGGGGAAGGGCAAGTGATGTTCTCCCATATAGGAAACTGGTCCTAGGAGATCATCATTTCTGTGCTTAAAGGGCTGCTGTTAAAAATGTTGTGCTGCAGCAGATAATCTTTCATTAATATGCTTAATTGTGCACTGCCAGAATAAAGCTTAATGGCAATGTCACATATCCACCCCTGTATAGGGATGTCTGTTTTTAATTTCACAGGGCATTTCTGATGTAGTCCTTCAACTTACGGTATGGCTTTATAGGCAGCATACAGTTATTTTTCTAAGAGGCTAGTTTGGATCCCTTCAAGAGCTGAGACCAAAAGCCTAGGGCAACACACTTTATCTGTTGCCTTTGGCACAAGTCCAACCAAAAGCCAATATCAGCATTGGCCACATCTAATTTGCAAGGCACATGCGGGTCCATCCCCATAAAGCCTGAGTCTATGTGATTGTTTGGCCTTTTTAAAAGCAGCCTGCTGAGGAACATCCCATTCCCATATTTTCCCTTTTCTAACTAGGGCATACAAAAGCTTTAGAATTTTCTCTAAATGGGGTATAAAAGGTCTCCACTAATCCAACAAATCAAGGAAAGCCATGAGCTGTTTTGGAGTATGTGAGGTAAGGTAATTTTGCATGGTCCCTGTTTCCCACCGTACAGTATCCATACTAGGTTGTACCACTGTTGCTGTTCAGGTGGGGTGCTGCCTCTGCTGATCCATCAGTATACCTGGCAGAGTCAGATATACTGCCACATCCATCAACACTGGGCACAGAAACAGTCCTCTGTTTATCAACAATAGCAGAGGGAATAGTCTTAGTCTTACCCTAGTAAACAACACCCAAGAATTTGACAGAGCATCCAGGCCCTTTGTAATTTGCCCTGGTCTACTGGCTCTGAAGGTGGGCCACTATTATCTTAGAAAAAGAGTGATCTCAGCTGAACGTTTCCACATTTTTAAATCTATCAAACTATGGCAGATATTAGGAACTATGAAGATATCCTTGTGGTAACACAGTACTATTGTCCTTCCCACATGAAAGTGAATGCAGGCAGCCTGGAGGGATCTAAAGAAATACCAAAAACAGCATTAGCAAGATCCAACACAAAATGAAATTGGCCTAAGTGAGTACGTGTATCCTGTAACAAAATAGCTATGTTTGGTGCAGCTGCAAACAAAGGAGGATGACTCTGTTAAATTCTCTGTAATCAATAGCAATCCACCAGGCACCATCAGGCTTCTTCACTAGTCAGACTGAGTTATTAAATGGGCTGTGAATGAGGATTACAATGCCTGTTCTTTCCAATTCTTTAATGGTACCAGTAATTTCTTGTTGTCCCCCTGGGAACTTATATTGATGCGTTGCCGCCATGTGTCTGGGGGAGGGTAACTTTATCAATGACCACTTAGCATGTCTTCTTTGGATAGTTTTGACCACACAGCACCAGAGATGGAGCTCACCTATAGTAATTTTCAGTGCTATTTTGCAAAATGTCCTGTATACTTTTAGAAGTGGTTACTGGCCAATCTGCATTAGTAGTCGTTATTTTGTTGCTTTAATACTTTGCCCCCCTGTGGTGGTTTGAAATTGTTATGTACTCCAGAAAAGCCATTTTTTCTTATCCCTGATCCAGTCTTGTCGGGGTAGCCAAATTCTTGAATCCTGATTTAATATTGTAGGGTGAGATGTTTTGATTAGATGGAGAGGTGACTCCACCCAGTCAAGGTAGGTCTTGATTAATTTACTGGAGTCCTTAAAAGAGCTGACAACAGGGAAACATTTAGAAGAAAGGTTAGGTGCAGACATTTAGAAATGAAGAACCCCCAGGAGGTGTCAGGAGCCAAGAGAGCCACCAGAAGCTAGACAGGAATCAGAACCTGGAAGATATCACCGTGTGCCTTTCCATGAGATACTAATCTAAGAGATGAAACCAGAGTTTTGTCCCAGAGCAGCTAAGTTAGGAACTTAGAAAGGAAGCCACTGGAATCAGAACCTGGAAGCAATGAAACTGGGAACAAGGACCAGCAGATGCCAGCCACGTGTCTTCCCATGTGACAGACATTGGCCTTCCTTTGGAGTCAAAGTATCTTTAACTGGATACCTAAGTTTGGACATTTTCAAGGTCTTAAAACTGTAAACTTGTACTTTAATAAATCCGCTTTATAAAAAGCAGATCCTTTTTTTTTTTTGTATTCTAACAGCATTAATCAACTAAAACACCCCCATACCCAGCAATGGCTAATGTAAGCCCACTGGGTTGGAGTTGTTTTTCATATGTTAAGGTGCATTCTGCTCCAGTGTCTACGTGTGCCAAAACCCTATGCTCATTAGTAGGGACCTAAAGATTTTTAGCTCAGTATGTGGCCTCCAGTCCCCAGTATCCCCATATTTGCGTCTTATTTGGGGAAGTTGGCCAGTCCCCTATGTGAAGGAAAAGGAGCTTGCTAGTCCTTCTTGGCAGGAGCAGCAGAGGACTCCACAGGCTGTAATGTCTGGGTTTTTCTGGCCCAAGTTTCTGTCCCTATTTGTTGACCTGGTTTCAAGTTTATTATATTTTTGTACTTTGGGTAACTTACTCAAGAGCCTGACAAATACTCCATTTTGCTGCCATCAATGTCTTCAGTTTTAGTGCCAGCAGCTATTAGGTTGGTCCATGTCGGTCTGCATGATACATGACTTGGACCATCATGCTCCTTTGGGGCACAGCTTGTAGTTCTTACTGTGGCCCCTCTGCAGCTTAGGCATTCTGACTCTCCTGAATTGGTCACAATTTGGGTGGCTTTTGAAATGGGTTGCCCTACTACTGGGCTAAGAATGTGTATAAGAGTACCATACAACCGATTGGGGGCATTATGCAGGATAGCCACCTTTATGCCTGTTGTGAAGGTTTCATTATCTGGTCCAACAAGAATAAATAGCATGCTTCATTCCTGCTGCAGCACCCCCAATGTCACCCTCCTCCACTGGTACATAAGGGTACTGAATATGTTTTGATTTAACTTTTTGTTGGTTCAGAGGATGAACTAGCTTCCTTTCCTCATTTTCAATATTCCAGTAAGATGATGGCATTCATCGTCATCTGAAGAGAAATCAACAGGATCCTATATTTTAGGGTCCCAGTTAGGATATACCCCACTTGCCCCTTGGGCAGTCCATACCCTCTTACTCTAACATACTAGCATACCAATATTCCTAAGTTCTCATCTACACAGTGTAGCCTCTTTTTCAATACTTCAACTCTGCTTGGACTATATGCAAATCCCTTTCTAACTTAAGTTCTTCTTTAGAGGTGAACTATCTCTTCCATGGCCAATTGCACAGCTCCTAACAGGGGCCATGAGATGGCTGTGGTGGCTTGAAGGCTCTCCTCTTTCTTATGAAATCCTAACTGTCCTATGGCCTGCTGCAGGAATACTAACTGTCCATCAAGGGTGTCCTGGGCATCCCCATACTCTCTCAGAAGTCCTCAGTCATCTAGGAGTGTAGCCATCCCCCCACATAGACATTGCAGGCCATCCAGGCATTTCCCTCCCAAAGTCTCTCTTCCCAGTATTCATGCATTTTACTGCTGTCAGCTCTTTGGCCTCCTGGCTGACTCACCAAATGTTCCAACCCAATTCAACCCCAAGACCAAAGAACACATCTGGCATGGAGTTACCCAAGAGTTTAATTAGGGACTATGAATAGGAGAAGACTCTTCCCAATGTGGCCAGTCAGGAAATGGAAGTCAGTGTTCCTTGCAAAAGAGAAAGAGAGGTGTGCTATGGGAACAGACTATAAAGGTTTAGGTCTACAGGGAGTGACAATGGAGTTTCAACAGGGTCTCATGAGATTTGATTGGGGAGGACAGTTTTAATGACATTCTTTCTCCACTGAGGGAAAGACCCTGTTCTAGTTTGCTAGCTGCCATAATGCAGCACACCAGAGATGGATTGGCTTTTAATAAAAAGGGATTTATTTTGTTAGTTCTTCAGAGGAAAGGGAGTTAACTTTCAACTGAGGTTCCTTCTTACGTGGGAAGGCACAGGGGTCTCTGCTGGTCTTCTCTCCAGGCATCTTGATTCCAACAACTTTCCCCAGGGTGATTCCTTTCTGCATCTCCAAAGGCCTGGGCTGAGCTGCCAGTGCTCAGATGAGGTATGTTGAGCTGCTTGGGCTGTTCTACATTGTGCTCTCTCATTTAAGCACCAGCCAATTAAGTCAAACCTCATTCATTGCAGCAGGCATGCCTCCTAGCCGACTGCAGATGTAATCAGCAACAGATGAGGTTCATGTACCATTGGCTCATGTCCACAGCAAAAGAACTAGGTGGCTTCACCTGGCCAAGTTGACAACTGAATCTAACTACCACAGACCCTGAGGGGTTTTGTTAACTTTTAATGTCTGTTATACTCATAGTGGTGGAGAGGGCAGGGTCTAGGCCCTGGGTCATCACAATGTTTTTTGTGACTTTCATATTTCTTTTCTGCATTTTTCCATCTTTTGTCTCTCTGTACTTCATTCTGACTTTTTTCTTTAGATTTATCTTCTAGTTAACTAAATGTTCTCCAGCTGTTTTTAATCTGTTCTTAAAATCATTTCAGTTCTAGAATGTCAATTTGACTTTTATTTTATAGTTATCTATTCTCTGCCATTGTTTCTATCTTGTATTTAAATATATTGTATGTATTATTAGCATATAAAATCTCGGTCTGGTAATGTCGCTATCTATACCTTGTTTTATTGTCCATTTATATTGTCTGCTTCTTTTTCTTGCTTTTCTTGAATTCCAGTTTTGTTTTGTTTTGTTTTCTGTTTTTGGAATGTCTGGTTATTTTTCAATGAATGTCTTTGTTTTCTGTTTTTGAAAAATTGTGGAGATAATTTATGGTTGTGCCTTGTTTTCCTTTATTAAATACATCTTTTGCTTCTGGCAAGGTTTTAGGCTAGGAGCAGATCACATTAAGCTAATCAGGAATTAAGCCAAGTCAAAGCTGGTCTTCAGTCCTGGAAGATAGTCTATTTCCAGTAACCTATTATTTCTAATGTATAGTCCTTTGTGATGACAATTGAAAGTCTGAGGTATTTACCAGGGCCTCTTCCCTATGACTAGCACTGAAGTTAAAATTTTGCCTCCAAGTTCTGGGAAACTGCTCTGGTAGTTTTTTGCCTCTCAGATTCTGCTTCATTTCTATCTTTTAAGTCTCTCAGTCCCTGAACAAATCAGCAAATGCCGCAAAGGAAAAAGTAAAGCCAAATACAGGCTTACCTCTCTCAACTTCCTTTCTCTCCTGAATCTTAACCTCATGGGTTGTTTCATACTCAGATAACTGGTGTTCCAACCCAGCTCCTGGAAGGCTTAGGTCAGAGCAGCTCAAAGACCAAAGGACACATCTGGCCTGGAGTTAGATATGAATTTTTTTATGACTTAAGAACAGAAGAAGATTCAACCAATGGTGGCTGGTCAGTAAATGGAAGTTAATGGTCTAGAAAGGGGTAGGGAGTGCAAGGGCTTATATGATTTAGGACAAGGGTGTGAGCACAAAATTTTAGCAGGGTCTCATGAAACAGGGGCCTGGAGGATTGTTATCAACAGTGATTAAGGGAGGGGAGTTTTAATGCTTTGTTCATGATACTGTCTGTGCCAGTTTGAAACTGTTGTGTACTTCAGAAAAGCCACATTCTTTTATTCTGATTCGATACTGTTGAGTGGGATCTTTTTGATTAAGCTGTTTCCATAGAGGTATGACCCAGCCAATTGTGGGTGGGATCTTTTGATTAGGTGGTTTCCATATAGATGTATCTCCACCCATTCAAAGTAGGTCCCTTACTGGAGTCCTTTAAGAGGGAACCATTCTGGAAAACACTTCAGAAGCAACAGAACCAACAGAGTCAACACAAGACCCAAACATTTGGAGCTGCAGAAAGTAAACGCCCCCTGGGAAGCTGTTTCAAATCAGAGGTCAAAGACCCCAGCAGACGGCAGCTACATGCCTTCCCAACTGACAGAGTGTTCTGGATCCATTGGCTTTATTGAGTCAAAGTATTTTTTTCTGGATGCCTTAGTTTGGACATTTTTACAGCCTTAGGACTGCAAACTTAAACTTAATAAATTCCCTTTATAAAAGCTGTTCCATTTCTGGTATATTACATTCTGGCAGCTTTAACAAACCAAAACACCATTTCAAACTTCTGTCCTGGTCAATGTAGGTGGCTACATACAGTAACTTATTCTTAAAATGAGCAAATAGGGAGTGAGTCCTGCACTCCACAGTTGACTTACACAGTGGGGGCTGACTAAGCAGTCTCTGTAAAGTTATCTCCATGTTTAATGTTGGAGCCCAAAGTTCACAGCAGACATCCAGGGAGGAAAGATTGTAAATGGTCTGAAACCCCATGAGTATGAATTGGAACCCCACAAACACACATTCCTGGCATAGGAGTCAAGGAAACTGAAATGTGTTATCTAAAGATACCTTTAACAACGCTCTAGACATGTGTTAAAGGCACGTGTTATTGCAAACTGGAAGGAAGACAATCCATGTTTTAAAATGGCAGATAATCTGGCAAAATTGATTGGCTTTGGCTGGGAGGCAGATTTTAAAAGTGATGAACTTGGTTATTTAGCACAAGGGGGATTTCCAAATTAAATGTTGAAAGTGCAGTCTGGTTTCTCCTTGCAGCTTATAGTGAAATGTGACAGGAAAGAGATAAGCTGAGAACTGAACTCTTGGGTACAAAGAAATCAGAAATTGATGTTCTGGAAAATTCTGGGCTTCCAGGAAGGAGGCCCAAGAGAATACTGCCCCACATGAAGACTTACCAAATGTGGAAACAGCCATTTCAGAAAAAGCCAGGATTGAAAATGGAGTTATCCAGGAAGAATTTATGGAAACTCCTGCAGTCTGATGGCCACCATCCTTGCTTGCTACATAGAAAGCCAAGAAGAGTCCTGTGGGACATGTACAAAAGGAACTACTTCCAGTCTTAACTGGGGGACTAAAAAATGCGGAGGTAAAATAACTTCAGAGGCAGAAGTATGGAAGCTAAAGTTGAAAGTCGAGAAATCTCGGGCCAGGAGAGTGGACCCACCAAGTATTTGGAGAGAATGTTTGACCCAAAGGCAGAGAATGGGCCACCTCATGGCAATGAAAGAGTCATGCCTCCTCAGGCCTTGAAGAGGGTGGAGCACATTCCTTGGGGATTGGGGAGAGCCTGGCTGCCACTGCATGGAGGGATTGAGCCTGTGCCCTGAGACGGCAGAGAGCCTGGGTGTGGCCCTGATACTTGGAGAGGGTGGGGCTGAGAAAAAGATTGCCCAATGTCCCCCAAGGTTGCATTTGAAGAGAGGCAGGCCACTGTGTAGGACTTGGAAAGAGTGGAACTGAGCTTTCTAAAGCCCTGAAGATAAACGACTCTCAGACTTTGAAACCTAATGGACTATGCCGTGCAGGTCTTTGAAACCGCTTATGTCCAGTGACCCCTGTGTTCCTTCCAATTTCTCCCTACCAAAATGGAAACATGTATCCTATGACTGTCCCTCCTTTGTATGTTGGCAGAAAGTAACTTGTTCTGAGTTTAAACAAGTCCAGAGCCAGGGGAGAAATTTACCTTAGAACAGACCATAACTGTAACTGACTTTGATGAGACTTTGTACTGGTTTTAACTTTGTATTGCATTGTTGCTGAAATAGTTTAAGGCTTTCTGATATTGTGATAGAATGAACATATTTTGTATATGGGAAAAACATGTCTTTTTTAGGGTCCAGAGGGTGAAATGTGCTGGTTTGAAAGGATTTACGTACCCTAGAAAAGCCATGTTTTAATCCTAATAAATCTTGTGGGAGCAATTGTTTCTTTTAATCCCTATTCAATAATGTAGGTTGGAAACTTGATTAGGTTATCTCCAAAGAGATGTGGCCCACTACTTGTGGGCATTAACCTTTCAGTAAAGGGAGATGTGGCCCCTACCTGTTTCAGGTGGGCCTTGATTTGTTTACTGGAATCCTTTAAAAGAGGAAGCATTTTGGAGAAAGCTTGAGAATGACAACAGAATGACGAGACAACCACGGAGTCCACCAGCCAGTGACCTTTGGAGATGAAGGAGAACATCCTCGGGGAGCTTCCAGAAGCAAGAGGCTTGGAGAGGAAGCTAATAGACGTTGTCACGTTCACCACATGCCTTTCTAGTTGAGAGAGAAGCCCTGAATTTCACTGGCCTTTCTTGAGTGAAGGTAACCTTTTGTTGGTGCCTTAATTTGGACATTTTTATAGACTTGCTTCAATTGGGACATTTTCTCAGCCTTAAAACTGTAAACTAGCAACTTATTAAATTCTCCCTTTTAAAAGCCATTCTATTTATGGTATATTGCCTTCTGGCAGCTAGCAAACTAGAACAGGGACGTGACTTTTTTTTCAATAATTTTTAATGTGATTTAATCATCCAAAGTGTACAAGTAGTGGTTCATAGTATCATCATAAAGCTGTGTGTTCATAATTACAATTGATTTTTGAACATTTTCATTACTTCCAAAATAATAAAAATAAAAGTAAAAAAGAAAATCCAAAATATCCCATACCTCCCAGACCCCCTAATGTTATTATTCTTATTTTTTTGTCTATTTTTTTCTTACTCATCTGTCCACACTCTGGGTAAAGGGAGTGTCAGTCACAAAATTTTCACACTGACATGTTTACACCTTACAAGCTCTATAGTCATTCAGTCATCTTCAAGAATCAAGCCTACTGGATTTCAGTTCAACAATTTCAGGAATTTCCCTCTACTCCAATACACTAAAAACTGAAAAGGGATATCTGTATACTGCATAAGAATTACCTCCAGAATGACATCTTGACTCTATGAAATCACTCAGCCACTGAAACTTTATTTTATTTCTTTTCCTCCTTTTGGTCAAGAAGCCTTCCTCATTTCCATGACACCAGGGCCATGCATTGTGGACATGACATCCCCTCTTTGCCAGAGAGATTTATGTTCCTGGGAATCATGTCCCAAGTGTGGGGGAGGGCAGTGAGTTAACCTATGGAGTTGGATTAGAGAGAGAGGCCTGAGTGACAAAAGGGGTTCTCTGGGCAAGACTCTTAAGCATAATCATAAGTAGGCACAGTTTCTCCTTTGAAGGAATTAATTTCATAGGGGCAAACCCCAAGATTGAGGGCCTGTTCCATCAAATTGGCAGTACCCAAGGCTTGCAATAATATTACATGTTCCTCAGGTGGGGAAGTTTAATATTTCCACCTTTTGCCCAGTCCCTCAAGGGAACTTTGAAATACTTTTTAAATCTTCTGACTGGGTTACTCTGGGAGGTATCGGGGCATCACACTCAACCTGTACACACCAAGAAGATCTTCCTTCCTATTAATGCTTCTATTTAATTATGGTGTTCAGATAAACTGACCATGCAAGTTAAATTAGATAGTGTGCTACAGAAAATATGAATTTTCACTTTTTTTTTTGCTTTTTAAACAGTTGCTGTATGACTTTCATAGATGCAGAACTCTAGCTCTATGAGTCTCAAGTATCACACAAATACCAAAAGTTCTATGGAATGAGCAGGTTATGCACAAAGAACTCAGCATTTGAGAATTTAGAAATAACAGTTACAACTCTGGAATAAACGTGACTGCTGTAAGAGCTTTCAATCTAGGAAGCTTTATAGTAGGCCTTCACCTCATAACCCCTTCTCTCAAATTCAATTCTCAGAGTTTTTACATTATAGTTAGTCCATAATAGTGAGGCATTATACTATTTGTCTTTTTGTTTCTGGCTTATTTCATTCAACTTATTGCTCTCAAGTTTCATTCACCTAGTTGCATGCCTCACAACTTCATTTCTTCTTGCAGCTGCTCAATAGTTAAAGGTGGCATGATTTTGATGAGGTGGTCTTTTCAGTTGATAAGAAGCCCCTGAGAGTGACTCAGTTGAAAGCTGAAGATAGCTAATAACTCATAGCAACTGGAATGATGAACATTTCAGTCTCAGAATGGGGACAAAGGGAGCATATCACACTATAGTATTTAATATTCACTATAGTAGTTTTCTGATGCATATACACAAATTATTAAAATATCTTATCGATATTATTTAGTTATCCTTACTGGAATGATTAGTCCAAAACAAACTAGTGTGTTAATGTAAGAAGTGGAACTTTACTGCCTATCCTTTTATTTAGCTTTGACTAGGTCAAAACCCTTTTTATTTCACTTCCATGTAAAATATTGGATTTAATATAAGTATTGCAAAACCTAGCATAAATATTACCCAATAATTTCTTGTATTTAGGTGTGCTTTAGGTGTGCTTTCTACTATTGGCCATCCAGAAACACTTTTGACTTCTCTTTGTATCCTTGAACTCTTTCTTTTCCAGAGTTCAGTCTTGACTATCTTTCTTAACTGTCATGGCCCATTCCAAATATTAAAGTTATTCCCTCCTTGTTTGGGAATAGTTGTCAAAATTCTCCCATTCACTTTATTATTTTTGGATTTCTTAAATGAGATATTTAATTCATAAAGAATGACAGTGGAATAGAGAAAAACCTTATCATTATAACTATCTAAACAAACACTCAATATCCCTCAATATTGTACATAGATGGAGAACTTGTAGTGCCAGTTGGATCTGACAACTTGACTGAGGTTTATAGTTTAAGCTAGGCTTTCCACTTACTCCCCTTCTAGCTAAGATGACTAGAACTATACTATACTAGATTATACCATCTCAATCTTTACCATCTATCTTTCTTTCTGATTTCATTTATGTCCCCAGCCGTCCTCCCTCTTTCATTCTCACATGTATAATCTAGGAATGCCTAGAGTGTATAACAACAGTGAAATGTACAATGTACAAATTTTAAAAATGTTTTTGCATGAGGAAGAACAAAGGAATGTCATTATTGCAGAGTGCTGAAAATAGATGGTAATTAATATTTTAAAATGTCACCTTATATGTGAGACTAAAGCAAAAAATGTTTATTTGTTACAAAATTTATATTTTGACTAGAGCATTTCCTAATATAACTTATGCAGATAGTTTGATTGAACATCATAAGTACTTGGAAACTCAGGTAGGACATGAGATTTTGTAAGTTTGTCCAGAGTGATGCCCTAATGAATTCCAGAGTGATTTGATCAGTGAGTGGAAAAGTATTTGCAAGCCCCCTTCAGGGAATGGTGAGGGCAGGGAGAAATTCAACTTCCCTAAGTTGAATTCTTGATATTCTCACAAGCAGTGTGGACAACCAAAGCTAAGGCTCAGCCCCCAGTCTTGGGGTTTGTTCATATGAAACTTAACCCCACAAAGGATAAGTCAAGTCTACTTAAAATTTAGGCCTAAGAGTCACCCCCAAGAGAGCCTTTTCTGTTGCTCAGATGTGGCCTCTCTCTCCAGCCAACATGGCGAGCAGTCTCACCACCCACCCCCTCTCTGCATGGGACATGACTCCCAGGGGTGTGGACCTTCCTGGCAACGTGGGACAGAGATCCTGGAATGAGCTGAGACTCAGCATCAAGGGACTGAGAGAAACCCTAGAATGAGCTGAGAATTAACATCAAGGGATTGAGAGAACCTTCTTGACCAAAAGGGGGAAGAGTGAAATGAGACAAAGTGTCAATGGCTGAGAGATTCCAAACAGAGTCGAGAGGTTATCCTGGAGGTTATTCTTACACATTCATTAGATATCACCTTGTTGTTCAAGATGTAATGGAGAGGCTGGAGGGAACTGCCTGAAAATGTAGAGCTGTGTTCCAGTAGCCATGTTTCTTGATGATGATTGAACAATGATGTAGCTTTCACAATGTGACTCTGTGAATGTAAAAACCTTGTGTCTGATGCTCCTTTTATCTACCATATCAACAGAAGAATAGATCATATGGAATGAAAGTAAATAATAGGGGGAACAAATGTTAAAATAAATTTAGTTTGAAATGCTAGTGGTAAATGAAAGCGAGGGGTAAGGGGTATGGTATGTATAATCTTTTTTCTCTGTTATCATTTTATTTCTTTTTCTAAATCGATGCAAATGTTCTAAGAAATGATGAATATGCAACTATGTGATGATATTAAGAATTACTGATTATGTATGTAGAATGGAATAAGATCTTAATGTTCTGTTTGTTGTTAATTTTTTTTAATTAATTAAAAAAAGATGACTGGAACTATGGTGCAGCCTTTTATATCATACATAGAATTAGTATAGAAATACCTGTTGTGGTGGTTAGGTTCAGGTGTCAACTTGGCCAGGTGAAGGTACCTAGTTCTATTGCTGTGGACATGAGCCAATGGCATGTGAAGATCATCTGTTGCTGATTATATCTGCAGTCAGCTGCAATGAATGATATTTGATTTAATTGGCTGGAAGCTTAAATGAGAGAGCTCAATGTAGCACAGCCAAGCAGCTCAGCATATCTCATCTCAGCATTCACAGTTTAGCCCAGGCCTTTTGAGATGCAGAAAGTAATCACCCCGGGGAAAGTTGTTGGAACACAGACGCCCAGAGAGAAGGCCAGCAGAAATTGCCCTGTGCCTTCCCATGTAAGAAAGAACCTTAGTTGAAAGTTAGCTGTCTTTCCTCTGAAGAACTATACATCTTTAACTAAATAAATCCCCTTATATTAAAAGCCAATCCATCTCTGGTGTGTTGCATTTCGACAGCTAGCAACACCTAGAACACCTGAACAACCTGTTTTTTAATATGAATAAAGGAAGTATATGGGGAGCTTCACCAGGCATTACAAATGTTAAGTGTGTAAAACCCATATTCACCAGTTAATTGGAGCACAAGCACTGGCACAGCTATCGACAAATTGGATCTTTAATCCCTCTTCCTTGGAGAGAAGTAGTTAAGACGTGGACACATAAGCAGAAATATGGAGAAAGGGACTAACATTTTCCCTTTCAAATCCTTAATACTTGCTTAGATTAGTGTCAATATTCTCTCAGTTTTCATCTCAATATCCCCTCAGTAGCCCCTGCTTGATATAGAAAAAAAGCTAGCACTTAGACTTTTTGAATTTAAGGGTTATATTACTAAAACTATGTGGTTAAAAAAAACAAAAAAGCTTTGGGATAGTAAGAAGTTTAAAAAAATAACAAAGTTTATATATTCATTTTTCCTTACAGGTATTTTATTTCATGTTAAATTATTGACTGAAATTAAAATTCCCATTAGAAGTGTTGTGTCTGTGTTTATGCCTGAGGATCTAGAGTGGACATTTATTGGCTATATCCCTAGCATCATTCTTCCTTTTTTTCCTTAATCACTCTGAATTTCACAGTTATACTGTTTAGGTAGGAGTGGTATCCTACCCTCAAGCTCTAAAATAAAGGTAGGAATCCCTGATTTCCTTTTGACTCTTGGCACAGTGATTGGTATAAAGATGAGACTAGGGCATAATTAAGGCTAACGAGATATGAGAAGGTATTTGTTGGTATCTTTTTGGAAAATAAACTTCCTCTTTATTCCGTGACACCATCACTACCACCACCACCATCAACCCATACACTTTTCACCTTCCAGTACTAAAGTAGGAAGCATAAAGCCCCACTGGTATTGGTAGCAATCTTGCTACCATTCAGAGACTCACAAAGGAATTCCTTCATTAGGATAAAGCCAATGCTGTGTACAGAAAGGTAGAGGAAGGGAAAGCAGCTGGATTTTTGTGACATTGTTGAGCTTCTGGATTAAGTAGTACCAGAACTATTTCTGCACTTTTGAGTTTCATGAACCAATATATTCTGTTTATTGTTTAATATAGTTGGAATTTAGTCTTAGGCTGTTTGCAATAAAAAACAGTCTTCTTAATACTGGAAGACCCAATCAAACATTCTTCCAAGTAGTAAGTGTCAATGTGAAACCCTTATCTTCTTGATCTACTCTAAAGGTCAACTCAGCTTCCCTGGATTCCTATTTTAAGAAAATGCAGTTCTTTGCCTGAGGACTTTCCTTAGTCACAAGATTATGCCTAATGATTTAATGGTCACATTTTCAAAAGTACAAAGAGATAGAGTAAAATTAATTTAATAATATAGCTTATTAAACTCAGTGTAGCCAAATATTATAATCTGAGCATGCAATCAATACAAAAGTTATTAATGAGATATTTTGCATTCTTTTTTTATACTTAGTCTTTGAAATACAGAGTATGTTATATAATTACAACATTTCTTATTTAGTGTTAGTCAGATCTCATGTAGATCTTTTACTTATGGTTACAATTACAGTGAACATGACATTTATTATTCTGATCTTTTCATTTCACATTAAATAGTAAGTAATGTTATATGAGACTATACTCTTTCACCACTATTATTTTAAATAATTGATTTTTGAACATTTTTATAACTCAAAACGTGTTGTTCTACTGCTTTCCAAGAAGGCCAACAATAATATAGTATATATTGGTTTTACCACATCCCCAACAAATTTCAAATTAGAATTTCTTTTGCTAATTTAGTGAGGTAAAGTAATATTTCAAGGTTGCTGAGATCTGCATATCTTTTATTATCATTATTATTATAAGATCATTTCATTTTTCCCCAGTAGCTTTTATAATCTACTTTTTTTCTTTTTAGTGACTAGAGTAGGCATTTATTTTATTTTATTTTTTTTGGAATTGCATGTAAGCAACTGACAGGAATCTTATTTGTGTTTTGAGCATATGTTTGTTATGATTTTTAAGATATTAGAAAAGGAAAATATTGATTTAGTTTAGTTTCTTTTTTTCAGTAAATCACTATATATAAAAGAATAGGCTTTATACAGTTAGAAAACAGTGCATGAAATTAAGCACATTTTTCAAGTTGTGTTTATACTATGGAAATAAAAGCATAGTTTAATATTTTCTAGGTTTCCAAATGGCAATTTGGATCAAGACAGGTTTATCAAATTCATTTTACATTCCAGAAAACAAAAATGAAATAAAATATGAATGAAAATGAAATAAAAGTTCTGTTTGGTGATTGCATCTATAAAATAATATCAAAATAATTAAAAATCAGATAACTTCAGTAGAATCTAATCTGGAACAGAAAAATTATCTAGAATGTTCTGCTTCCTATGATCCTACCCCAATATTATTAGATGTACTAGCATAAATAAAATGGCAGAGGGTAAAAAAGTCAATTTTCTCTCTGGTAAACTAAATCAAATCCTCCTACAATTCCTTTCCCCATCCATTCTCAGAGAAATTAGGCAGAATTGAAATGATATCATTACAAGGTAGCTTCATAGTATTACAAACTAATCAATAAAAATAGTCATAGCTCTTCCTTTTCCTTTTTCTTCCAACCATGTTTCCCTTGCTTTATCAACTGTGAAATAGGCTGACCCAAAAAGAAATCTAGAAAGGTAGGAGGCAATTGCTAATAGATTAAAAATAACTCTAAAAGTGCAATGATCAATACATATTAAATATATCTAAATATACATTTTATTACTCCATTAAAATCGTATTTGTTTTATGATATTTTTTGTATTTCATTAACACACATCTATTAAAAATGAAGTTTAGGATGCCAGTAAACATGCTATTCTGGCTTGCCTAATTCAAAGAATAAACTCCCTGAAGGCCATTTTTTTGTCATCTTCCCATGAGGCAGCGCTGCTGAAGACTGAACTCTCGAAGTTGTAGGGTCTTTGTTAATGCTCCATTTTCTTTTCTTCATTGTTTTTTTGAGGAACATGAAGGTAATTATGTTTGGTTTAGGCAAACAATTGGGTAAGTATGGTATGGAAAATGACCTCTGTGTTTACTGATCGGTTTCTTGTTCATGAACTGATTACTAACCTACTTCCTTTTTGTTGTTGTTGGATCCTCTAAATCAACCCACAGCCAAGCTGTTCATTTTTTAACCACGGAAATGAGTTTCCTGTCTTGGTGTTTCTTGTCATCATCATCATCATAAAATTTAAACATCTTGTCTCTCTCTTTCTTTAAACCACATACAGTAGTAGATTTCATACAATATTCTTTAGTAAGATGCTTTACAGAGAGACATAAACTCCACTTTCTGCCTTACTGATATCGACAGATACTTTTCTTTTTCCCCCATGGTACCCAGTCTTTAACTCATTTTGAAATTTTCACTGTACAATTAAACCTAAATTTACAAGACAAAAATAGTGATAAAATAAAATCATCAATAGTTGTGCAAATCACTGGGAAGAGCATTGAGGGACAACTCATAAATGAATTGTGAGTTCATGTCTGCTTTTTCTACCCAGTGAGTTTTGGCACAACATTTACAAATTTTTTTGGGTTTAAATGCATTTCAGAATTGGGGTTAAGGGATTGTGGAATTATATGTGGGGACATTATATCTGAAATTTACACTCTTATTCTGAAGAGAGGCTCAAAACTGAGTCATCTTGTTCAGAGGAAATAATAAAAACATAGGCTTTTTATTATAATTCGAATTTTTGGTTCTCTTATCTTCCTTCATCTTATCTTTCCCAGGTTCTAGGTCTATAAAAACACATACAACTCCAGCCCTCAGGTAGTCCAGCTGTAGCGAAGGAGGAGATGAGAGAAGGAAAAAAGGAGATAAGAAGTATATAGATAGGAAGAGGGGAGAACAGACTTCCACTTCTGGCCCAGAAGTAATAACGCATAGACACTGGACAAAATAAGCAAAGCATATACAACAGACATTCAAAATGTAATCCCTAGATAAGGAAACACGTAAAAAGTGAACTCTACATTTATCCTGGCTTTGCGTCTGAGGATACTTTCCAAACCATGAAATAGGGATAAAAAACCCAAAGAGGACAGTGGTCTTGCTGGGCTGATGAAACCAATTGGAGGTTGGGGCTGCTAAAGGAGGTGGAATTTGAGGGGCAGTGTACAGGAGAGTAAATTTGGAGCATCTTGCTCTTCCTGTGTATGGGAGGAGGGCTACAATATGTGGGGATGACATCTTTTCTTCCCAGCTAGATCTTTAGTCTTTGCATTTCCCGTACTGTTTAGGATTTTCCCTTTATATAAGCCCTCAGTAAGTATTTTAAGTTCCCTGTGTTGGTTTCACAGGTTGTCCCTGTGACTGGTCCTGAAGTAGGTTGGGAATTCTCATGTTTAAGGATTGCTCAAGCCCAATAAAATTCCCTACCATCTCTGATTTTGACCTGCATTACATCTGCCTGCATTGTCTTTTTTTAAAAAGTAACTTAAAATTACTTAGAAAAAAATTGATTTGAGAATGAAAATATTTCAGGATGTGAAAATGGATTTTTGAAAGTTTCTCATGAAATATGCAGTTTCGATAAAAGTTTAAAAAAGCTCAGTGAATTAAACTCAGAACTATCCAGTGCTAAAATAATGAAAACTAATTTTTATCTCCAATATTGCTTTTTGGCACTGAGTCTTTCTCAGCATTTCATTCATCCATACACTATTTTATAGAAATTCAAAAGACCATTTCCAGACAGCAAATTATACCTCTCAGAAATCAATTACATTTCAGGACAACACTAACACTACACATCTTTTTATTAGGAAATAAAACCACAGGATATAGATAGTAATAAAACTGGAATTATTTTATTGGCAAAGTCCATAAATGTATCCAATAATTTCAAAACCAAAGAGAAAAATACATCCAAGATCTGCTACTGAGCCATGTTAGCAGTATTATTTCCCCCAAGTTTGCATTCATTTCCTCTCTCCGCTTCTGATATATTGTACACATTAAAGGAAAAAACATGTGTCATTTGCTTATTCCCCAGTTGTGGAATGCTGGGAAACTTTCTCACATTACTCTATAGTTGGTATCTTAACTCTACTCCATCTTAATTGATTAATGAGGGAGGAGTGAAGGAAACAATGTTAGAGAAAAATTTCATTAGGTATAAATTGCAAGACATTTGTTTGAATGAACATTATATCTTCGTTCTGTTTTGATGAGGCTTGGGGGAATACTTTAAGTATTACTGTAAGTACCAGACCAAGCACTGAACAATTTAGTGGTGTCATTAGAGATTGGCCTTATGTCTGGTTTTCTCTTCAAAGTGTTCTTGGGGAAAGCTTCACTGCCTGATAACAGGGAACAAAAGAATTCTTCCAAGTGTATGTGTTGCCAATAAATATTTCAGACAGGAGTTATTAAGATAAAGCAACAAAAACACTAATTCAGTGTCATTGCAAAGCCTAAGTGTTTCTAATTTATCTTTACTTAAAAAAGAAAATCTAGCTATCTCAAAGCTGTATCTGACAAGCCAAGTCAGATCCCCCAAGTGACTTCTGATTTGTGAAAGTATTTGTGAAGACCCAGGATATCCTCAATTATTTTTCATTACCACTAATTTCTGCCCACTGTTATACAAACATTAATTGTTTTAAGCTTTAAAGTATTTGAAAGAACAGTAGAAGACTAAGAATAATTTACTATCACTTATTTTTCTCCACTCAGAATCGACAAGTGTTAATAGTTTATCATAAACACTTTTAGACATTTTATTTTTCTTAAATAAAATTTTCTATTAAGCCATGCTCAATACTATCGCTTACAATTTCGATCTTGGAGTAGATTCTACCGTGTTTACTCTTCCATTTCTTAAAAGAAGAACAAATAAAACATATATACATAGATATACTGTGCTATAATATGTACTTATACATATATGTTTGTATATGTATTTATATATTATACTCTGCATATTCTGCAATTGCTTTTTGTCATGTGCCGTTATGTTTCATTGTGCATATATACAAGCTTTTGGGGGCAGATGGGGAGAGGAGGTTATATATCCAGATATAAAACAGCAAGGGTTTCAGGTCACAAGTATTTTCAATGTTATTAGATACTACTTAATCACTCTCTGGAGTGGTTATAATAGATTTCAGAGTTTGGTATGGATTACAATTCTACAATTTTTATATGTATTTTTAAATTCAATTTACTAGTATTTTGTTAGGATTTTTTTGCCTCTAAAATCATAAAATTAGTTTACAATTTTGTCTTCCTGTAATGCTTTGGTTTGGCTTTTGCATCATGTTAATATTAGTTTCATAAAATGAATTGGATAGCATTCCTTCTTTTTCTGTTTCTCTCTCTGAAGAAATTTTTAAATGATAGAGACTGGGAAAACTCACTTCTGAAACCATCAAAGCTAGGCTGAAATATATTCAGTGGTTCTGTGGTCTGTGAACTGTTGTGGGGGCACCGAAAGAGAGACCACACAATTCAAAACTGCAAGCCAATTGGGAGTCTTTATTAGCCGGCCGGCGACTGCCTTGGAAACCTCCAAGAAGGAAGATTCAGAGAGCAGCCCCTAGAGGTTTTCAAGGTGAGCTTATAAAGGCTAAAACCACATCCTGGTTTGCAGTTGTTAGCAAGCAAGAGTAATCATAGAAGCAAAAAAAAAAATGCCGTTAGCTGTTGCCAAAATACATCCTGTTCCCTCAGTTTCCTAACATTGGTCATTGTTTAACTCTTGGGGACTGTCCCTGCTTGGACCTAATTTATTGCTCTTGGCTCTCCACATTCTCCACTGGTTTTATGAGAGAATCAAATCATTGTTTTTTCATTTTGATTATAAATCTGTTGATATTGGGTTCCAAGGACTAATAATTTAACAGTTTTTATTCTTTTTTGTACATATGAGGTTAAGCAGTTTACTACACAGGGTTTAAACATTAAGCTTAATAATATGAGAATTAGGGGCCCTGCTACAGTGAACAGGAGCATGGTCAGCCATAGGGACCAGGAAAATAAGTTTTTATACCAGTTGGTTTCAGTTTTTTGGCGTTCCTCCTGCTCTCATAATCTGCTACGGACTAGGGATAGATTATTTTTAACTATCCCTGAGTGGTTGGCATAGAAGCAGCAAGCTTCCCCAAGAGCTATGCATAATCCTCCTTGTTTTAGAAATAGGAGGTCTGAGCCCCTGTGATTTTGGAGGATGACCTCGGCTAGTGAATTCAGGAAATTTTTTAAGCAACTGATGGATCTTTTTAGTTTATTAAGATCCAGATCAACTTGCTGGCTCAGAGTTTTAAACTTTTGGTCCCCGGTGATGAGGGTTCAAGTTCCCACTGTAGTCGATCCTGTGACGTCTAGTCCAATAAGGAGGGGCACCAAGATTGGGGCTCGCTTGGCTTGATTTTTAAATGGTGCCTCTCCTTATTGGACTAGATTTTTAAATGTTCCCTATCTCCTTTCCCAAAACAATAATATACTTGGGGGATAATATGAATTAAAACATAAAACTCCCTCTCGACGGTCATAATTGGGGGAGTTGTACAGGGGGTGATACCAGATGTGCAAGCAAACCAAGAATTGTCAGGGGCTACAAGGAGGCAGTCCCATCCACCCGGGGTTGAAGTTAAAATGTCCTCTAGTGATATGAGGAGTCTGCAAGAGTTATTATAGGGGTATTTAGCTAGATCAAAAACCTCGGAGTAGATACAGGTTCCCTGGCCTAGGAGATTTCCCAGGGTGAGTTTTGGTTCTTGTCCTCATTTGCATAGGTGTTGTTTTTGTGCCTCTTGTACTGAGAGGTTTCTGATATGAGTTTCTATGAGACCTAGGGAAATATTAACATGTATACCAGATGTGTAAGCAAACCAAGTATTGTCAGGGACTACAAAGAGGCGGTCCCATCCACTTGGGCCTCCAAGGTGGCTGGCTGAAGTTTCTTTATCCAGACTAGGTCTCCAAGCTGCATCTGAAATAGACATTTTTTTAGGGGCAGGATTTGTTGGTCCTGGATGGGCTGCCTTTACCAGTTCCTGAGTTTGCTGGATGGCAGATTGCAAGGCCTGTAATGATTTTAGAATAGAATGGCTACTTAATTCAGCTATTTTTTTTCCCTAATTTAGGGATTAGTGGGGGTGGTCACCTGAACATGATTTTATATGGGGTAATTCTTTAATATAGGGAGTACATCTAGGTTTTAGGAGGGCAAATGGAAGGAGACTCGCTCAGTTTTCTCCAGACTCTAGCTTTAGTTTGTTTAAAGTTTCCTTTATGGTTTTATTTATTCTTTCAACTTGCCCTGAACTCTGTGGCTTATAAATACAATGTAATTTTTATTTGATATTTAATATTTTTGCTAACAATTGGGTAACTTGGGCGATGAACTCCGGCCCATTGTCGGACCCCATTGCAGTCGGGAGGCCAAATCAGGGAACAATTTTAGAAACTAGTTTTTACTATTATTTGTGCTGCCTTGGTTCTGGTAGGAAATGCCTCAGTTTATCCAGAGAAGGTGTTGATGAAGACTAACAGGTATCTGTATCCATATGGACCAGGTAATATTTCCGTGAGGTCTATTTCCTACTGTTCCCTGGGGCTTGTCCCCTCAGCCTGGTTCCTTGGGGGCATTTCTTTCCCTTGGCCAGAATTTACTTGGGTGCAGATGTGGTATCTGGATGTTACCTGCTGGGCTTGTTGTTGCAATTGGGGAATGTAGTAATCTCTCTGTAAGAGTTCAGTTAGTTTTGTAACTGTCTAGGTGTGTACTTTGGTGAACCTGGGTAACCAAATTTTTCCCCAGGTGCTCTGGCACTAGGATCCTCTCATCTGGGAGAACTTTCCAACTGTCTGGATTTGTTTTAGTGCCCAGAGTTTTGCCCAATTTAATTTCTTCCCTGGTGTATTTTGGAGGGCTTGGAAGCACTTGCCCCGGTAAAACAGGAAGTATCTGCAGTGTCCCTACTGGTTTTTGGGCAACCTCTTTTGCCATTTTATCAGCCAGGGCATTTCCTCTGGCAATTTGAGTTTTGGCAGTCTGATGTCCTTTGCAATGTATAAGAGCTGCCTTTGTCGGCAACCAGATAGCTTCTAGCCAGGTGAGTATTTCTGGTATATTTTTAATTTTCTTTCCTCCCGATGTCAAAAGTCCCTGCTCCTGATATAGTGCCCCATAGACGTG
Organism: Tamandua tetradactyla; assembly: GCF_023851605.1. Taxonomy (NCBI): domain Eukaryota; kingdom Metazoa; phylum Chordata; class Mammalia; order Pilosa; family Myrmecophagidae; genus Tamandua; species Tamandua tetradactyla. The sequence goes on from NC_135327.1 coordinate 188,779,762, forward strand.
CACAGTTGTGTTGGCATATCTGTGTCTGTGTAGATGTTGACAACCTTCCCTTTTCCCCACCTTAGAGCCTGGGTCAGATCTATCAGTTCAGCCTTATGGGCCGAAGTCCCATGTCCTAGGGCCTGAGCCCAGATGACCTGGTCCCCAGTTACTACTGCTGCCCCCACATACCTGATTCCCTTTGAGATGTAACTGCTCCCATCTGTATATAATTCTTCATCAGGATTTGGCCATGGGTTGTCGGTGAGATCAGCCCTCAGGTTCGTGAGAGATTCCAAGATCTTGAGGCAGTTGGACTGCGTGGTCCTGGGGTCATCTCTGTTATTAAAAGTCTTTTGGGCAATCTCTATCAGTTCAGATAGCACTTTACCCTAAAATTCTTCTAATTTCTGTAACTTTTTTTTATATCTGGGGCTGACTGGGTGACAGATGCTATATTTACGGCTTGCCTATTTTCGGGTGCCTCTGGATCTATAGGGATGTATAAGCGGTATGCCTCAAGGAGGCACTCAAAGAAAGTGGCCAGAGATTTGTCTGGCTCCAGCTTTTGTATAGTTTAGCTTACCTGAGATAAGTTGGTCGGCTTCTTGGCCGCTGCTCATATTCCCTGGAGCAGTCTGGTGATACTGATTGAGAGCCTTCTTATCTTTATCAGTGTTGGGATCCTATCTGGGATGTGTGGAGGGGAACACAGCCTATAATCGGGCTAATTCAGTAGTAGGCTGTCCATTAGGTCCAAAAATTAACTTCCTCGCCTCTCTCCTGACTCGGTCTTGTTTTTTGGAGGTGAAGAGGGCCTGGAGGAGCTGTTGGCAGTTATCCCAGGTGGGCTGGTGGGTAAAAAAGACAGTCTCCAAGAGGGAGATGAGCCCTTAGGGCTTTTCAGAGAAAGAGGGATTCTGTTTTTTTTTTCATTATACAGATCACTGGAGGAAAGGGGGACATAGACCATGAAAGGTGGGTGGGCATCCCCTGGGGCAGGGCCAACTTGCCTCAAGGGTAAAATTGGGACTCCAGAAGATTCTGGTGATTGTGAACGAGAAGAAGGGTGGTAAGCAGAGCCACTTCTGGTATGGGGGCGGGACTGAAGGTCACCTCCCAGCTATCAGAGGGGCTGGTTGCCGCCTCTTGGCTATTTCTCCCCTCTGGGTTTAGAGGAGGTGGAGGGGCTGTTGGGTTTGGGGGAGGGTCCATTGAGAGCAGATCCTCTGATGGTCCTGTCAATACTGGGATCCCATTAGTCCTTTCTTTTTGAGAGGTTTTTATTAAAAGGGCCATTTTGGCTTTGGGGGGGGTTTCATTTTGGGACTCGATGCAAGACCATAACCACTTGGGTTTTTCTGTCAAGATTTTAATTTAAATTAGTATATAGGGAATTTGCTCAGGGTGGCCTGCATTATCAAAAATTGTCCTTTGGACTCTATAAACCACAGATAGATCTGTGGTTCCCTCAGGAGGCCACCCAGAACCAAAAGTTGGCCACTCCCATGAACAGAATTTTTCCAAGTTGAAGGCATTGACAGGGGCTTGATAGTCTCTGGCCTTCCACTGAAATTCCCAAAAATTTTTCAAAAAACATTGAAGGGGAGTACAGACAGATGAACTTGACTGACCCATGATCATTATGATAAGAATGACAAAGAATGCGTGAGACCAACAATTGAGAGGAGGGGCAAAACAACCAAGACAAATAAAGCATTATCCCTAATTGATTCTTAATCAGAATCGCAGGCAACGTCTTGCTCCAGGACTGGATCTTGGAAGTAATGCTGCGTCCAGCCTTCCAGAGGTCCTCATTGGATCCAATAACAGACCTGTACTCACCAGTGAGGGTTCCAGAAATAGATGAATCCATCAGATTTTTTATGATTTTGGAGGGTCCTGTAGAACCAGCCAGGTCCCTGGTCCTTGCTTCATGCTGAGGAACATCTTCGAGACCTTTCCCTAGGCCAGACCTCAGTTCCAGGGGTGATCTCCAGGACCTGTGGTCACCAGATGTCCCATTAGGGATGATCTCACTGGGGCTTCCAAATGTTGTGGGGTGCACCGAAAGAGAGACCACACAATTCAAAACTGCAAAGCCAATTTGGAATCTTTATTAGCCTGCCAGCGACTGCCTCAGAAACCTCCAAGAAGGAAGATTCAGAGAGCAGCCCCCAGAGGTTTTCCAGGTGAGATTATAAAGGCAAAAACCACACCCTGGTTTGCAGTTGCTAGCAAGCAAGCATAATCATAGAGGCAGAAAAATGCCATTAGCTGTTGCTAAAACACATCCCGTTCCCTCAGTTTCCTAACATTGATCATTGTTTAACTCTTGGGACTTTCCCTGCTCGGGCCTGATTTATTGCTCCTGGCTCTTCACATGAACTTTCTATACCCTTACATTTCTGAAATAGCTATTTCATTTATCATCTATTAAAATGATCATTTAGTTGTTTAAAAAATTCAGATTTTTGCACACTGCCTTCTGGTATCTATTTTTATTGATGTGAAATACATCTACTTCTTTCAGTTCTTTGGTAAAAAATCTCCACATTGTGTCCAATGGTTTAAATAGTTTTATTTTTATCATTGTGGTCCTGTAGGTTCACTACATATATGTTCTAGTTTGCCAGCTGCCGGAATGCAATATACCAGAAACAGAATGGCTTCTAAAAAGGGGGAATTTAATGAGTTGTTAATTTACAGTTCCAAGGCCGAGAAAATGTCCCAATTAAAACAAGTCCATAGACATGTCCAATTTAAGGCATCTGGGGAATGATAACTTGGTTCAAGAAGGCCAATGATGTTCAACATTTCTCTCTCAGCTGGAAGGGCACATGGCAAACATGGCGGCGTCTGCTGGCTTTCATGTGGCTCTACCAAAAGAGACTTTCTCCAAAATGTTTCCCCTTTTAAAGGATTCCAGAAAGCAACTCCACCTTCAGTGGGTGGAGACACACCTCCATGGAAATCATCTAATCAAAAGTTACCACCCACAATTGGGTGGGTCACATCTTCGTGGAAACAATCAAAATGCTCCCACCCAGCAATATTTAACGAGGATTAAAGGCCATGGCTTTTCTGGGGTCCACCACAGATTCAGACCAGCACAATATATTTAGGTATAAATTCAAAAGCGTATTTGATTTATTCCCCTTTGAACCAAGAGCTTATCTCCTGACTAATTTTTAGAAAATTGCTAGCCATTTTTGCTTCACATATTTTCTCTAAGTCTCTCCTTTTTTCTTTTGGAACTTTCCTTTGACAAATATTGGTGCTTCTCATTTTGTCCTCCAAACTGCAACTTCTTTTTTCATGTTTTTTTTTTCTTTTTAAATTTTTCTGTGCTATATTCAAGGGGATGTTCTTTTTTCTCCCAAGGTACAATTCTCTTTGCACTGTTTATTATACTCTTTTACTAGTTACTGAATATTTTACTTTTATTTCAATGAGTTTTGTTTCATACTTGGGTTTTCTACTTTGGCTATTTGATATTTCCTCTTTTTCTTTTTTATAACTGCTTGTTCCAGTGAAGGATGCTATTCCCCTTGGTATCTCTTTGAAAACTTTAAACAAGCTTAATGCAGAATCTCTTGTCAGTTTGCTGTATTCTATTTGGCTTTCATTCTGTGAATTCTCCTACTTATTGCTTTCATTTACTGCCTAATACAGATTTGGATAGCCAAATATGGATTCTGGCATCTGTAATATATATTTTAATTCTTATCTGTATTCATCATCTGAGAGAATCATCTTCAATGAGTGTTCTCTCATTCACAAGCAAGAACTCCCATGAAGCTCCATCAAGGGATTAACTTTAAGTGGTTTATCTTCTTCAAGCCAAATTTTACATTAGTGTTTTGGGCCCACGTTTTTTATGTGGAAAGCTTGATTCAGACCATACAACCATGAGTAGTGCAAGCTTGATATTTGGTATTTCTTGGTGACATGTTTTTACTCAAGGTCTGAAGCTTTTGGCTCATTTATGTTCAGGACCCCAGGTCAGCAGGAGAAGACATTCAGGTTTATATTCAGAGAAGGGCAACATGTTATTGGTTCTCAGATTCATAAATGAGAAGAGGTGTAAAATTTGAGATCCTTTTATCTAAGTCCCTTGTTGTTGCTTTCCTGCCCCATTGGATATGAAGCTCATTTTAGATAAACTCTAACTATTAGTTATTTCTAACTGCCTTGTCCATGTTAATTGAACTTAGTAGGTCTTCAAATAGTACTTATTGTTGATCATCCATTTTGTTCGAAAGATTGTTTTATTATTTATATTCAGCCAATGACCAAAGTACTTTATATTCCTCAAAAAGTTAAGAGATGTAGAGAAGAAAAGGAAGGAAAAAGGAAAGAATAAGGCAGGAAAGCAGTCAGGAAGGAAAGAAGAAAGGAAGGGAGGAAGGATGGAAGAAAAAGTCATTTCCAATTCCATTTACCAGAGATAACATTTTTGAGTATATATTTCAATTTAGTTATCTATTCAACATTAGTTATTGTTTGCCTACTCTTTGGCAACATTAGTCTAAGAATTGGGTACATTAAAATGGACAAAAATTTTATTTTGTTTTAATAAATATTTTAATTTTTATTATTTAATATAATGAAGCAAGTTCTAACTTTCTTCAAAGAGAATAAGCTGCAGGCTAACTGATTGGAAATTTGTCATGTAAATTATAAGCTATGATGAGATGTAGTTTTTCAGTTAATTTTAGTATAAAGGCATCTTGACTTATAAATTTGCCTATATCATATTTTAATAGCTAATCATAGAGTTACATGTTTTTATTTTGTAATTTCTTTATAAAATTACTGGATAAAATCAATATTTTTCTGCAACTAGTTGTGCTTTTAATTTTCCCTTTATATTCTTTTAAAAATTGCTGCTTTGATAATCTCTCATGGAACATCACTCCAATGTTGGGCTTATTTTGCAATCTATTTATGGCCAATAAGCCCAATCTTAGCCCATTATTTTAGTATAATTTATGGAATCATTACACAAAATTACTCTCCTTCTTGTAGTACATGTGGCACTTAAGCACGCCATGTTATTATTTTGACTAAACATCATACAGTAAATCTTATTTATTCCTAGGGAGAATAAATTTATGTGAGGATTTCATGGTGTAAATAAACTTGTTTTGCTCCATTTAAATTGTGGTTTTAAATATCCAAGAGAACAGAGGACAAAAATCCTTTAAGAAATCAATTTCATTGAAATCATATTGACAGAGGATAAACACACAGCTCTCGTATAAGGAAACATTTTTTTCTACCAAAATAGAATATTCATAAAGAAGAGGGATAATAATCATATCAAGAACTTGGTTTCCAAATGTTGTTTTTTTCTATGTCTTCTCAAGAAAATCTATCCAACTGATACATGAATACATTCTAATTGTAAACTAAATAAAGTAAGTGGTGTTAATCTTCCCCACAGTTTATGTCTACCAACAGGCATATCCTTTCAGACCTCTTTCTAGGCATTTCATATGTTATATAAAAAATGCTTTAGAATTATTCCATGTCAGTACATTGATATTTGCTAAAGTTCTTAGCTGATTAGGAGTGTCATTGGATCTTGTTCAGAAAAGGAAGAGGAAACAGGAAGGAAGGAAGGCAGAAAGGAAGGAAGGATGGAAGAAAAAGTCACTTCCAATTCCATTTACCAGAGATAACATTTTTGAGTATATATTTCAATTTAGTTATCTATTCAACATTAATTATTGTTTGCCTACTCTTTGGCAACATTGGTCTGAGAATTGGGTTTTAAATTTAAATTAAATCCATGATTTTTTCTCATTTTTTTTCATGTTTCTACTTGAAGAAAAAAGTAGTAGGGAGAAATGAAATGAAAATGAGTTATCCATGCCCCAAATGTGTCGACTTTATTCCCCAGGACTTAGCAAAAGTAGATACTATTCCAGTTAAAATGATTAGTCTCCCTTGCAGCTAAGGGTGGACAGTCAAGATAGGTCAAGCAGACATTTGCAAGTACCACCTTTCCTCTATCCAACTTTGTCCAGTACTGGAAGGGATGTGAGGGCTGCAGCATTCACACAGCCAAGATGGAAAGCCAAGAAAATCACCTGCTATCAGAGACACACCAAAACTAGGGCAAGGAGCCATTTAACTTTTTTTCATTTTTTTTTTTCAAGAAAAAGGGACTCCTGTTTATTTAAATCTCTTGCAGCCCCATGTATTTCTGAGTAAAAAGAGTAAGTTTCTTGGGACTTCCCGGAATATGGCAGAATAGAGAGGGAGGTGCAGGGCTTACTTGTCTCCTAGAAACTGTCTGAATCAACTGTTCTATGGCTGTGGAGATTGTGGGAGCTCTGTGAGCACCCAGGGAAGTGGGAAGCAAACATACTGAGAAACTGCAGTGAGAGGCTGAGTAACTCCAGCCTTGGCTCCTTGCACCCAATTCCCACCATCAAGGTAGGCAGCTTTGGGCAGTCTGATTGCTGCCTGGTGGGCTGCTGCAGACTAGGATGGCCAGGGGAGTCCCCCAGTCCAAGTACAGAGGAGTACACTCCCCAGTACTGATACAGCTATTGGCCAGCGAATTTAGACCACTGCAGCCGCTGTTCTAGCCTGTCCAGTCAGAAGCTTGAGCTGACACACTATTGATCTGACCATTCAGAGGTGGAACTCACAAAAGGCTATAACAGCCTTTTTACAGCCCTGTATTCTAGGTTTGAAGGGAATAGGTTGCTGAAGAGTGCCCTCTGTTGGGCAAGTCAGGAAAGGACACTTTTGGAGAAATGTCAAAAAGTGTTTTGGTGAAGAGTGCCTTCTTCTGGGGAGACTAGGACAGTGCAGCCTTAGGAATCTAACTTTAAAAACAGGTGTTTTGGAGTCTTTCCTGATCCTCTCCCCAGGGCTCTTTGGATCTGGTGTGTGTACCCTGTGCAGGTACCTGACCTTATTTTGGCTGGAAAATACTGATGAACCAACTGTCAAAGGAGAGTCTTAGCAAAAATCCAATCAACAACAAAATCTTAGGCAAGAGAGAGAAATTGACGTAAAGAATAAAGCCATTAAGATAATCAGATGTCCAGATATTAACAAAAAATTAAAGGCCATACTCAAAAACAAGAAGATATGGCCCAAAGGGACAAATTAAAAATTCAGGGAAGATAAAGAATTTGGAACAACTAAACAAAGGTGTTCAAACAAATATCCTCAGTCAATTCAAGGAGAGATATGGTTAAAGAGATAAAGGATATTAAGAAGACATTGGATTCCCAGGATGAACCAGGATCCAGCATCAAGAGATTGAGAAAGCTTTCTTGACCAAAAAGGGGAAGAAATGAGACAAAATAAAGTTTCAGTGGCTGAGAGATTTTAAATAGAGTTGAGATGTTATCCTGGAGGTTATTCTTACTTACACATTATGTAGATACCCGTTTTAGTTTATGGTGTATTGGAGTGACTAAAGGGAAGTACCTGAAACTGTTGAGCTGTGTTTCAGTAGCCCTGATTCTTAAAGACGATTGTATAATGATATAGCTTTTACAATGTGACTGATTGTGAAAACCTTGCGTCTGATGCTCCTTTTAACTAGGGTATGGACAGATGAGCAAAAAACATGGATAAAAATAAATAAATAATAGAGGGGACAAAGGTTAAAATAAATTGGGTAGATAGAAATACTAGTGGTCAATGAAAGGGAGGGGAAAGGGATATGGTTATGTATGAATTTTTTCTTTTTCTTTTATTTTCTAGAGTGATGCAAATGTTCTAAAAAATGATCATGGTAACAAATACATAACTATGCAATGATATTGTGAGCCATTGATTGTACACCATGTATAGAATGTTTATGTGTTGAGATTTATCAATAAAAATATTTAAAAAAGAAAAGATGACATTGGGTTAGCATAAAGAACTTGAAGGCATACAAAGAATAATTAAAAACCTTATGGAATGAAAGGCACAATAGACGAGATTAATAAAACATTAGAGGCATACAACAAAACATCTTTGAACAGGCAGAAAAAAGAACCAGGAGCTAGAAGACTGATAATCTGAAATAGAATAGGTAAAAGAATGGGTAGAGGAAAGAATGGAAAAAATTGTACTGCCCAGAACTCCCCTGGCAATGGTATGATATATTTAAAAATTACGTTTCTGGGAATTGAATGATAGCATAAAGCACGCAAACATAGACATCACGAGTATCCCAGAAGGAGAAAATAAGGGAAAAGGAGCAGAAAGAATATTTAAGGAAATAATGGCCCCTAATTTCCCAACTTTTATAAAAGACATAAATATGCATATCCAAGAAGCAAAGCATGCTCCAAACAGAATAAATTTTATTAGACTTCCTCCAAGACATTTACTAATCACAGTGTCACATGCCAAAGATAAAAACAGAATTCTGAAAGTAGCAAGAAAAAAGAAATTCAACATATAAAAGGGACACCCATTAACACCAAATTCCAATTTCTCACCAGAAATCATGGAGGTGAGAAGGCAGTGGTACAAAATATTTAAGATACCGAAAGAGAAAAATTACCAGCTGAGAATTCTTTACCGGCAAAACTGTTCTTCAAAACTGAGGGGAGTTTGTAACATTCAGAGATTTAAAATAAAGCTAAAAGAGCTCATTAACAAGAGACCTGCTCTACAAGAAATACTAAAGGGAGCTCTGCAGACTGAAAAGCAAAGACAAGAGAGAGAAGCTTAGAGGAAGATACAGAAATGGAGATTATCATTAATTAAATTTAATTAAATTATCATTAATTAAAATAATAAAAAGAGGGAAAAAAAGATAGAGAAATAAAAGCCAAAGGATGAAATACGTGCAGTAAGTACTACCTTTTCAATACTAACAGTGAATGTTATCATATTAAACTTCCCAACCAAAAGACACAAATTGGTAGAATGGACAAAAATATGATCCATCTATTTGCTGTCTACCAGAGACTCATTTTAGACTCAAACATACAAATAGGTTGAGGTGAAAGTCTGGAAAAACATATTCCATTCAAGCAGTAACCAAATAAGAATGTTTTTTAGTTTGCCAAAGTTGCCTAAATGCAACATATCAGAAATGGACTGGCTTTCAACAGTGGGGATTCATTGGCATGAAAGTATCCAGTTTTGAGGCCATGGAAATATCCAAAGCAAGGCATCAACAGAATGATACCTTCTTCATGAAGTAATGCTGCTGGCAATCCAGGACTCCTTTGTCATATGGCACTCTTCTGTCACATGAGAAGGCACTTTGTGGTATCTGCTGGCCATTCTCTCTCCAGCTTTGTTGCTTTCAGCTTCTGGCTGTTCCATCTGTGTCTTTCTTTCTGAGCTTCTGTTGTTCCTCTCTTTTAGCTTTTGTCCTTCTTAGCTCTGCTTCTCATCCTCTTATAAAAGACTTCAATAAGAGGATAAAGTCCCGTATTTGAATGAGATGGTTCACATCTCGATGCAAATTAAGATCTTATTCAACAAAGAATCATACTTACAGTGAGTACACACACCCGCAATAGTTTTACACCCACAGGAATGGATTAGCTTTAAGAATATGATCTTTGTTAGGGCACATCATAGCTTCAAATCCTCACAAGTACCTATACTAATTATTCTAGCTTGCTAGCTGCTGGAATGTGATATACCAGAGATGGAATGACTTTTTAAAAGGGTGATTTAATAAATTGCTAGTTTACAGTTCTAAGGCTGAGAAAATGTCCTAATTAAAACAAGTTTACAGAAATGTCCAATCTAAGGCATCCAGGGAAAGATACCTTGGCTCAAGAAGGCCAATGACATTCAGCATTTCTCTCTCAGCTGGAAGGACATATGGCAAACATCCAGTGTCTGCTGGCTTTCTTTTCAGGCTTCTTGCTTTATGAAACTCCCCAGGAAGGGTTCTTCATCTCCCAAAGTCACTGGCTGGTGGGCTCTCTGCTTCATGATTCTGTCGCATTCTGAAGCTTTCTCCAAAATACTTGTTCTTTTATAGTATTCCAGTAAATTAACCAAGACCCACATAGAATGGGTAGAGATACACCTCTATCTAATGAAGTTTAATATCCACAACTGTTTGAGTCACATCTCCATGGAGATAACCTAATTAAGTTTCCAACCTATTGTACTGAATAGGGATTACAAGAAACTGTTGCTCTCACAAGATTGTTTAGGACTAAAACATTCCTGTTTTAGGGTACATAAATTCTTTCAAACTGGAGCACTAATAAAAAAATAGATTTTAAATGCAAAAATGTTATGAGCAAGGAAGTACATTAAGGTTTAAAAAAAAGGGGCAATTCACTAAGAAGAAATAACAATCATAAATATCTATGAACCTATTCAAGCTGCCCCAAAGTATATAAGGCAAACCCTGGCCAAATTGAAGGGAGAAATAGATATCTCTATAATAATAGCTAGAGACTTCCATACACCATTCTTATTAATAGATAGAACATTTAAATAGTGGATCAATAAGGAAACAGGGAACCTAAATAATATGACAAATGAACTAGATCTAACAGATATATATAGAACATTGTACCCCCAAACAATTGGATATATATTCTTCTCAAGTGCTCATGGATCATTTTCCTGGATAGACTACATGTTCGGTCACAAAACAGGTCTCAATAAATTTAAAAAGACTGAAATTATACAAAGCACATTGTCAGAGTATAAAGGAATGAAGCTGGAAATCAATAGCAATTGGAGAACAGGAAATTTCACAAATATATGGAGGTTAGACACATACTACTAAATAATCAGTGGGTCATAGAAGAAATTGCAAGAGAAGTCAGTAAATATCTTGAAATGAATGAATGTTAGAACACACATATCAAAGCTAATGGGATGCAGTGAAGGCAGTGCTGAGGGAAATTTATAGCCCTACACATCTACATTAGAAAGGAAGAAAGCGCTAAAATCTAAGACTTACTTGAGCACCTGGAGAAACTATACAAAGAACAGCAAATTGATCACAAAGCAAACAGAAAGGAAAAAAATAACAAAGGCTAGAGCAGAAATAAATGAAATGGAGGAAAAAAAATAGAGAAAATTATTAAAAACAAAAGTTGGTTCCTTGAGAAGAGCAATAATATTGACAAACCCTTAACCAGATTGACAAAGACAAAAGGAAAGAAGAGGCAAATCAATAAAATTAAAAATCGGAAGAGGGTAACTACCATTGACCTCATAGGAATTAAAAAGAGCATAAGGGGATACTATGAATAATTGTATGCCAACAAATTAGACAACCAAAATGAAATGGAAAATTTCCTAGAAACACACAACAACCTACACTGACTTTAGAAGAAATAAAAGATCTCAACAAACCAATCATGAGTAAAGAGATTGAATCAGCCATCAGAAAATCTCCCAACAATGAAAACTTCAGATTCAGGGGAATTCTACCAACATTCCAGGAAGAAATAATACCAATTCTGTTCAAACTCTTCCAAAAAATTGAAGAGGAGGGAAGGCTACCTAACTCATTCTATGAAGCAAACATCACATTAATAACAAAGCCAGATGTGCTGGTTTGAAAGGATGTATGTACCCTAGAAAAGCCATGTTTTAATCAAAATCCCATTTCATAAAGGCAGAATAATCCCTATTTAATACTGTATGTTTGAAACTGTAATCAGATCATCTCCCTGGAGATGTGATTTAATCAATAGTGGTTGTCAGGCTGGATTAGGTGACGACATGTCTCCACCCATTTGGGTGGGTCTTCATAAGTTTCTGGAGTCCTATAAAAGAGGAAACATTTTGGAGAATGAAGAGAATTCGGAGACAGCAGAGAATGCTGCAGAGAGTCCACAAACCAGCGATCTTTGGAGATGAAGAAGGATAACACTTCCCAGGGAGCTACATGAAACCAGAAGCCAGGAGAGAAAGCTAGCAGATGATGCCATGCTCACCATGTGCCCTTCCAGCTGAAAGAGAAGCCTTGACTGTGTTCGCCATGTGACTTCTCACTTGCGAGAGAAACCCTGAACTTCATCGGCCTTCTTGAAACAAGGTATCTTTCCCTGGATGAATACCTTTGATTGGACATTTCTATAAACTTGTTTTAACTGGGACATTTTCTCGGCCTTAGAACTGTAAACTAGCAACTTATTAATTTCCCTTTTTTAAAAGCCATTCTGTTTCTGGTATATTGCATTCCGGCAGCTAGCAAACTAGAACACGAGCTAAAGATACTAGAAGAATATAAAATTGCAGACCAATCTCTCTAACGAATATAATGCAAATACCCTCATCAAAAATCTTTGCAAACTGAATCCAGCAGCACATTAAAAGAATTACATACCATGATCAAGTAGGTTTTTTTCCAGGTATGCAAGGATGGTTCACCGTGAGGCAATCAGTTAATATAATACACCACATTAACAAATTGAAGGGGAAGATCATATGATCATTAAGATCAACACAGAAAAGGCATTTGATAAAATCCAGCATACATTCTTGATAAAAATGCATCAAAAGATAGGAATAGAAGGAAACTTCCTCGATAAGATGCATATTTGAAAAACACATAGCTAACATCCTGCTCAATGGTGAGAGACTGAAAGCTTTTCCTCTAAGATTGGGAATAAGAGAAGGATGCCCACTGTCACCAGTATTATTCAACATTGAGCTAGAAGTTCTAGTCAGAGCAATTAGACAAGAAAAAGAAAAAAATAACATTCAAATTGGAAAGGAAGAACTAAAACTTTCACTGTTTGCAGATGACATGATCCTATATTTAGAAAATGCTGAGAAATCTGCAACAAAGCTACTAGAGCTAATAAATTAGTTCTGCAAAGTGGCAGGATACAAAATTAAAATGCAAAAATCAGTAATGTTTCTATACACCAATAATGAGCAACCTTAGGAGAAAAATCAAGAAAAGTATTCCATTCATAATAGCAACTAAAAGAATCAAGTATCTAGGAATAAATTTAACTGAGGATGTAAAGCACCTATATTCAGAAATCTACAAAACATTGCTAAAGAAATCAAAGAAAGCCTAAAGAAATGGAAGGACATTCCATTTGTTCATGGCATGGAAGGCTAAATGTTGTTAAAATATCAATTCTACTCAAATTGATCTATACATTCAATATAATCCCAAGAAAAATTCCAACAGACTACTTTGCAGAAATGAGAAGCTAATTATCATATTTATCTGGAAGCATAAAGGGCCCTGAATGGCCAAAACATCTTGAAAAAGAACAAGTGGAGCATTCATACTTTTTGAGTTTAAGGTATATTACAAAGCTACAGTGGTCAAAACAGCACAGTACTGTCCTAAAGACAGATATATTCATCAATGGAATTGAATTGAAAGTCCAGGAATAGACCCTCACATCTGTGGTCAATTGATTTTTTGACAAGACTGCCAAGTCCACTCAACTGGTATAGAACGGTATATTCAACAAAAGGTGCTACGAGGACTGGACATTCATATCCAAAGGAATGAAAGAGGAACCCTATCTCATACTTTATACAAAATTTAACTGGAAATGGATCAAAGACCTAATTATAAGAGCCAGGATCATAAAACTCCTAGAAGAAAATGTAGGGAAACATCGTCAAGATCTTGTGGTAGGTGGTGGGTTTTTAGGCCTTACACCCAAAGCACAAACAATAAAAGAAAAATATAGATATATAGGACCACCTTAAAACTGAATACATTTGTGCTTCAAAGGATTTTGTCAAGAATGTGAAAGGCAGACTATTTAATGGGAGAATATATTTGGAAACTGCATATTCAACAAGGGTTTACTATCCAGAATTTTATAATCCAACCACTCAACATTTAAAAGACAAACAAACCAAATAAAAAACAGGCAGAAGGGTGGTGTGATGGTGGCTCAGTGGCAGAATTCTCACCTGCCATGCCAGCGATCCCAGGTTTGATTCCTGGTGCCTGCCCATCCAACAACAAAAAAACATGGGCAGAAGGCATGAATAGACAATTTTTCAATGAGAAAATAAAAATGGCTAAAAAGCACATGGAAAGATGCTCAACTTCATTAGCTATTAGGGAGATGCAAATCAAAACTGCAATAAGATATTTCACATCTACTAGAATGGCCACTATTAAACAAACACAAGTGTGGGGGGAAATATGGAGAAATAGGAATAATTATTCCCTGTTAATGGGAATATAAAATGGTTTGGTGGTTCCTCAGGAGGCTAAGTGTAGAATTTCTGTATGATCTGTCAATCCCACTGCTAGATATATCTCAGAAGAACTGAAGGCAGGACAACAGACGTTTGCATACCAATGTTCATAGAGATATTATTCACAATTGTCAAAAGATGAAAGCAGCCCAAGTGTCCATCAACTCATGAATGGATACACAAAACACAGTATATACATATGATGTAATATTCAGCTGTAAGAGGAAATAAGTCTTGATGCATGTGGCAACATGGATGAACCTTGAGGACATCATGTCGAGTGAAAATAAGCTAGACACAAAAGGACAAATATTGTATGATCTCACAACTATGAACGAAATATAATAAGCAAAATCATAGAGTAATATCTAGAATATAGGCTAGCAGAAGATAGAATGAGGATAAAGAATGGGGAACTGATACCTAATTTGTACAAAATTTTTTTAAAAGTTTAGTGTAAATGTTTGGAAATGGATAGCAGTGTAGTAACACATTTTAGTGTGTGTAAATAGCAGTGCTGAATTGGGACTGGGATTGTGGTCGAAAGGGAAAGTTTAGGGTTGAAAGAAAGCTAGAGAATGAAACAAGGGTCTGTATAATATAGTGAGCCCTGTTGTGGATGATGAAGGTAGTTAATAGTATAAATATAAGAACGTCTTTCCATGAGTTAGAACAAATGTTTGTCCAACTACAAGGTGTTAATAATAGGGTGAATATGGGAAAATACACCTGATGCAATAATGGACTATAGCTAACAGTAATATCTTAATTTTCTTCCATCAATTGTAATAAAGATACCACATCAAAGCCTAGCTTCAATAATAAGGGGTATAAAGGACACGGAGTTTTAATTTTTGGAGCTATGAAAATGTTCTAAAACTGATTGTAGTGATGAAAGCACAACTCTGTGATCATACTGAGAGTCACTGATTACACAAATTGGACGGATTGGCTAGTGTGTGAATAAAACCGTGAAAGAAAAGAGAGTAACTTTCTTGAGATGAGTTTTAAGCATTTATGAACTGATAGGGCCATTATGTACAAGGAGAGAAAGCCATATCTGACCCAATGAAACCACACCATAGAGGCTAGACCAGCATTTCTAGCCTTTAGAACTTATCATGCTGATAGGCTTCCTGGTGAGGTTCAAGTTAAAAGGTCTGGCACTTTTGCTTCCTTTTCTTCTAGCAATAGAGAAGAGGAGAGCATCACAATAGTCAGGCAGGCTCCATAGTTATGGAAGTGGCTGTCTGTATCTTTTCAGAGACAAATGCTGTGAGAAGTGATTAGTTGATTGATACCCCCTGATTTCTGGGTCTTCTACCCCTCTCATATCTGCTGAAACAACATGATGGGGAGTACACTGGTCTATAAATAGGAAAAAAAACAAGGATCTTTTTCTAATTGGGTTATGATTTTCTCTGAGATTTTAGAATAAAACTGAATTTGAAATCAAGGTGGATTTGTCTTTTCATTTTGTTAATTTAAAAAATAGTTTTTGGGGGAAGCTACCTATATATTAGTGCAATTTCTGACAAAATTGTACTAATTATTTCTCTCATATACATTTTCTTCATCTATAACTTGATAGATGTTATAGAGGATGATACTTGTTCTTACTGTGATCATAGAATGAATTAAAGTGTTTAAGGGTACTATGTAAAATATAAGTGTGATATAGTGGTTTGCATGTGGTTGTAAAAGTGTTTAGGAGTACTTTGTAAAATATTAGTGTGATTGTAAAATCAGGGAAATCCTATTGGCCCTACTTGCCTCACAGTATTGTGACAAATGAGATAATATATGAAAATATGGTTTGGGAATAGGAGAGGGTTATGCAAATATATCATTATTTTTCAGAGAGCTGGCCATTTAAGGGCTACTTGTGGTGGGATATCTTATCAAAACAATGCAGCACTTGAACACAGAAAGGTATTTTCTTTCATGTCTGTGTTAGGAAGGATGAGGGAAAGGTGAGGAGCATTTATGAATTACATATTATGTATCTAGTTTCATGCTAAACAAGTTTATTTACATTATATTATTTAATACTTCTACCTCATGAAATAAGAATTGTTATCTCCATTTTATGGTTAAGCAGTATTATGTGGCTTGCTCAAGTGGGAAATCTGGAATTCAAACACAAACCTGCTTTACTGTACAAAATCCATGATGTTTCCAGTGCACTATACTCAGTGATGGATTGTTTGAGTTTTGAATGATGGATGATAAATGTTGCCAAAGTTGGTAGAGTACTGGATAACTAGTATGGGAACCTGAGTTACAGTTTTCATGCTAAGTCTAAGTAGCTGTATTATCCCGGACAAATAACTTACCTTCTGTTTTAGTTTGCTAAAGTTGCTGAAATGCAGTACACCAGAAATGGGTTGGCTTTTAACAATGGGGATTTATTCATTTACAAGCTTACAGTTATGAGGCTGTGAAAATCACCAAATCAAGGCACCAACAGGCAACAAGGCAACAAGGTATCAAGACGTCCACATTTCATCCTGGACTCCTCTGTCACATGGCAAGTCACATGGCTGCATCTGCTGGTCCTTCTCTCCCGAGTTTTACTGCTGTTAGCTTCTCGCTGCTTCATTGGTGGCTTTCTCTCTGAGCTTCTGTATATGTTATCCTCTTTCAGCTTCTGGCTGCTGCTGTCTTAGCTTCTCCATGTGCGTCTCTGAATTTCATTTCTTATCAAAGACTACAATAAGAGGATTAAAACTCTCCTGGGGCATGCCTCAATGGAGATAGCCAAATCAAAAAGTTCCGCCCATGATAGGTCTACACTCACAGCGATGGATTAGCTTTAAGAATATGATCTTTTTTGGGGTACCTGACAACTTCAAACCGTCACACTCTCTGTGAGTTTTTCTTCCTCTAGAAACTGAGGAATTAAAACTGTTTTACTAAGGGAAACTTCAATTCCCAAGTTATGATGGGAAAAATGCACTAGGGTATGAAGGAGTAACAGAGACAAAGAAATTGGATGCTTAAATGGCCTTATGGAAAAGAACTGCTTCTACCACCCTGAACTGGTTGGATTGCACATGAAGGAGAAATAAATTTCTATCTTATTTAGGACAGTGTATGTGGCTCTTTTTATATAGCAGCTTTCCCTTAAACAATACAGCTGTCTCAAATCAAAAGATACTGATTTATAGTAGAAAGTAAGTTTATTCATTTAAATGGAGAAATATCAGTGCCAAGCAGCCAAAGCCCTCATGTCCATATAAGTGTGTTATTAAAGAGGGACTCACTTTTTACATCATGAAAATGAAACCTATGATTTTCTTTATTATAGATATGAGAGCACATATAATTAAAGAATTAAAAATATTGAAGCTTGAAAGGACTTTAGAGATTGAAAGAGAAAATAGAGGTTCAAATAATTTAAGTAATTTCTACAGTCTTAGGTGTGGGATTGTGTCTAATTAGCACTGCTTTTACTCCTTATCCTGCTTTAAAAAATCTTTTAAATTAATATCAATCAATAATTATAGTGTGCTATATTATTATTTTAGTGAAATTTCTTAATTTATGATGCAATATGCTTTATCCTCCCAAAGTATTATATTTTGAAAAATTTGCTAAGATATGAAATCAGGATTGTTGCTCATGGTGGTATATTTAATCATGCAAACAATGTATATCATGCCATCAGAAGCAGAATCCAGAATCTCTGAATGGCAAATTTAAAAATTAATTCCTCGTGAGAATCACTGGTCTTGAAGAGAAGTGACAATATTACTTAGTACCATATGTCATTTCTAAATTTTGATAGTGATATGTTGGGATCCAATATTTTGGGCAATGACATATCATTAGAAAATGTGGAGTTGTTTCGTATTTCTATCATAGCAGTAAGGAATCTTGATTTGTGAAAATTATGTCACTATACAAATTTATCACTAAAATAACATTATTATAATTAATAAATTTTCAGAACAATTGAAAATAGCCATTGGAAAGTGTAATTTTTTTCCTTAGTTTTTCTATTTAATTTGTTTTTTTGGATTTTATTATTACTAGAATATATTTTCAAGAATAACAAAACCTCTTAAGTACAAAACATCTTTATCATTTTTTTAAGCTCCCAACTGTATTATAGTCTCTTTATTCTTTTGATAAAACTCTTCCAGGGTTAACTAATTCTGTTTGTAGATGATGAAGTGGATAAAGATCCACTTCAAATGCTGGCATTGCTATGAACATGATCTCCTCCCTTCAACTCATAATTAAGACTTTTGGTTCTTGTTTTAATATTCCAGTCCCAGAAGTAGGTTAGCTGTAGTTGTTATCTGAAGACAGTCTTATGCTGTAAAGTAGTTACCTATAAACAGGCTCTAGCTTCCCCAGAAACACTACAGGATGAATTCAGTTTAAATATTAAACTAAGAGGCATTCTCTCAAATGAGTTTAAATGCATTTTTATTTGTAGACAACCTACATGACATGTTTTTCTTAAAAACAATGCCTCCGCTCCAAATAAATCAAGGTCAAAATAAGTGCAAGATGGCATCTGTCCATCTGTCTAAGTCTTGGTATTGTGAAGATGAAAAGCAACAGCCAGTTATGATGACAGGTGATAGATCCAAGAAATTGCCAAGTTTCTTAACATTTCTCCACTTCTAAACCATTCTTAAAGAAAATCATACATAGGGCACATCATCCTCACGGCGGTCCAGGGGAGCAACCACGCCATCTGGATTCATGTTGTCCACCAATACAGAACTGTTAGTTTTTGAAATTAGCAAGAATGTGCTTGGTTTGTTCTGCAGCCCCTGTCATAAAAGGTTTTACACTTTCTGTTCTCTGTTCTTCAAGTTTGCCTTTGATTGATTGCATGTAATCTTTGATGTACTTCTTGTAGGCTTCTTTTGTGAAGCTGGTTTCCTGCAAGTAATAGTATCAACACCTGTG
Organism: Tamandua tetradactyla; assembly: GCF_023851605.1. NCBI lineage: Eukaryota > Metazoa > Chordata > Mammalia > Pilosa > Myrmecophagidae > Tamandua > Tamandua tetradactyla. Next base: position 188,798,824 of record NC_135327.1, read on the forward strand.
ATGACTGTGCTTGCCGTATCTTCACCCTCCAAGTCTTCGGCAGAGGCATTTCCATCAATAAGCATGTTATCAATGCCACCCTTTGTCCTACTGACCATCTTTCTCTTCACTTCCAGGCTCAGCCAGTCCGCGATCTCCCGAATCTTGTAAACGTCAGAGAACTTCTCATCATGACTGATGGGGTCCCGGTAGACGATCACGATGGTGGATGGAGGAAGACTACAGCAGCCGCAGGGCTGGCTGGCTGGAGCTCGGAACTCTGAGAGAGCCTGAGCCGCCAAAGCGGCACTGGGGGTGGGGTATGTGTGTGGGGGGAGGGTGGAAAAGGTTCATTTTTATTCTAGTAACATATATAGGAACTAAAATTTCCCCTTTTTGCCACATTTCCATGTATAATTCAGAGCTGTTAATTACACTCACAATGTTATGTGACCATCACTACCATTTCCACAACCTTACAGTCAACCCAAACAGAAATTCTGTACAAATTAAGCATTAACTCTCCATTCCCTAACCTCGACCCAGCCGCTGGTAACCTATATTCTACACTCTGCCTCTAAGAGTTTGCTTGTTCTAATTATTTCACATCAGTAAGATCACACAGTATTTGTCCTTTTGTCTGGCTTATTTCACTCAACACAATGTCCTCAAGGTTCATGCATGTTGTCACTTGCATCAGGACTTCATTCCTTCTTACATTGAATAATATTCCACTGTATGAATATACCACATTTTATTTAACCATTCATTGATTGATGGACACTTGAGGTGCTTCCATCTTTTGGCAATTGTGAATAATGCCGCTAGAAACCTTGGTGTTCAAATATCTATACTTAGCTTTCTAAAGAACTGCCAAATTGTCTTCCACATCAGCTATACTATTTTATATTCCCACCAGCAGTCAATGAGTGCTCCTACTTTTCCATATCCTCTCCAACACTTTCAATTTTCTATTTTTTTTTTTAAAGTCATTCTAGTGGGTATGAAATGGTATCTCACTGAGGTTTTGATTTGCATTTCCCTAATAGCTAATGATGAAGTTGAGCAGCTTTTCTTGTGCTTTTTAGCCATTTTTATTTCCTCTTTGGAGAAATATCTATTGCAGTCTTTTGTCCATTTTTACATTGTTTTGTCTTTTTATTGTTGAGTTATAGGATTTCCTTTTATATTCTGGGTATCAAGCCCTTATCAGATATGTGTTTTCAAAAAGAATATTTTCTACCACTGGGTAGGTTGTCTTTTCACTTTTGTGATTCAGCCCTTTGAGGAGGGCCCGTTTATCTATTTTTTTCTTTTGTTGCCTGTGCTTTGGGCTCTTTGGATTTATTATTATTTTGATGTGGCCAAGAATTCAGTCATTTTTCTGTGAACCAGATTTTCCCAAATCATGTGCAGATGGTTCTAAAGAAGAAAAAAAGAAAATGTGTGAATTTTGTATAATGGCCAGAACTTTGTTGTGTCACAGTTTTAGCACTGCCTCAGTAAAGGTTTAATTTTTGTTAAACCTAGAAGTGTGATAACCCAGTTTGTGCTTGCAGAAGAAAAACAAACAAACAAACCATCTTTATTTTATTTTATTTTTGCTTAACTATTTTTTTTTTTTGTATGCTGTATGGCGGGGGTCACAATTCATTCTTTCTCCATGTGAGTATCCCATTATTGCAGCACCTTTGTTGAATCTTTGCTTATTTTTTGCTTGTTTGTTTGCTTGTTTGTTTTTGGGAAGTGCAGGGGCTGGGAATTGAACTTGGGTCTCCTGCATGGCACGTGAGAATTCTACCATTGAACTACCTGTGGACCCCCTAACTCATTGTTTTTAATGCATTAAAAGATGGTTTAGTATATGTTTTGAAGAAAAACAATGTCTAATCTTAATACAAAATGATCAGATTGAAATTTGACTGTTACTTTGTCACAAGTCTCAGCAGAAATAAAAGAAATTGCCCATGAAGATTGGGAAATATTATCATTTTATGAGGCTATTTGCTTCCTAAACTTAGAAATCAGAATACATCATTTTTAACCAACTGGCCCTTAATGGTTGGTGGGCAACTATTACCAACAACACAGGAGACTTGCTCTCAATTTGGCAGACAGGTGGTTATATTATAATAGTCACACAAACTGTCAGTGTTGTAGGAAACTTTTTGGGGTAGAGTGGGGTGATGTATTAGTCGGGGTTCTCTAGAGAAAAAGAACCAAAATGAGATATCTGTAAATATGAGATTTATAAAGTTGTCTCATGCAACTGTGGAAATGGAAGAGTCCAAAATCTGCAGGTCAGGCTGTGATGTTAACAGAGCCAATGAAGGGTCTGGACAAACACCACAAGAGAGGTTTGCTAGCTGAAGAAGTGGGGAAAAACTCTCTTCTTCCTTAAAAGTCTTCATCTGATTGGATTATCTTATTGTTGGGAGGCATGCCTTAGTTGATCGCAGACTCAACTGACTGATGATTTAATTTACCAACCTTCCAGTTTATCAACCTGCCACAACATATCCTTGAAGCAATGGTCAGGCCAGTGATTGCCTGACAAGACAAATGGGCATCATCACCTGGCCAAGTTGACACCAGAACCTAACCATCACAGGTGGTATTTCACTTTTCTAAAAATGCAATGCACTGAAACAATTTTAAGAATGCAATTAATATGGCTTATTCATAAAATGGCATCTTCCTGTGGTTTAGCCATAATATCCAAGCCCTGGCTTTTCTTTCTCTGACTTGCTCTCTTGTTCTCATTCTGGTTTTTAAACCAATTTTACCTTTTGAATATTTTCATGTCACTTCAGTTGCCTAAAACAAAATCCTGAAGATGCTTCCCCACATTTTCTTCCAGGAGTTTTATAGCTCTGGATTTTATATTTAGGTTTTGATTCATTTTTAAAGTGTTTCCTTAAAAAATATTTTTATTGACAAATTTTCACATACATAAGTCCATACAGTCAATGGCTCACAATATCATCACATAGTTGAGTATTGATCACCATGATCATTTTTAGAATATTTGCATCACTCCAGAAAAAGAAATAAAAAGAAAAAAGAAAAAAACGCATACACCCCATACCTCTTGCATCTCCCTCTCATTGACCATTAGTATTTCAATCTACCTAATTTTTTGCCCTTTATTTCCCCCCATTATTTATGTATTTATTTTATCCTCATTGTTTTTCCAACTCATCTGTCCATACCCTGGATAAAAGGAACATTAGACACAGGGTTTTCACAATCACACAGTCACATTGTAAAAGCTATATAATTATATGGTCTTCTTCAAGAATCAAGGCTACTGGAACACAGTTCAACAGTTTCAGGTACTTCCTTCTAGCCACTCCAATGCACTATAAACTAAAAAGGGATATCTGTATAATGCATAAGAATAACCTCCAGGATAACCTCTTGACTCTATTTGAAATCTCTCAGCTACTGAGACTTTATTTTGTCTCGTTTCTCTCTTTCCCTTTTGGTCGAAAAGGTTTTCTCATTGCTAGGAGTCAGGTCCTATGTTGCCAGGGAGATTTACAACCCAGGGAGTCATGTCTCATGTAGCGGGGAGGGTAGAGAGTTAACCTGCCAAGTTGGCTTAGAGAGACAGGCCACATCTGAGCAACAAAAGAGATTCTCTGGGGGTGACCCTTAGGCATAATTATAAATAGGCTTAGTTTCTCCCTTGCTGGAATAAGTTTCATAGGGGGGAACCCCAAGATTTAGGACTCAGTCTATGGAATTGGTTGTCTCCACTGCTTGCAAGAATATCAGAAATTCCCCCTCATGGGGGAATTGAATATTTTCTCCTTTGTCCCCAGTTCCCCAAGGGGACTTTGAAAATACTATTTTATTCTCTGCCCAAATTACTCTGGGATATATTGGGGTATAACACTAACCTGTACAAATCAACAAAATCTCACAACCTATTCAAGATTCCACGTAATTATGGTATTTTGATCCATTTTTGAGTTAATTTGTACATATGGTGTGAGATAGGGGTCCTCCTTCATTCTTTTGCATGTGGAAATCCAGTTCTCCCAGTACCATTTGTTGAAGAGACTATTCTTTACCAATTGAGTGGGCATGGTAGCCTTGTGAAAAATCAGTTGGCCATAAATGTGAGAGTCCATTTCAGAATTCTAATTAGATTCTGTTGGTTTATATGTTTATCCTTGTGCCAGTATCATGCTGTTTGACCACTGTAGCTTTGTAATAAGTTTCAAAGTCAGAAAGTGTGAGTTCTCCAACCTTATTGTTTTTTTCAAGATTTTTTTTTTTTTTTTTTTGCTATTCAAAGCCCTTTGTCCTTCCAACTACATTTGATAATTGGCTTTTCCACTTCTGCAAGGTAAGCTGTTGGAATTTTAATTGGGTTTACATTGAATCTGCAATAATTTTGGGTAGAACTGACCTCTTAACAATATTTAGTCTTCCAATCCATAAGCATGAAATGTCCTTCTATTTATTTAGGCCTTGTTTGATTTCTTTTAGCAAAGCTTTGTAGTCTTCTATGTATGAGTCATTTATACCCTTGGTTAAATTTATTCCTAGATAAGGATTGTACAACACAGTGACCCTTATTATAAACAATGGACTACAGTTAATAGTACATTATAAAAATGTTTTTCATGAATTATAATAAGTATACTACACTAATGCATGCTGTTAATAATAGGTTACTGTATTGGAAAAAAATACAAAAAAAACTTTATCAAGCAAAAAATTTCTCAAATTTTATATGAGAATAAAAAATTGTAAAGTTCTTTTTTTTGATTTTTCTCCACATCCTGTTATCAGATCACATCTAGTGTGCCAATGTATAAAGTTATACAGTGTATGACAACTACATCCTCCCTCGCTGCTGGGTACCCATGTTCACAACTATCAGCATAACATCCTAACCTGTTCCTATTTCTACTCTGCAATGCATCACCACATTGTTGTGCTCTACCCTGTACCCTGCATCCAGCTACACACCCATCCTGCAAACACAGGCTTTAGACTACTGAAGGAAATCAACTCCCAAAGTAAATCAATCAAGATATTTACATATGAGAAAAACAACAGATCACTAAGCATATCACAATGCAGACAGATATAGCCCAGCCTAACATCCAAAATAAAATATCAGAGAAGACACAGATGCTGGAATAACTAATCAAAGATGTTCATATAACTCTACTTAATAAAATAAGTGAGATGGCTAATGACATAAAGGAGATCAAGAAGACAGTAAAAGAGCATAAAAAGGAATTTGAAAGAATAAATAGAAAAACAGCAAATATCACAGAGATTAATGACACTGTTGACTAAATAAAAAACATACTAGAGGCATACAACAGCAGATTTGAAGAGGCAAAAGAAAGAATTAGTGATATAGAGGACAAGATAACTGATTTCAAACATTCAAAACAGCAAATGGCATAAAAGATGGAAAAATTTGAATAGATTTGAGGGAAATGATAGACAAAACAAAGCACACAAATGTAAGAATTATTGGTATCCCAGATGGAGAAGAGAGTAGTAAAGGTCTAGGAAGAGTAGTTGAGTTTATAATGGGGGGAAAACTTCCCAACCCTCATAAAATTCAAAAAGCCCTGTGAACTCCAAACAGAATAAATCCAAATAGGCCTTCCCCCAGACACATACTAATCAGCCTGTCAAATGTTGAAGAGAAGCAGAAACTTCTGAAAGTGGCAAGAGAAAAACAATGTATGCATACAAGGGAAACCACATAAGACTGAACTCAAATTACTCAGCTGGCACTATGCAGGTGAGAAGGCAGTGATACAATATATTTAAGATCCTGAAAGAGAAAGACTTCCAGCCAAGCATTCTGTACCCAGCCAAATTGTCCTTCAAAACTGATGGAGAAATTAAATTCTTCACAGACAAATCAGGAAAGAATTTGTCAATAAGAGACTGGCCCTGCAAGAAATACTAAAGAGGGTTCTTTCAGTTGAAAAAAAAAAAAAAAGACAGGAGAAGAAGATCTGGAGGAGGGCACAGAATTGAAGAGTACCAGTAAGGGTAACAATTTAAGGTTAAAAAGAGGAAGAGGGAAAAGAATATACAGATCTAACAAATAAAATAAAAAAGGTAATGTATAAAAGAAATGCCTTTTCAGTGATAACTTTGAATGTTAATGGACTAAACATCTCAATTAAAAGATACAAACTGGCTGAATGGGTTAAGAAATATAATCCAGCTATATTTTGCTTATAAGAGACTTATCTTAGACACAAGTATACAAATGGATTGAAAGTGAAAAGATAGAAAAAGACTTTCCATGCAAACTGTAACCAAAAGAAAGCAGGAGTAGCTATACTAATATTGGACAAAATAGATTTTAAATGTAAAGACATCATAAGAGTCAAAGAAGGACACTATGTATTAAAAAAAAAGGGACAATTCACCAAGAAGATACAACAATTATAAATGTATATGCTCCCAATCAAGGAGCTCCAAAGTATATGAGATAGACTTGAGAAAACTGAAGGGAGTGACAGATGCTTCAACAATAATAGCAGGGGACTTCAATACACCTCTCTCCTCTATAGATAGAACAACCAGACAGAAGTTGAACAACTTGGTAAATGAATTAGACATAACAGCCATAAATAGATCTTTGCACCCTAAAACACAAGGTTGTACATTCTCCTCATAGATCATATGCTGGGGTGCAAAACAGGTCTTTTATAAATTTAAAAATACTGAAGAAAATTATACAATGTATAAAATTATAATAAAACCACTCATTGTGGTTCACTGATAACAATCTTTCCATCATATACCATTTAGGTTTGATTTCTGCCTTTAGGTCTTTGATAATAACAGATTCAAAACACCAAATGGAGGCATTCATCAGCATATTAGAAAAAGAAATTATCTCAGAATCTCCAGAAATATATAAGAATCCTAGATTTGGGGGAAATCACTGGTTTCCTGGAAGGATTTTTCATTGGTTGATACATACCATGATTTTATTATAATCTAGTACAAGTCTGTAAACTTTAGGTAGGTTTTGGGGGGAGGTGATCTGACCATATTTGAGTTGCTGAAGTTTAAATTATGCCTGGATCTTGGAAAGTAGCCCTAGAACTGCCTCAGTAGCTCAACTTTACAATACTTATCTGGATTAGCTCATTCGCTGTGTGTCAAGATTTAACCAGTTTTCTGCATCTTAGCACCTTATTTCAAATAGATATGAATATCCATATATTAAATCATCATCTCCCAGATTTGTTGTACATTAAAATCTTTTAAAATCACTTGTGAAGTTCCTCATAGGGCAGATATTCTAATTTATCAAGTCTGGAGTGTGGTCTGGGAATTGGTAATTTTACAAAGCTCCTGAATGATTATATTATAAAGCTAATATTGACAACCACTTCACTAGATGAAGGCAAATCTCAGTAGGTTAGTTTTCCAAGTCAGCCATTTTCTCAAGGGAGGTTTCCATATAAAAAGTCTTTTTTATCAAACCTCAAAATATGTTCTAAACATAGAAAAATGGTTGACAATTTTTAAATAGATATAAAGTATGCCCCTGAATTAAGTGGACTGATTTTTACATCATGTGGCTTGAAAAAGTTTCTGGAGACAATCCCCCAAAATATTTATGGACCAATTGGAGGCAAAGATATTTTCAGTAAGTAATTGTCTAGGAACATTCTAAAGTAATCCTTAACTTTTTTTGAGCCACAATTTTCTTTTCAAACTGCTAAATCCTTTGGACCCTTTCACAAAATAATGTTTTTTTAAAAAATCCAAAAACAAACAAACAAAAGCAAAAATGCCTACAAAACCCATATCTGGTTAAAAAAATTCCCAAATTATATTAAAACATAATTATCTGAATACTAAAAAGTATGAGGTCTTCTTCTACTTCCACCTATGAAGGAGTAATTGGTATGGTACTTACCTTCCAACTGTAAAGGTCTAGAAATATATAAACAAATATATGAAAAACTGTTTTAAAACTTTGAACCACAGACAGCATAGAACTGTTATTCCAAAGAAGGTAAACAATAGATGTAAGCCTTATGCTCCCAGCTTTGTATCCATTTGCAATTTCCATACCACAAGAACCCATTTAGGATCCTGAGTTATCGAGGAGTTGAGGAGATGGAGATGGCATGTGGGGGAGGTCAAGGCAGGTAAAATTTGTCAGGTAAAATACTAGACAGGAGGAAGTCATGCAGAGAAATAGCTCCAGAAATCTGTGGGCAGGAGGGGAAAGTGGAGGGAAGGAGGGACTTTGGCTGCATACCAATCTGCACATGCATGTGTGAAATGCCACAGGCTGAGTAAAGTACAACTGCTAGGGAAAGAACAACTCCAAGCAACTATAAGACAACAATTCCCAGAGTTCACAAACAGGTGGGAATCACAATATCATCACATAGTTGTGTATTCATCATCATGATCATTTTTAGAACATTCACATCACTATCGAAAAAGAAATAAGAAAAAGCTCATACATCTCATAGCCCTTACCCCTCCCACTCATTGACTGCCAATATTTCAATCTACCCAATTTATTTTAGCTCTCACCTCCCTGTTATTTATTTACTAATTTATCTACATATTTTACTCATCTGTCCATACCCTTAATAAAAGGACCATCAGACACAAGGTTTTCACAATCACGCAGTCACATTGTAAAAGTTACATCGTTATACAATCATCTTCAAGAATTGAGGCTACTGGAACACAGCCCAACAGTCTCAGATTCTTCCCTTAAGCCAGTATGTAAAGCAGTGTGACAGTTCGTAAAATAAAAGCTCGATAAAAAATTACCGTAAGACCTGGCAATTCCACTTCTAGGTATATACTCAAAGAACCTGAAAGCAGAGAACCAAATAGATACTGTTATCACTGTCCATAGCAGCATTATTCACAGCAGCCAAAAGGTGGAACCAACCAAAAACTCATCAACAGATGAATGAACAAAACATGGTACATATGCACAATGGAATATTATTCAGCTATAAGAAACAATGATGTTCTGAGACATTCTGCAATGTGGATGAAATTTAAAAACATGCTGAGTGAAGTAAGCAAGGCACATAAAAACAAATACTGTATGATTTTACTTATATGAAATATCTAGAAATGGTAACTTCATAGAGACAGAAAGTAGAGATTACCTAACAGTGGGTGGGGTATGCTGGTTTGTAACTTTTATCCCAGAAATCCATGTTTTAATTCTGATCCAATCTTGTGGAAACAGCCATTTCTATTATTCCTGATTCAACACTGCGGGGCAAAAACACTTGATTAGATTATCACTGATTTCTACTGGTAAGCAAAGGTATTGTTAATACTGTTATAGTTTGTTGCCTACATTCATAATTAAAGAAAATGCTAAATTTCTTTTGAAAGTTAGTAAAAACTGAAAATGTACTTTTTCCCAACCAGGTTTATGATACCTAAATTCTTTACACAAATCCCTTTAAGTCCACAGACCCTATATCAAGAACTCTTGATTTAAAAAGCAATGGCATTTAGTTGAATGTAGCAACTGGGTAGATTTATTAACACACATTATTATTTTGTTTTTTTATCTTGCCTAATGTTAAAAGTTTTCTATTTTCATATTACTACAACTGTAATACTATTTTGTGTTATTTCAAGTCTGTTGATGAGCATTTAGACTTTCTACCTAACAAATTGCTAGAAAAATTTCTACTCACTTTAATCAGATAGAGTATAGATCATAGTTTGTCAATTAATAAAATGGGTAACTTTTCCTTAGGCCATTCTTAATCAGTGCCAGAGTGTTCAAATTCCATTGAGTACCAATAAGCTATTGCTAAAATAATACTGTATATCAAATAAACTCAAGATTTCAGGGCTTACAGCAATAAGCATTGATTTCTCACTGCACCTGTGAGATTGTTGGGATTTGCACACTCTAGGCTAGGTTTTACTGATTTCAGTTCCAACATGCAGGCTGTATCCATGTCTGCTCCATACATCTTTCATTTTCCGTAAACCAACACTCAGAACATAAGGTAAAAGTTGAAACACAAGAGGGCAATTTCTACCAGACAAACATTTCAAACTTCTGTTTGTGTCATGTGTACTAACATGGCATTTGCTAAAGTTAAGTCACAACACCAAACCATTTTGTCGAAGGGCCAGGAAGTCTACTCTTTGTACACCATGAAACCAGTGCAAAGGTATGATTATATAACTCTATTAGAGAAGAATGAAAAATTAGGAACAATGACATTCTACCATACCATTTTTAGTTATATAAAGAAACGCACCTCTGCTTCTGCCTCTGTCTCTGCCTGTACCATCTTTATCTCTCTATCTTTCTATACCTCTATCTTACTCAGCTTCAAACTTGCTGAGACCAGGGGCTATATCTGATTTATTCCCCAATGTGTATATCTAGTATAGATATGTATATACTAGAGTGGCACAAATTAAGTACTCAAAGGTAGTTGTTGAATAAATAAGTGAAATGAGTTTCCAGTAATGACATGCATCAGAATCACTTGGAGGATTTGTAAAAACATAGATTTCTGGGTCTCATCCTCAGCATTTCTGATGTAGCATGTCTTGGATGGACCTAAGAATGAACATTCCTAACAAATTCTCAGATACTGATATTGCTGATCCAGAGACCATAGTTTGAGAACTGATAGATGAATGCAGTGTAATTATTTTTAATAAAACACTTGACTATTTTCTAGACCAATGGCTCTGCATAAATAAGATAAAATAAATTAGAAAAGTAAAATCAGGAAGAACCCAAGTAAAGTCATCAGATCAAGTCACTAGAATCTGGAAACAACTGAAAATACAGAATGAAACTGGAGGAGTGAAGTTTGAATTGAACAGGAAGAGAGAGTTAGAGTGAAGTTTGAATTGAACAGGAAGGAGAATTTGAGCTTCTTGAGGGTGAAGCGAAAGGATAATAGATCAAGAACAGCCTGGAATCCAGGATGGATTCAGTTATTTACAGCCTAGGGGCTTCTATTGGATATAATTGAGACCGAGGCTGATATTCAGACAGCACACCCTGGTTTAGCCATAGTGATCAATTGTCTAGGGTGGCATCTGGTCTGATTGGTTGGTACTTGTGAGTAACAGCTCAAATGATTTGAACCTAACTTGTGCCTACAGCTCACTGAAGATTCATAGGCATGGACAATGTCCACCAAAGAATGCTCTTCTTACTGGCAAATATATAGCAACTTTGCCTGTGGCAAGGAGTTGGCCAAGTTATAGAATTTCACATCAATAATAAACTTTTCTTTTAATAAGATAACATAATAGTATACAGCTCTACAATTCCATCAGTCAATTTTGAGAAGTTTCCTTTACATGTTAGTACATAAATTTTCTCTTTTTCTACTTGATTTTGATTTGGAATCTAAGACATAATCCAGTGATATTTTGGTATGAGTGTGGTATAAGCTTAAGTTTAATTTTACCGTAATGGTTGTTTTAACTTGAATAACTTAGATCTTGATCTCGATCCACCAGCTCACTCATTTCTAACCTCTCTCTATCATTTAACACTGCTTAACCACAGCCTCTGAGTCCTTCCACTACCCCCAGATTTTTACATGGATCCTGTGATATTAATATTAGATTATTGACATGACTCTTTTGGTGGTGAAAAGTATAGGTGTCTCCTGTGTCTCTGGGAAGATCCATCAGAGTTGTTAACTTATTGTTGCCTTATCTCCCTCACTTTTTTCCTCCTCTAAGTGCTTCATACCTTCCTGACACCTTTAGCAACCCAGAATCATCCATTGCATCATTCTGCTGAAATCAACTCATTGCTATAAAACCTCATGAGGAAGAGAGCTCATTCTTGGTTCCAATAAGGTAGCTGGAAGGGAAATCCAAGCATTTGCATGTGACACAGAAGAGAGAGAAACAACTTTGTAGAAGTTTAGGATCAAAAAAAATCTCATGAGATAGAGAAAGAGAAGAAAGAAGAGACTGTTATTGGGAGTAGAAGTTAGATGTGAGGGGAGAAGTATTGATGCAGCTGTCAGGGAATGCCAAAAGGCCCTTGATGTGGAGTACACAGGTAAGTAGCTAGGAGGCTTGTTACCTCTTAGGTAGCCAAGGGTATATATTTATTATCATCTTTATTGATGTTACTTCCTACTGCTCACTGACCTCTTATGTGTCAGGTCTTTATTTATAATCTCTTGTTTAATGCTCATAAAAATATCACTTTATAACTATATAGAATGAGGCTTTGAGAAATTGAGTAAGTTGGCCAAGGTAACTCAGTAAGTGGTAGTGATAAAATCAAACACAAACCTGTCTGAATCCAACCTCTGTGTTCCTGATTACTGCTTTTATTTCTATCATGATTAGTATTAAAAGGACACTAAGGAGATAAGAAGAGAATTAGGTATTTCCCCCTAATTTGTGCAGCAGCATGATATTGGACCAAGAATAGGCTGTTCTCAGGAGGTCAGCTATACATCCTTAAAGGTATATGGATATGAGGGAAATAGTAAGGTCTATCTTTAAGCTAAATATATTAGATTTACTTTTGCTCTATGTACCTATAATTTTGAACCTATGTTCTGATCTCTTATCACCTATTATCAAGTACTTTTTATGTTGCACTAGAGAAAATAGTTCTGAAAATGTCAGGGTGGCTTATTAAAGGTGTGTATTAGAGAGAGGACATTTCAAAGCTTGAAGGAAACTTAGAGGTCATCTTAGGTCAAGTTCTTCATATTGCAGAGAAAGAGGTTAAGGGCTATTCCCAAGTTACAAGCCTAATGAGTGACTGAACTGAGATCAGAACCTTGCTCTCTGTCCAGGGTTCTTTGCACTAAAACTATAGCTGCCTTGATTCAGGAGAAGATGGGAAAAGCCCTGAGCCTGATGCAATAGCAACAAACAAAATCCCAAGTTCTCCAGTGATTGCAGTGAAAGTAGAGGAGCTGCTGTGCTGGATCTGAGTCAAAAAGTTGGATGGATTCTAAGTAGTAAATTTATTTTACTTGCTGGGAGAGGATAATGATTCTCTGAACAAGTGCCATACAAGGACTGTTTTTTTTTCCTAGTGTGATCTTTTATAAAGACTTAGAGTAAGTGTAAAATTACATGATTGGATTCAATTTTTAAGTGCATAACTCCTAATATCTTTTCCTAAAGCTCTTTGGATTTTGAAAATTTTTTTGCTTTTATCAAATTTCTGTTCAAACACTTCAGGTAGTCCCATAGATTATCTAATAAAACAACTATCTAATAATGTCCTTACCAAACAACTTGGTTTTCAAGATTCCCCACAGTCTGATCATGCCCACCTTTCCAACCATAGTTTCTACTATTTCTCTACATAAAATCTATAATCAAGCCAAAAAAGGACACCTTGAATTTCCTGATTGTGCCTATTTCCACTATCCTATTCATTTGTTCATGGTATTCTCACTAAATAGAATGTCCACTCCACTAACCCATGGTCCATATTCATTAAAATCTTACCCATCCTTTAAGGCCCAGATAAAAAACATTTCCTTCACAAAGTCTCTGCTTTCACTAGGCAGCAATGATCTCTTTGAAACAAGTTTTATTGACTTTTATGCAGTAGGCTTGTCTGCCAACCCCACCTCCAAATGGCTATGGTGTCTGGCACTGAGGGAAATGCTTGGGAAGAGGATATGAAAAAGTGGATCTTTCTGGTTTTGACCTTTTAAAAAGTTGATTTTCTGTTATTACAGATATGTTAAATCAGTACTACACCACCATGGACAGATTTTCATTGAAAAAGAACTTCCTGGGGCTAACTATAATTAAATGACTTAATCACTTTTCTATATAACCGGGTTAAGCCATTTCAAAACTTTCCCATTCTATTTTTATTTTAATGAAACCACTTAAATTAAGAACAATTTTTCGCGTAAATTTTACAACAAAGATTAAATTCATTCATTAGTTCAATATTAGAAGCTAAAATACCCTGTATTGTCATTTTTCTTTTGTGTCTACTGTTTCCTGTGAACAAAAAGTACCAATTTTTTGAGCCAAATTTTGCAGATCTACATTTTCAAGTTTTTAAAAATATTTCCATCAATTTTAGTCATTAGTAAATATTAAATGCAAAACTTAAGTAATCAGTTTTATTCGGTAGTGATTACTAATACTAGAAGGGCTCATTATGGATTGGATAAAAGATTAATAGCTGCTCTTTAATTTTTGACACAAAGAATAAGTCAAAGATATAGAGTCTGAGGCATTATGGGGACTAAATATTGGGGTCAAAACATTCTGCTTTAGTGTAAAAATGGGTTGCAATCAATATTATACAGTGACTACCAACCGAGGAAAATATCTTCTTTCCTGGATTGATGCTTCTTTTGTTACTAAATGCATCTTGGTTTATGTGGAGGGTGCATTAGTTTCCTTACTTGTTTCTCTCTCAGACTAGCCCTTTTTTAACCCAGACTATCAGCCCTGACCCTCTTGCTTTCTCTTAAAACTCTCCCAGTCAGCCCTGTCTGTCCTAACCTTTACTCATATTTCATTTTGTTTCACTTTATTTTATGTGTATCTTTGTAACATGTTGTACTCTAGTTTTGGATTATTTAAACTACAGAAATGCATTTAGCTTGAGATGGCTTCCTGTTTGTTATTGACAAAGGAGAGCGGTATAATGTGGTGAGTGCTGAAGAGCATGGACTTGAGAGCTAGGCTGCCTGGGCCTAAATCTTCTTTATCATTCATAAATGATCTGAACTTGGGCAAGTTACTTGATCTCTTTCTGTATTTATTTATTTTTTTTCATATGTAATATGAAGACAATGACAGAAGCTACTTCATCGGGTTTTTTCCAAGGATCAAATAAATGTATGATGCTTAGAATAGTGCCTAAAACATAGTATTAGATAGGTGTTAGCTATTACTATTCTTTGTTTACCTTCAACTCTCTGTTTTTAAGATATGACCATATTGCTGTGACACACATGATCCATCACTTCTAATTGCTGCCCAGTGTTCCATAGTGTGCACCTACTTTATTTATTTGTTCAATATCCTATTAACGAATGCTTAGACTGCTTTAAAACCCATGTATTACAAACCAAGCTGTAATGAACGTATCCTCTTATAGGCCTGTGTCAGAATTTTTCTGGTATTATGGGTTCATAAGATGTACCCATATTCCATTTCATTAATTACTTTCAAATGTTTTTAGAAGAGTTGTACCAATTTATACACTGACAGCTGTATATTGTAGCAACTCCATTAACATAATTAGGCTTCATTGGCTTCTATTCTCATTTCTAATACAGGACCTCCATCCATGTATTCTTGCTTAATTATTTCTCAGATCTCAAAGATATCACACATGTGCTCATGATAGATAAGTTTGTTCTGCCACTTTGTGTTATAATTATTTACTTCCATTTCTCTTCTAGCAAACTTCAGTGCAATTTCCAGTCTTCACACACAACTGTCTGAGAGGGCCTTACAGCTGCTGTGGCTATACTGCCAATTATGAGAATCTTTTCGCTGATGCACTAGACAATAATTAAGTGCTTCCGGAGATGGTGACATTGACCTCCCCCTCTGGTTCTGCCTTTCTCTGCTACCTGGGAGAAATTGCCCCTCCTTCTACCTCTGCCCTACCTGTGCGCCATCATTTCTATTCTTGATATTTCTCTGTCCTTGAGGTTCCAGAGCTACATTTTGTTCTCTGGATCCCACAATGTGCCAAAGCCATGGCATTTCCATTCCTAAGCAGCAAGAATGCCTGGCTCCTTGTCTATGTTTCCTTCTGTTTAGACTGAGAGACTAGTGTGTTTGTGTGCACGTGTGTGCATGCATGTGTGTATGGGTGTGTGTGATGTTTTATATGGAAAACTGTTCCCTTAGTTTCTTCTTGAAGCCCTTTACAACCTCTAAGATTCAGCTCCCTCTCTCTGTCTTGGTATGTGGACTTCTGGTGACAAGTGAGAAAATTTTGTGTAGCATACCGGTAAGAGATATTTTAAAAATTGAGTCAATTCAAAGTCAGCATAATGAAATGTATTGAGGAAACAATAATTTACTCGGCGTGAGATATAACAAAAATTGTGAAATTGTCATGCAGGGTAACTGGAGTTTGAGAAATACTAACTTTGGATAGGTTCTATTCTACAATTTTTCTCAGTCCCTAACATACATAGTCTTCTTGATGACATACCTCTCTAGTCCTCCAAATATGCTCAGAAAAGTCCAAAGCTCTTGACAGAATATAGTTTAGACTTAACTAGGGCTCCACCCCTAATCCCACCTGAAACCAGCTGTTGGGATCCTTTTCTGTGATTTTAGTCCTGGGTATGTAAAATTATCTTTCCACTGCATAGTGTTTCCTTCTCTATCTTTGATTCTTAGAGTTTATTTCACCTCAATGCAACTCGATTTAATATTTAGTGAGAAGATACCAGGCTTATATTAGACAAAGCATTTTCATTTTGAAATAATTTTAGCCTTATGGAAAACTTACAAATATAGTGCAGAGTGTTTCTTTATACTCTTCAGTAAAGACATTTAGTTGCATTCGTCTGATGTTTTCTCATGATTAGATTGAGATTATGCATTTTTTAGCAAGAATGTCACAGAAGTGATGTGTCCTTAGGTGCACCTTATCAGGGGTACATGATGGCTATGTCTTATTACAGATGACACTAACCTCCATCACTTGGTTAAGGTGGTGTCTACTGGATTTCTCCACTGGTGATTTACTATTTTTCTTTTTGTAATTAATGAACACCTTGGGT
The DNA here is from genome assembly GCF_023851605.1 of Tamandua tetradactyla. Classification (NCBI taxonomy): domain Eukaryota; kingdom Metazoa; phylum Chordata; class Mammalia; order Pilosa; family Myrmecophagidae; genus Tamandua; species Tamandua tetradactyla. The sequence continues at coordinate 188,815,569 of NC_135327.1, forward strand.
GAGATAGTCTGAGATACAAATATCTTGTTAAAATATCTATTCAACTAGATAGTTTTCATATAAATATCCTGTTTCTCAAACTTTCACCCACTAATTTTAACATCCATCATTGGATTTTGTCTGCACAATTATTATCGTGGTATTCTAATCATTTTTATTGCCTTCATTCTTTTTACATTTATTAATTGGAATCCTTATGTAATGAAGAGCTGTCATTTTCTGGGTTAAAATCCAATACTCCAATAATCCATTGGATTATAATTATATATTTATAACTGGGTTATATAATTATAATATATAATTATAAAAATATAATTATGATTGGGTTTTCACTGAATACAATTATTATTTATTTATTCATTTTTTTGCTCAAATTATTCCAGTTTTGGCCATTGGGAACTCTTTAGTTTGTTTCCTGCACCATTTCAGCATGGCCCTATCCTGTTTAGAGCACTTCTGTATGTTCTGGCACCTCAGGATACTCCAGGATCATCTTGTATTTTCTGTGTCCCAGACTTAGGATTAACCATTTCTCTAAGGAAACTGGTACTTTTATTGGTTACTAGTATTTAGAAATTAAGATGTGGGCATGTGATGGTTTGGAGTTGTAGGTAGCTCAGAAAAACATGTTCTTAAACATAATTCATTCCTGTGGGCATGAATACATTGTAAGAAGGGCTTTTTTTTAATGAGATTACTTCGGTTAGGGTATGGCCCTCCCCAGTTAAGATGGGTCTTAATATTATTACTAGAGTCTTTCATTAGCAGAATGAGACAGACAGAGAGAAAGTCACCAGAAGCAAGAAGCTAGAATTCGACAGAATCTGGAAAAGAAAGAAGAGGCCAGGAGAGGCAGCTGGGAGGATTGCCATGTGAAAGAGGAGTCAAAGACCAGGGAGTTCCAGCAGCCAGCCACAGAACACCAGTCTTTAGAAAGAAAGCATCACCTTAATGACATCCTGATTTGGACTTTTTCTCAGTCTCAAAACTATGAGCTAATAAATTCCCATTGTTTAGGCCAATCCATTGCTTGAGCAGCTGAGGAAACTAAAGCAGGTTGCTAAGTATGCTCATTTCCACTGGATTGCTTCTAGGCCCTCTCAGCAGACAGAGCTAGGAAATATATGTATACATTAACCTATGCATATGCATAGATCTGTATTTATTTCTGATAAATATATATATACATGTATATAAATTTTTAAAACTATTAAAGTATGTGTATGAAAAAAGAATAGCAAAGAAAGCTAAGAAAACAACCATGATTTCAAGCTAATACCTCTTATTCAATCCAGCACAACAAGATTTATTCTGGCCTTCCTTTTTCTTTATTTTCAGCTTCTTTCTTCAACAGTGAAAATCAAGGTTCTGTAAATTCCACTTATTCATTTGTTCTACACAAGTATATACTTAGAAAATATTCAAATTGCTAACCATACCCCTCTAAGAAACATATTTACCAAGTAGACTACAGTATTTGTTTACAATCCCTTTTGTCCTTAGCCTTAAAATATCCCTTTGAAACAATGCTTTACAAGGTGACTGTGCTGGTTTGAAAGGATGTATGTACCCTAGAAAAGCCATGTTTTAATCCTAATCCCATTTTGTAAAGGCAGCCATTTCTTATGTGATTTAATCAAGAGTGGTTGTTAAACTGGATTAGTTGGAGACGTGTCTCCACCCATTTGGGTGGGTCTTGATTGGTTTACTGGAGTCCTATAGAAGAGGAAACATTTTGGAGAATGAGAGAGATTCAGAGAGAGCAGAGCAGAATGACATAGCCACAGAAGCAAAGTCCACCATCTCAAAAGCGACGTTTGGAGATGAAGAAGGAAAATGCCTCCTGGGCAACTTCACGAAACAGGAAGCCAGGAGAAGAAGCTAGCAGGTGATGCCATGTTCGCCATGTGCCCTTCCAGATGAGAGAGGAACTACGACTGTATTCACCATGTGCCTTTCCAGATGAGAGAGAAACTCTGAACTTCATTGGCCTTCTTGAATCAAGGTATCTTTCCCTGGATGCCTTAGATTGGACATCTCTATAGACTTGCTTTAATTGAGACATCTTCTGGGCCTTAGAACTATATTAACAACTTATTAAATTCCCTTTTAAAAGCCATTCTATTTCTGGTATATTGCATTCTGGCAGCTAGCAAACTAGAACAGTCACTTAGGTTATTTCTTTTCTTCTCCATCACCTTCAGTGTAGTTAGAAAGTAATTTTGAAACAGAAACTGCACTACTATAGGCATGAAGATTTTTAAAAGCTAAGTTCTTTCAGTTATACGACCACTTAATTTATAGCAAGCCCCTCTGGTTTGCCTCCCAAATCTATCTGTATATCATTTCTTTACTAATGTATGTAAAGTAATTGTGGTCTTCAATTCCAGTATTTCTGTTTGGCTCTTTTTAAAAATTCTATCTGTTTGTAAGATTCTCTATTGTTCATTCATTATTTTCCTGATATTGTTTAGGTTTTTGTGTTTTCCTTTAGCTCTTTAAGATTATTGAAAATCATTTTTTGAAGTCTTTATCCACTGTGTTCAAAGTTTGGTCATCTTCATTGATGGTTTCTTAATTATCTTATTTCTTTGGATAAACCATTATTTACTGTTTCTTTGATTGTAATCTTTTGTTGCACACCATGCATTTTATTAGTTTAATGTGTTCACTCTAGAATTTATTCCCTGAGCTGTATATTCTCCTTACATTTTTTTTTCCCAGCTAGTGATGTGATGTCACAGATATTTCCTTGAGTGTCAGGAGCTAACACAAAAAAATAAACCAATGCAAAAAATCCCCTACTTTTCATAGACTTAAAAATTTGGTTTTGTTCCGGCTAGTGTTCTCCTGCAGAGTTCAGCCCTCCTAAGATAATCAGCCTGAGATGAAAATTTAATTCTGTCTTTTCTAAGCCTGCATCTTATCCTGGATTTGTGCTTGCTCATGACTTTAGGAATTACCCTGTTTATAGGAGTCTGCTCCCTCTTCCATATAGAATTGATTTTCTCCTCTTTCCAAGTGTTCTATTGTTCTGGTAATCCTTAGTCCCAGGCCACTTTGACTTGTTTCTTACACTGCCTTCTGTTTGCAGGGCAAGTGCTGGAGGGACAAGCCAGAGATGAGTTTCTTGGTTGGATTTTTTAGGCTGCCACAGGATAGATTAGCACTGACATACATGGGCAACAGCATGCACAGAACAGAGCAGAGACCCACATTGGGAGTACCGCTTCACCTCCTGTTGGGGAGGGGTTGGGAAGAGGTGAGAAAGGGCACTTACTATATATTTTTTTATATAACAACAGAACTTATTAGGAAGGTAATTAAAAGATTATTAGAAATGAGACATAGTTATATCACCAGATGGGACAGCATCAACACCAGAAGAGGAGTTGGTCTCTGGGGAATCTCAGAGACAGCATTCAAGGTCTGACTATAAAAATCCACAGTAGAGCATTCTCTCTCCCTTGAGATTCTCTAGCCTAACTGCTTGCATACAGTTTACATGGTACTTTGCACATAGTGGCTGGATCCCAATTAGCTTACGTGACTAGGCCCAGGTAGTCCTCTAAGAACTGGCTAGGGACCAAGAGGAGTTTCCTGGGACCTAGATAACTCTTTTTATCAAAATAGATCTCTTTCTGGGAGGATAGCCAGTCTTCCCAGATAGAGTGCACATTTCAACAATTTATTACCAAGGTCACATAATGGCCACCTCAGTTAAGCATGACAAACTCTACAACAATGTATTATTAAGGTCACGTAAGGGCAACCTCAGTTGAGTATAACAAACTCTACAATAATTTATTATCAAAGTCATGTAATGGCCGCATCAGTTGAGCAGAATAGACTCCACAAATGTAGTTTTCCCTTTCTTTTGGCCCTTAGAGTCTGCTCTTTTCATGATGTAGGCCATGGTCATCTTCAGGGCACATTTAAACAGATAAAAACAAAGGAATTCAGGATAAAGACACATCATTCACGTGGTCTGGGTATCACTTGGCCAGAACAGCAGCACTAGATACTAGGAACAGATTCACTTACAGCAACAGTATTAGTATTAGTAACAGGTCCATCCGATCTGGGGCAAGAAAAGAAACATCACCTGGCCAGTACAGTATTCTTAGAGTAATAGATTAAGCCATCTGGTCTGGGGCAAGAAAATAAACATCACCTAGCCAGTATACTCACTAAGCAAACTTGCTACCCTGTTCTAGAGCCAACAACAAAACAGAAAGCATTACCCAGCCAGTACAGTATTTTCATACTCGCTACTCTGGTCTGGGGCAAACAACAAACACAAAAAGCATCATCTAACCAGTACAGTATTCTTTTTATAATCACCACCCTGGTCTGAAGCAAAAAAACAAGCACATTCCCCAGCCAGTATTGTGTATTTTTAAATTCACTACCCTGGTCTGGAGAAAACACAAAAGACAACAGCAGCAGAACAAGCAACAGAGAATTAAAGATGTTATTATACTGCCTGATGTTAATGCTAAACACCAAGTACCAGTGGGAGAGGTCCACCATGACTGCAAAGGGTCTTGGGAAAGGGTATGTATGACTATTACATCTTCAGCTATTTTTTTGTAAAGCATTTTAATAGAATTTTGATTATCAGGAATATATATATATATATAACATTCTACATGCATAACAGCACAAATTCCTTTTTGAGCAGTTGTTGGATTTAACCAGGTTCAGTTCTGTTCAGTGGTTGGTGTTATTCACCAGAGAAGACCTTCAGCCACATCAGTTGGCAATTCAGCACAGATCCAGCAGTGAGAGACGTTATGCATTAGGGCATAGGTATGAGTCCATGACGTTAGACTATTAGTCACTCTTCTGGTAATCATTCAGTTGAAGATGATGAACACTGTAACATACTGAGCATAGCTTCTGTGCCTAAATGTCCAGATTGCCGATGCACTCATTATGCAAGAGTGGAGTCTTCTTCAGTAACGATATTCACAGCAATCTTTGCCAAGGCATCTGCAGTAGCATTATACTCATGTTCAGGTGAATTAAGGGTCGAGTAGGCATCTGAAGATGTCTTCATCCCACTTGGGTCCAACTCAGATCATCCTTGGACCTTGCAAAACTTCATTTCTCCAGTCTCCTATGGTCTCACTGGCCCATTTCCAACCAAGTCAGAGTGCCATCACCAAGATGCTTTGTTTTTTTGTCCACATCCTTTCAATACGGCCCTGGTTCCATAGGTGCTCTTTTCTCCTCACCAACAACTCTGGTAACACAGCCTCACACCTGGGCCAGAGAACTTGGAACTGCAACTGGCACAGGCAGGGGTGAGGACGATAGGATGCATGTGAGGTGGGGTGGGGTGACTCTCCTACTATTTTTAAAGATACATTTTCTTGATTCAGAACTGGCCCAGTCACTGTAACCTTTTAACTGTTTTCTTAAATTTTGAGGAAGATAACTCTACCAGCTCTTGGTAGTTGTTCAAAGATTCTGTAGGGAAACAGCACCCTGGAACATCATGTACTACCATCTGGGTTGACCAGTAGATCCCATGGGATTTTTATCTTATCTTCCTAGCAAAGAACAGAAGATCTCTTGCTTATTCATTCCCAAGGGAATTTGACCAATCAGCTATATATATTTATTTTGTATCAAATATGTACAAAATAAGGCCAGGGCCAGACTACAAGAAGATGTGAAATGCAATTACTTAAATCATCATGTAGCTATTAAACTTTGAAGTCACTTCAACAGCTTTCCCCAACCCTAATACATAGTATTTTACTAACTCACATAATACATGTGAGTTAAGGTTTAAACATATGTTTGTCCTTAAAGGGAGGGTTGAGGACTTTTGTCTGAGTGAATTGCACACCACAAGTCCTATGGCATAAACAAAATTGTTTCTCCCTCTTTAATCTAGGTTCCACCACCCCCGATGAATCCCTAGAAACTTCCCAAAGTGAAATTTAAAATGTATTCACTTTACTCTGCATAAAAAGAATTATTTATACTTCTTCAGAGCAATTGATGATAATTGCTCTGACCTTATCATCAATGCTGTTCCTGACAATTAAAAATTTAGTAAGAGTCCATGTTAAAAAAAACAAATTTGAATTTTTTCCTCTCCTCTATTCAGGCATGGGTTAGGGGCATGGAGTGAATCTAAGGGGAGAAGAGAACTTGTACACAGATGCAGTTCAGCTTTTTGAAAAAGAGATGTTTATGTGCTATCACTCATCAAGCTGTATTAGGCTTTTGATCAATTTCTAATTAAAGAAAACATAAATTCTCATATGACAAGGGAAAAATATCCCAAGTAAGGCACTAAAAGTACTGTCTCTGTAGTTTCTAATCTGTCAAAACAAATCAATAAATTTACCACTAATTTTAATCTAGATCTTTAAAGGATTTGCTATTTAGTTAAGAGAATTCCCAAAAGTTTTTCCTGAGCTTTTATTCTATTGCCTGAGATCATTTTGGGAAAAGAAATATGCTTTAGATCATTTGGTGAGAAGATGACTAATGTTAATTTCATTTCAGACTCTATAAATAAATTTTTATATTGTTCATTTGAGATGGATTTATTACTTTCAGATTTTTGCTCCTATATAGCATAATAATTGATCCCATATTTCTTAGATAAACCACTAAGAAATATATCACCGTAATGCTGTGTAATTCTATAGGAAAAGGAGGTATTTATTTGTCAAATGCTAAACATAAATTTGTTTAAATCAAATGACTCTTGAAGGCAGGTGAGAAGGAAGAAGGGGGACACTTGATTCTGAAATAAGAATAAAACCAAGTTCATGTAAATGACCAATTAATGGAAAGCTCAGTTTATCCGTTGACAGGTATCTCCAATTTACATAATTAAGTCTGTTTCTCAAACCAGGTATTCATAAATAAACTCTGGGTTTGTTTTATGTTTTTCTTCTATCATATAAATCACATTTATGGGTTAATCCATTCACAGAGCTAACCACTCTCTTCATATATGAGGAAACCGAGAACAGAATAGAGAGACATCATCCTGGTGTCTTTAGCTACTTTTCAACTTTCTTAAAAACTGATACCATATTTACACACCTAACTTTGCTTACACCCTTCCCTGATTTTAAGCAGATATTTATCTCTATGAAGAATATTGAGGCTGGGACAGAAATCCCTGCCAATATGTCACTACATTTTTTTCCATGAAGACTTGGTGGATCTGGTAACACAGCTCTTCAGGATCCTTCTTTCTTGTTTAAGATTGTGAAAACTTGCAGTAGTTTAGCTGGCTCTCATGTTAGAATGTTTTCCCTATTGTGTGTCTCCTCCTTTGCAACACAGATTTTGAATTTATGTTTCCCATTTATTGTTCAAGAAAAGGAGTAACAGAAAATATTGTAATATAGGCCAAGGACATGGTGTCAAGTGAGGAACATCACTGATGTGTGCCTTTCCTTTCGTGAGAAAGAATTTAACAAATTGAGATGAGCTAGAATGGGGACTGCTTATTAGTGGGTGGCAGGGCCACACAGCAGAAAGAAGGCTGGTCTAGAAGTCCAACCTAAGACATAATTCTAAATCTGACACCAGTAATGCAATGCCTGGGACCATTTATTTTTATCTGATACAGAAGAAATTGGCTTAGATTAGTAATTGGCAAACTCAAGCCATTAAGGGCCATGTAGGTAAAATGAAAGTATGAATGGTTATGTATAAGACAGTAGGGAGTTAGATAGACTGTGGGAAGTACTCACATATCCTAGACATAGTCAAATTAAAATTTGTTGAAAACACTTTACAAGTATTGGTGAGGATGCAGAATAACTGGAAGTCTCCTGTATTGTTGATGAGTATATAAATTAGTTCAGTTATTTTGGAAAACTCTGGAAGTTAAAAGCATATTAATGAACTATAACCTGTGACCTAACAATTTAATTCCCAGGCAGACAAACATCAGAAATTAGTACTTATGCCCACCAATGACATGTACAAGACATTCATTATGACTTTATTCATAGCCCCAAAGCACTATGCGATTCCATCTATGTAAAGTTTAAAAAATAAGCAAAACTAAGTTGTGGTGATGGATGTAAGAATGTACTTATTTGGGATTATTTTGGAAATATGTTCTGTGATTGGGATATGGTTACATAGGTATATATACATAGAAATTTACTGAACTGTATACTTAAGATTTGGGCACTGTACTGGATCTAAACTATTCCTTGATTTTAAAAAAAAGGGGAGTGAGAAAAAATAGAAACAAACAACAATCAAAGAAAGAAAGAAGGGAAGAAAGAAGAAAGAATGGGGGGGGGGAGCCCATATCTGTAGATGGAATTCTGCCTAGAGACTGCTGTTGTGCTGTCCCTCGATTATGTGATCTCTAAAATCCTTTTCAGCTATAACAGTCAATGATTGTTGAAATAAGAGAAAAAAAAATAAGGTGAAAATTTGGGAATGGCAAAGTAAAGTTAACACCAACTTTTATGGCCCAACATTATGATTGTCAGTGGACCCATTAACAAGAAAATGGTTCTAACCATAAAAATTCCAAATTGCTGTGTCAAGTCCCCACTTTCCTTACTCGAAAGCTATGGTTATCTTGTGCATCATAACACTGACTGTAAATTAAGAACCTCATTTTATTTCTTCCATCTGCAGGGACCAGTGCTTAAACAGGGTGTGTTGGAAATGAATTTTACAATTCAAATTCAGTTGCACAAAATCTTATCACTGAGCAAAAATAAAAAGCTTCCCCCAGCTATTATAATCAGAACAAAATCCTGAGTTTACAGATTAACTCTATGTAGTCACTATAACCAGAGTGATTCAGATTAAACTCATATTCAAACACCTAAGAAATTTAGAGGCAAGTAAAACCAACTGTTTCTTTATTAGTATATTAGAAATGAGGGAAGGAGATGCCACCAACACATTCAGTAGAACATCACCTTCTACCCCCAGATTCAAACAGAGACAGAAATTCACAAAGTCACTCCTTAAAAGAAATTATAGAAAGTTTGAAACTTATACCTTGGCATGATTAGACTTTTTTTTTTTTGTATAAATATGTCCTTTAAAATAAGATGAAATACCTCTTGGAGTAAAAAGGAAACTAGAACTTGTAATAGGTATCCAGGATTTTAACCTCTACCTCTCATTTAGCTCCCAAACATCATTCCTGTTCTATAGAGGAAGAAAGTGGGCCTCCGTGAAGATAAATATCTAGTCTTTCGTGGGATAGCCAAGATTCACCTTGACTGTGTCTGAGTCTATATACTGTTTTCCCTCTACTAAAATATGCACACACATATTTCTCATCCTGCTGGAATTAAATATAGCACTCAAAGTTTGAAAAGGAGGTTATTCAATATTGCTGGATTTTAAAAGTTCCCTAAATGCTACCCAGTGCCAAGAGGGAAAGCCAATATCTCAGAAAACAGAATTAATACGCAGCACATTTCTGAGAAGTTAGAGAAAGAACAGAAATCAATAGACTAAGATTTAATCAAGATAAATGGAAAGAAATTCACTAAGGAAAGAGTGAATCTGAAGAAAAAGGAATAGAGTGCTAGCCAGAAAATTATAAGTTAGGAGTCATTACTGGGGGAAAAAAAGGCTTTAAGGTATTAGAAGTCAATACATTTGATGTGTGTTTACAATGAGATGTTATTGCAAAAAAGGGTGAATGTCATATGAGAAAGAATTAATTGGTATTTCATATATAACTGGGGAGTAACTATCTCTCTTTTTTATCAGCTTGCTGGATCTATATACGAACTACAATGTTCAGTTGTTCTATGGCTCTTAATTTGTGTTCCTTAAAGTAGTTCCAAATTTAAAAACCAATACAAAACAATAACAATAATCCATGCAGTTGGAGAACTGTAGGGACTAATACATCACAATGGAACACGTCTTCTTCCTCACACACAAACCAATCATCCTTAGGTACCTTTCCTATTTTTCTTTCCTCTGCCTGGATCTTACTTCCTCCATTCTCTAGCTATAGAAATTAAATTCACCCAGTCTCAAAGGTAATCCCACTGGTGATGATTTTCTTGATTTCTGCTGCTGTCTGCAATATGCTGCTTTGCTTTCTGTCTTCTTTCCCTCCCCTGAGATAGAGAATGGGGTGTGTGCTGGTTTGAAAGTAGTATATAAAAGTCATGTTTTAATCCTGACCCAATCTTGTGGATACAGCCACTCCTTTTAATCCTTATTCAGGACTGTAGTTTGGAAATTTGATTAGATTAACTCCATGGAGACATGACACATCCAATTGTGGGTGTTTCTTTTGGTAACATGGAGATATGACTCGGCCCATTCCACGTGGGGCTTGATTAATTTATTGGAATCCTTGAAAAACAGGAAATATTTTGGAGAGAAACTTCAGAGCTGACAAAAATGACAAAGCTGACAGAAACTTCAGAGCAGAGCTGACACAGATGCTGAAACTTGGAGAAGAGATGCGGAGGTCTGGAGATGCTTGGAGCCCAGCAGACATCACCATGAGATGCCAAGAAAGCCAGAACCTGGAGAGAGCCAAGGGAAGCCAAGAGATGAAGACCAACCCCAGAGAGGCAAAGTGAAGAACCCCAATAGGAACAGAGGCTGAAGGCATCAGAAACCAGGAGCAAGGGACCAGTAAATGCCAGCCAAGTGAATCCCCAGCTGACAGAGGTGTTCCTGATCCATCGGCCTTTCTTGAGTGAAGGTAACCTCTTATTGGTACATTAATTTGGGCACTTTCATTTCCTTAGAACTGTTAACTTTTAATTTATTAAATTCCCCTTTATAAAAGCCATTCTATTTCTGATATACTGCAACTGGCAGTTTGCAAACTAACACAGGGTGGGTTGAAAGTACTGGAGTGGGAGAGAAAATGGAGGGACAGTGGGTTGATCTGGGAAAGGCTAGGTCCAGAAATTGAGGTTTCAGAAGTACCTGCATTTAAGAGAAAAAGTTCTAGCATAGGAACATTAAGTAGAGAGTATGTTCTGTGAGAGGTGCTGTAGAGGATCCAGAAATGTGTGTGGGAATGGGTGACCTAGACTGATCTCCTTGAAGGCATATCACTAGATCACTGTGCTAGTTATGTATTTGTCTTTTAGCTCCAAATGCTTGATCAAGGAGGCCAGAACATAAGACTAGATAAACAAGTTTCATTGATTTAATGGCTCTTTTTTAGGACATGGATATAATACCTTTACAGGGACCCCAGGAGGGGAGGTGTACTCTTGCCAGGGCACAAGAGAATACTGGGAATACTGCTTCTCAATATACTGAATGATATGAAGCTGCCAGCTTTGAGAGGTGCACATAGCAGGAAAGGACTCTGCACATGATTCATACTGCAGTGCCAACAGCCCTGGCACTTAGGCCATATGATCCAACAGACACTTTGTATGATATCTTTGGTATTAGTGATAGGAAAAGAGAGAGTGTGGATTTTATGGCAAGTACCAGTGAAAGAATCACAGCACAGGTGCCTGGAATTTGAAGCAAGACCATACCACTTGCAGCAGAGAATTATGTACCTTTTTAGAAACAGTTCCTGATTTGGTGGTGAGGAGACTATATCCAGGAAATGTTAATGGGCCCTGGTCAATATTGAATGATTAATTATGAGGCATCATTGATCATAATTCAGGAACTACTCATGATGAACTATGTTAGATCAACCAAGTATAAAAGTCAGGTCTGAAAGCAGTCCATCATAAGACAGAAATGGTACCTCTGGAATCAGGCCTGGGAAGGACCAGAGGACATGAATAAGTTGCATATTCTGGCATACCAGACATCGATGACAGCAGCATAAGCAGTCCTTTCACAGCTCACCCCTGTGGTCATATGGCAGGCCTCACATGACCAGCTGAAGGAAGAGAAAAAGCCCAAGCTTAGTTTATAACCATTCACTCACTAAGTATGTGTATGCAAGTTGAAAATGGTTGGTAGCTACATTATGGCTGCAATCAAAGGTGGCCTTGGGAAGAGCAGAAAGGGAATATCTCTCTATGGGCAGAGTTATGTGGAATAAGTGAATCAAGGTGAGAATATATTCAAATTCCTGGGTAGTGGTCAATAGTCTGGCTAGCTGGTTAAGGGAAGAAAATAAGTAGAAGATCAGAGATAAAGAGGTCTGTGGTAGAAGCATGTGGATGGACTTATTGGAGTGGGCAAAAAGTATAAAGATTTTTGTATCACTATTAACACCTACCAAATGCTTTCACCTTGGAAGAGCCACTTAACACCAAGCAGACAAGATGATTTGGCCAGTCAGGTTTCATCAGCCATTCTAGATTTGGCCCAATTAATTCATGATTGCAGTGACCACTGTGGCAGATATGGAGACTATTCATCAGCATGGACTACCATTTGCCAATGCTTAACTAGCTACTAATCACTCTCAATGTCCAACCTACCACAAACACACCATAGCCAAGTTCCTTAGATAGCACTGTTTCTCAGTGAGTCTAATTTGGTGGTCAAGGGTTTGTCTGATTCACAGTGCCATAGACCAGCACTGTTGTCTAGGTGCTTACAGAATGCCTGATCTATAGACGTGGAATCCCACGTAATAAAGCATTTGAACTAGGGACCTACTTCTAGAAAAGGAGGTGCAAGAGTAATTTCTACACTATCTAGAAATTACTGGCTTTTTAGAGCCTAAGAATAGCCTTCTGACTACATATCAGAAATACCGGGCTGGAGGTAAGAGTAATATTCTGAAAGGATGGAGTGCCATCATTAGGATGCAATATTTGCATTAAGTTAGGGGTACCTGTGTTGATCTCTTCACAATGGAAGAATATATGGTGAGTAGTAGGAGTGATAAGTGATAAGCCTATCTTAACACTTTCAATGACACACAGAGAAGCTTGTGCTTCCCATCCCTGTAATTCTTGGCTCTGCAGTGTTAGTTCCTGCTCTAAAAGCAGGTGTACTTTTGCCAAGAGACATAGTAAAATTCCCATTTAAGTCTGAGCTAGAGCTGCCACTGGAGCTTGTGTCCAGGGTCTGGTAGACAGGAACACAGTCATCATTTCAGCAAGGGTAGTTGACCATGATCAACAGGAGGTGATACAAATGTTTTTAGGCAATGGTGGCAGAGAGGAATATGTAGCACCTACATGATCTGTGGAAACTTTGGGGTGCTCTCTTGTCCTATTATAACTCTGAGTGGATACATACAGTGACTCTGAACAGAGAAGCATTAAAGCCAAGGGCTCTGACCCCTCAGGAATGAAGGTTTGGGTCAAACTACTGATAGACCACCAAAAACTGTCAAGGTAATAGCTGAGGGTGAGGAGAATGAAGGGACAATCAAATTGTCTTCCATAACAGTGATCCTTATTTAATTTCCTGCAACTGCAATGCTAATTTAATTTTGCTATTAAATGTCTATAATTACTATCTTATCCATCTTTTTAAAATCCCACCTTATTGTCTTTTTAAAATTCCAGTCTATAACTTTCTGCAGAATTTTTGTAGAAATGTCCTGTATTTTTCAGAGGCTGCCAAACAATTTCCTCCTAGTCCATGGCTTAGGAGTCTTCTCTTTCTCTAAGTCTTCAGAAACACAGTTCCTTTTCATTGTTTTGCAGTATTCTGATTCCTGTTTGCTTATATTTAAATGCTAAGTGATATTTTCATATCTGGTGGATGTCAACAACCAAAGTATATGGACTGTCCTTGGCCCTAATAGCTGTTTATTTGGGAGTACGTTAAAGTTCCTTTGCATATTTGTAGTAATTTGGCAAATTGATGTGTTCAGCTCAGAATAACATTCCCTCTGTATAACAAGTTCCAAATATTTCCTAGAATTATATTGGTGTTAAGTAGTACAAATTCCCTTATGTAGCTTAAGTTTAAACAAAAACAAAGTTTAAATAGGAAGATGCAGAAATGTATCTTGGAAACTGATGCACAATAGGAACAACTGGGCCAGGGATAAAGCATCACTGGGACCTTCTCTGTCTCTTCTTTGCTCTTGGTATTTGCTTTCCATATCTCTTCCTCTCAATTCCTCTCTTTTTCTCTTCTTCCCTCTTTCACTCCATCCTCCCACTTATTTTCTTGCCATCTTCCTCTAATTCATTCCGTTCTTTTGCTACTGGTCTGGTTTAAAAAATGAATGGCTGTCATTAACTCTCAAGTAACATCTTTTTAATGGTGAAACTAACCAGATGGATTGGAAATATAATTTTTTAATTCTAAATTAACTAGGGAAGCAGTTTATTGGCTCAGCTATTTTTTGCCCATGGTCCAGTCAACTATGGCCCATGGAGTAGAATCACACCATATCAAAATAGCTGTTACCATGTACACTAAGGGTGAGAAAAGATTCCCAGAGAAGTGTATGCTGTATGGCGTAAGGGTGGGAAAAAGGTAAGGGGTAGGTAGGAAGGAGATGGCTAGACATGCCCTTAATTATTTGGGGTTTACTCAGTTTCATCTAGTGTGGACTCTTTTACCTTTAATATCTGGTTCTTAAACAATATGAACAAGAAGGAAAGTGAAACATTTAGTTTCCATAAAACACTGCAGATAAAGGTTTTTTTCCCCCATCCTTGTCTACAGTGTCCAACTCTTCCCCACCTCCTTGTAGAAATTACAATTTCCAAATTTCAACCTGCCATTGCCAATTTCCCCCATTTTCTGCCTATTTCCTGGAATTTAGAGTTTCTAATCGGATATAGGGAATGTTATTGGATGGGTAAGAGCACATCTTAGGTTATCTCAGAATATATTATTTATTCAGGATTTGGAGCAATTTTCTAGTTGCTTTAAGCCATATACAAAGGGGGGAGGATGAGGGGTTTTTCTACTTATTTCCATGTGCTTTCACAACACAGGCGGCTCACACATTTTCTTCTCTCCAGGTCTATTGGCCTTGTCATTAATGGAGATTTATTAAAGATTGAGCTAACTTTCAATCCTTGTTTACAGTATTGTGAGTTTTCATATTTTTCCTGTCTTTTTTTTTTGTATTAGATTATGAAAGTGGATAGGAAGCTGGTGTTTGGATCCCTAAGGCTAAGCCATTTAAAATTGGATATCAATTATTATAATTTATTGTACTAAGGAGTCAGCATATATTTCAGTGTATACATAAAAAGACAATGGAAAAATAATCATAGTGTAAAGCCATGGTTATAAATTTGAACTATGGAGTTTCTTTTCTCTCCTCTAATTCACATTTTTTAGAAATGTTTAGCTAACCAGGAAAAACTTATTATTCTATTAGCTTGATTTGGCTTTTCTTTATATTCACTTGAATTAAAATATTATAATAATTTATTATTATAAAAAATGAAAGTTTAAATAATTTTTAAAAAGATATGCATTATTAAAAATAAACAAAATATCCATCTGTTGTGGTTAAATACATACTTTGCTTAAAATCCTGAATATGAAAAACATAACTCAAAAAATCAGCATGGAGAATAGCTAAAAATAATTTCAAATAGACTCTCCCATCTGACTATTATTTTTGAAACTCTAGTAGGATTTAAAAGGAGAGTACTGTTTAGTAAAGAATTGGAAAGAGTGAATTTAGAAAAGTAAATCACGGAGAGAATTTTAAAATATGACTGAAATAGCATCAACAGTATTCTGTAGATGAATATTAACAAAGTCTACTAAGAGAGTTCGAAAACCTTTTGTGCATTTTAAGTGTTGTTGATTCTTCTTGGTAATGATGCTCCATTATAAGAAGAATCAATATTTGGATAAAACAAGATTAAACAAAGATTGTTTGAATCGGCTTTGCTCAATTTATTTGCAAGATAATATCCCCTGAATTGAAAAGCATATTTAATATTCATTTTGAGTTTTTCAGTGCCAATTTAAGCTATGAATCCAGGCCAAAATTTAATAATGTAAATTTGGAAGCAAACAGCAAGATAGGCAAAAAATTTTAACTTCAGCTATTCTAGTTGAGGAACACTTGATGATGGAAAGGAGAAATCCATTGTGATGATTAAGTTCGTGTGTCAATTTATGATGCTAGTTTTTGGTGCCCGGTTGTTGGGTCAAGCAAGCACTGGCCTGATTGTTATTGTGAGAACATTTTGTGGACTTAAATCATCGGTAAATTGATTGCATCTATGGCTGATTACATCTACAATCAGCTGAGGAGATTGCTTTCAACACCTCAACAATGAGAGAGGTCTCGTCCAATCAGTCGAAGGCTTTAAAGAAGTGATAACCTCAGCAGTCAGAAGTTCTACTTCAGCCAGCCAGCCTCTTCTGGAAAATTCACTGAAAAATCTTCATCAGGTTTCTCAGCTTGCAGCCTGCTCTATAGAATGTGGATTTGTACATGAGATAATGTTTATTAAAATCTCATAATATTTATAGATATCATTTATCATAGATATCTGTTCCTGTTTCCCTAGAGAACCCTGACTAATTTATCCATAATAGAAAAAAATGATATATATCAAGAAGTAGAATCAGATAAAGCTTTAAAAGATAAAAGATATATTCAAAATATGTTATGAAATGAAAATATAAACTGTGAAACATAATGATAAAATAAACATATGTGGAGCCACAACCCAACCTTAGCAAAAAGACTTACTAATGCTATTTAACCTTAGAGTGATTTCTCCCACTAAATGTTTTCCTTGGATCTTTATTCCAGAGGACTAGACTGAATTTGTGATTTCCATTTTCTTGCTTTTCCTCATAATTTTACCACATAAAAATGGATCCCCACACAATGTAATATTGTTTTGTAGTTTCTGAATTTCAAAAAATCTTATATGTGATTTTTACAATTTGCTTCTTTCACTCAACATTTAAAATTGCATTTATGCTAATGTATATAGCTTATTTTCACCATTATTTAGGATTCCACTGCAAGAATATGTCATTACTTATCCATTCCTCTGTTGACGGACACTTAGATATTTAATAAGTTTTTAACCATGTACAATGCTGCTATGCTGGTTTGAATCTGTTATGTACCCAAGAAAAGATCATGTTTTTTTTTTTTTTTTTCGCATGGGTAGCCACTGGGAAACGAACCCAGAAGACCATGTTCTTTTAATTCATCCTTACAGGAACAGACCTATTGTTGGGTGGGACCTTTTGATTAGGTTGTTTCCATGGAGATGTGACCTGCCCATTCAAGATGGGTCTTAATGCACCTGCTGGAATCTTTCAAAGAGAAAGAAACACCCGGAGGAGAAACAAGAAGGACTCCCTGAAGCTGAGAGAGCTGTTTGAAATCAGAAGCCAGGAGAGGACAGCAGACATTGCCATGTGCTTTCCCATGTCACAGAGGAAACTCAGATGCAGCCGCCTTTCCTCTGAGAAGGTATCTTCTTATTGGTGCCTTAATTTGGACATTTTCACAATCTTAGAATTGTAATTTAATACATCCCCTTTGTAAAAGCCAATCAATTTCTGGCATATTGCATTCTGGCA